>NC_092562.1:3982500-4315000 GCF_037975245.1 Apostichopus japonicus
CACAATATCCCGAAAGGTGGTTTACCAATGACCAAGATAGATGAAGACAATGACTGCTCTATAGAGCATTTCAACTAGCTACTTTGCGGGGCAGAATGAGAAGGACATAGGTTGACCGGAGGTGATGGGTCACAGTGGGAGGTCAGTGGGGGGTCAAGTGTCAAAAGGTTACCAGGTCACTCGAGACACAGCAGAGAGAAAGAGTGCAGAGGTTACGAGAAAACAGGTAAGCGAGGAGGAAGCAAAGAATTCTCTGAGAAAAGAAATTTCCAAATACTCACAGCTAAAGCAATTACACTTGAATCTGACTTCCATACTCCTGATGAATTGAGTCCAAGGACTACACAAGAATCTGCCGATCGTCTGTAACTTGCAATCAATACGCAAGGCTGAAATGGAGGAGAAGAAATCAAACTTACATTGAGACAATGATTATTGCTTCCCTTCATAAACCAACGTCTGTTATGATTCTACAGTAGGTTTAGTTTACTTAAAGAAGTTTTATCGTTGGGAATTTGATAAACCAAGAGCTCTGTTACAGTAGATTGATTGATACTAAAATCACTTGCTAAGTTGACTAAACAAGTTTCATTTCAAAATATCATTAACCCTGATATTTTTAATCCCAGTTTCTGATTAGGCTCTTTTGCACGTGATTAATTCTACCAACAAAAAGTGTCTGGGCGACAAACTTCTTAGAATTGATGTAGAATAGAATTGTTAATGCTCAAAATGTGAAAAAAAAGCCAAAAGGCTGTTGGCTTAATATGGTTGGATGCAATCTTTTTCGGAGTGCTCGATAATTGGAAGGTTTGGTGAATGATTGGCGACAATTAAAAGAAAAAGTAAACCAGTTGTTTATACAGTTACATCAAATATGGAATATTGAGTTCTTGAACAATTTTACTCTCTGTTTAGTCTGCACCCTACTGTCATAAACTTTCCGATTTTCTGAAGCTATCCTGTATGGCAGTTTTCCCATCTGAAATGGCTCTCTAAATTGAAAAGACTCCAAATTTGAGTTCAAATGTTTAATTGGAAGCCACTTGTCTGAAATTTCTAATCCATAAGCCGGTGCAGATTTCTCCCACATTCGTGGTCGCTTAAGTTTCAAACATGACTTTTCACAATCACTTCCCGAACTGCTATATGACTTGTGTGGAAGTGAAAACCAAAAGGTATCCTACTTTACATGGGTTGTGCTTGAATCACCTGCTTTTAGAGGTTAATCAATCAGTTCAAAATCCAGGTCTTGCATACAATCTTATATACATCTCAAGCCTTATAAACTCATTGTCAAGTGATGCGGAAGGATAAAAATAAAAAAATCTTCACACTTGTTTATATGACCAAAGGGCATTTTATGATGCAATTCACAAAACTCTGTAATAATTTAAGGTAACCACACTGATAATGCACGGTATAAACAACAGGGAGAATACTGATTCCTTGTTTTACTCCACTAGTCTACTAACCTGTAAGGTTAAAGGCCGAGCATAAATTCATAAAAGGCTTTTAGAACCAAACGTTGCATTGTAAATGATATTGTTTTATGCACTACTAACATGTTGTCATTTACAGTTTAAAGTGCGGCGGGGTGACGTATCAGTTCTACTCTTCTTAAACAGTTTTAGAACTGCTCTGAGAATATCACAGTTCATGTTAATAATGAGCACTTGTAGGTCAGCACAAGCATTTTGTCTTCTTTTTGAAATCAAACTTTATCACTTATGTTTCAGTGAAATAATATGCCTGCCTTTCACGTGGTAATTATGTATACTGTATATCACAACTGTAGTTCAATTCCACAGTTGCATCACATGCATTTACAATCCTTGCAAGTACTTCATTCTACACATCATGAGCTTATTGACATAGCTATAGGAAATGAATGTGTGTGTGGTATATTCCCCCTCTCCCCCCCCCCCACCAACCATCACAAACTTAATATTTGGGAATCGTACCTAATTTGGACAATAATATGAGCACTTATCCAGTTAAATTTGAAACCCGGAAAAATGTCAATTTATATTACCTTTCTTCGTCGAAGTTGACAAAATTTCCAACAATTAGAAGTTTTCCATGCACATTTCAAGCTGCACAATTTTTGCCAAGATTAGTGTAGTGAGATATTCACCCCCCCCCCCCCATATCCCCACTCCCTTTTGCCACATCACTGCATGTATTGCACATAGATCACATGAAATGAGATCTGTACAGTGCAGTCATATTTTTAACACATACATGTACTAACCCACTGTGTACATAATCTTTCATCTATATACGATTTCGGCCTCTAACTTCCAAGTACTGTAATACAAATTTCAGCACATGATTCACAACCAGTAAGAAATCATACTGTAAGTCTGTAGCATGCAAGGCAAACAGAGGTCGGTAAACACTCACAAACTCAGTTGCCAAATAAAGAATGAACTTTCTCTTTTAAAAGATAATTCAGAGTGTACTGTACCATGATGTGCAAACATGCAAAGTCACATACATTTTAATTAGAACTCTTTTTGAGAGTCAATATCAACTGGGTGGCTGGGACTGGGATGCACACACTTGCAGAGTACAATGTTCGACTCAGCGTGCTAGTCACTAGTACTCAAATGCCTCAAATGTACAGCGTGGTGCTGGTGGATTGGTACTGGCATACTGTACACACAGTAACAATATTACAGCAGTTTTACTAAGAAACTACAGGTAGATATATGTTGTTTGAGTTACTCAAGAATTAATATGGAGTTAGATATAAATACTGTATGTATATATATTTCAATTTCAAATAAAACTAGTTTCTGATTCGGTCAATAACCGGGTGTCCCACAGACACAAAGTTTCTCCTCGCCCCCCTCCTTAGTTACTGATTCAGTCAATTGAATATATTAACTAAAATAATCAAAGTTTTAGTATGAATCCATGTTATTCTAATTAACTACTGCACCAATGAGTACCATTGTACAAGTACAACATGAACTACTGTACACAGTAGGCTAAAGGCACCTTTGGCCATAAAACATTGATTGTTCTCAAAATCAACACATATTTTACATGAAATACAAATCCCTACAGTACTGTACGTACTTTGTACGATACAGATGGGGCTTCCACAGCTTACAATTATTTTAGCCTACATGTGCTATACAATAAAGAGGGCTGTACAGTTGTACTCAATACTACCACAATAATACAATAACAAAACAAACTACTTCTTCTAATTTTATGATATTTGGATTGGGAATATACAGAAGTTAAAACTGGAACATTGAGCACTAGTTCCCTGTAGATTTCATTGAGTTCACAATTTACTATCTGTTATTAATTGATACATACATAGTATAGTACAGTACAGTACAGTCTTTTTACATTTTAAGTAACAAAGAAAACACAGGAAATGAGAATAGCCTGTGAACCAGCCAGCAACAATGATAATTTCCTGACAGTATGCTGACAGTATTCCTGACAGTTACGGTGTGCACTAACACAAATTTTTATTCATTTTATTTAAGTTAAATGTATTTTTAAAGGATGGGTTCAGGAACAAAATTCTTGTTTGATATTTTTAACTATATTAACTACAAAATTCCTGCTTGATATTTTTAACTACATTACAAAACACAGCTGTCAGCTGTGTCCATTTAAATAGCTGGGTTCATTGGTTTAGTGGGACTCACAGTTCTACTGTATGCTGTATACAGTACTAGCCTGTCTAATACATATACCAAGTAATGTAATAGTCTGTCTAATACACCCCTACTGTAAAATAAGGCAAGTTATTCAGATGCAAAACAAAAACTAATGGGGGAAAGTATATGATTGCTGCCTTAAATAACATAATTTAAAATGTAAAATTTTATTACAAAATTTGTCAAAGTTAACTGATACTAAATGTCAATCAAAGAGTTCTCTGTTGTTTAAATGAATAACAACAACATGGTTTGGTTGACTTAATTAGAATATATATTACAAAAATATTGATTTACGTAATAACAATTATGTCTACACTGAGGAGCAGAGTCATCACCAATTTAGCCTTAAAGGAGAATTTCAGAGAGTTAGCACATTTTAAAGGTGGATATCTTGAATTTACCAGAATAGCTACAGAAACATATAACTAGTACTCCAATATTACTCTGTTCTTGGACTATGAAATACTACAACCAAAATTTGGACTCAGGTCATCCTTCAACGGGATGAATATTTTGGACTTCAATCAAGTATTCTACAAAAGGCTTCATTGAAGTTCAAAATATTGATAACGAAATGATGATGTGACCATTGTGAGTATGTGTACATAAAAATTATACTGGCAATCTTATGAGCACAACAGGTCAGCACCCTGACATAATTTTTAAACAATAATATCTCCCAACTGGAGGAAGAGATCTTTCTTTTGATAGATGTGATAACCAGTCACAGTGGAGGAGTCTTTGGTATGTCCAGAGTTAACCAAACTTTTGTCTCTAAGGTCTAATATGAGTGCAGATGTAATGTGGATTCAAACGAGTTAGGAGGGGGTTAAGGTTACACAATATTTCAAGACTTTGAATAAAATAGCTGCATGTTCTATTATGAGACCTTGGGTACATCTATTGTACCAAGTAATGACCACAACCAAAGTTATTAGTAGGCCATAATCTTCTCCATTCATTAATTACAAAGGTGATCATAACAAATCAAATGAGACAGAAACATGTCAACAGTTCGATGTGAGCACCGCCTCTTAAAATTCATTCAATCTTTTAGTGAGCAGTGATAGATTACACTACAATTCAACTAGTTTATTTGGGAATCTAAACTCACATGTAGGCTATGAGTTTAATTTAGGCCTGGATACCCACCTTACACTGCCAGATATGAATGCTTTGCACAGTTATGACTGCAAATAGCCTGCGATCTCCACTTGCGATGACTTGTTGAATGGGTTCATTGACTTCAAGTGGTAGGTTTAATACCTTTGGCCATCCAACAGGAAAGTACATGATCACACCCAGCACCTTTCCTGGGTAAACTCTACACCGTTCACTGCGGTTGTCGCTGCCTGCAAGATCAGCACAGCCCGGCCTCAGCTACACTGTGTAGTTCCTCTCATTCATATTTCACTGATCACAAGCTAAACTGCAATAAAAATTGGTCGAGTGCCATGTTTACATGAATGTCAATAATTCAATGGTTCCAACTACAAAGGAAGTTTGATGTAGGCTTAGTTAAGGTCGAATTTTAAGTTTAAAACTACTTAGGTTAGTTGTTAAAATGCTAATGTAGTATGTTTATCATAAGGCTTTAGGGTAGATTGAACTGTGAAAGGCTGGAATGAAGTATGTACTACTAGTACTAGCCAACCTTGGGTAATTGTCTTGGCCGTGGCTATTCTTACGACTAGTCGTAACAATTATTTATAAACTATTCTTACGACAAAGGCGAATTCAAACGCAGTAAAGTAAATAAAGCAACTGCGCATGTAGTAGGGGTAACCCTAACCCTAACTTTAACCCTAAACCCCAATCCTAACACTAACCGGAAATTATTGTTACTCCTGGTCGTAAAAAATAGTACTCCTGTCATAAAAATATCAACTGCGCATGCGTAATCGGAAATTATTCTTACGAACAGTCGTAAGAATAGCCACTTTGAATTGTCTTACTCTGCATGGAGAGATAGGTTAGGTCGAGGCCTACACTGTCATTCAGATGCAAGTTTAGCGTATTGGTGTACCGTATCTATTCCACAACGTTCTTAAACTTATGTTACTTTAGTCACCACAATACCTATTGAAGTTAGCCTTGTATCGATACTAAACCTACTAACTTATTGTAGGCAGTAAGGCTAAGCCTAACCCTAGTCTTAGTGTTATTGATGCTCAAAACTAGCCTAACCCACTCACTGATATTATATATCCACGTTATTGTACAGGCCTAGGCTAGTTAGCTGGATACTTCATCAATACTACTACTAGTATTATTACTAATACTAGGCTAAGGCGAGTACTTAGTAAATGTACAATTTTACAAAAGTGCATATCCTAGTCATTTTAACGCAAATGAAGAAACGATAAATGTACTTGGAAAGCTGTGCATAGGTATTTACTTTAAGGCTACTGGATCGTCCATCAACCGAAATAATTACGTGTGAAGGTTGATCAACAGCTGAATGGTGTTGCTACTGTCTGTGTGTATTACGACGGGTCACTTCTTGACGTTCTTGAAGCAGTTACACTCAAATAGTACACGGTACACATGAACACACAATTACTCATCGATAGAGGACGACGTTACAATTTGTACGTATTCGATGCCAGCTGTAAAATGTTTGAAAAACAGACAATACCACAAAGATTATTTAATAGACTAAAAAGATATAATTAACAAGATACAACTTTCACATTTGCTATCGAAATGTTCCCAAACTGAATGATTTCCTTCTCTTATTAATGTTTACTTGCTACTATTATTTATTTCTGTATTTTAGCTACGCTTTTGAGAAATAAGAATTATCATTTAATTCTTGCAACAAGTTAATGACAACCTTAAAATGACAATCTCTCTGTAAGAGTAAGTGATAACTGTGCGTTAAAAAATATACTCTTCCGGGTCAACTCTGATTACACCACTGATCTACACTAACTGGATAGGCCGCGCGGCTCCGTGTGTGAAGCAGCCGGAAGTGACTCAGCGGCCATGTTGGGATATTCAAAACATCACCGCGCGCACATACAGTGCATACTGTATGTTGCTATGTCGGTCGGTGGCCGAGAAGGTGATGCGAAGAGAGGCCAAGGAAGGGAAGTGAATGTCGCAGAAACAATCCTTATTGATCAAGGAAGTGAAGTTGAACATTTGAACCCCTGAGAAATATGTGTTATGCCAGACTAAAATGGTAAATTTGCCTATTTTCCATGCAGGAAAAGATATGGAATGGGTCGTCTGTACAGAGACAATACAAAGTCTATGGGATACGTCGGACTAGGAACTTGAGGGACATCCCTTCCTCCATGGTTAGGGCCTTTTAATTTCAAGAAAAATGTTAAGCATTTCTTCTAAATTCACTTCAAATTGGGGGAAAGAATTTAATAACTGGACGAGGCTACACCATCCATGCAACAATTAATGTATCGGTATCTAGTATTGGGGAGGGCAAATATTAAATTTTTAGGTGGCTCGCAGGGTTACAAAAATTGAGTTAATTTCCATCTAGAAACAAAAAATGCGAGTTCCATGATAAATATAAAAATTAGGAGGGAAAAATTCCATGTGTTCTCAGGAAAAACTTGTCGCATATGGAGTTTTGCATGAGGCCGGGGTCTTAAGGCAGTGTCCAGATGTGGAATTCCTTTCAGGAAACCTTAGTGTCCAGTTTGGGGATATGGAATTAACACAATCATCTACAGGGTGACAGGACAAAATCCCCCCGGACAAAATTCCCCCGGACAAAATCCCCCCAGACAAACCCCCCCCCCGGACAAACCCCCCGAGCCAAAATCCCCCTGGACAAATCCCCCCAAGCCAAAATCCCCCCAGGACAAAATCCCCCCATGCTATAAAAAATCCCATCAATTCTTTACAAAAATGCGTCATCCCGGTCCCCCGGTCCCCCTGGCATCCCCGGTCCCCGGTACCGTCATCCGGTACCATCAACTGGTACTGTCATCCAGTACTTCCACCAGTTCCCCCACCGGTACCCCCACTGGTACTCTCAGTGGTACTCTCAGTGGTTCCGGGACCAGTACCCCGACCATACCCCAACCGGTACCCTAATAGTTAGCCTGACAGTTACCCCCACCGGTACCCCCACTGGTACTCTCAGTGGTACCCGGCCCCACTGGTACTCTCAGTGGTTCCCGGACCAGTACCCGACCAGAACCCCGACCATACCCCAACGGGTACCCTAATAATTAGCCTGACAGTTACACCCACCGGTACCTCCACCGGTGCCCCCACTGGTACTCTCAGTGGTACCCCCACTGGTACTCTCAATGGCTCCCTGACCAGTACCACGGCCCGTACCCCGGCCGGTATCCCAACTGGTATCCTGAAAGGCACCCTGACACGTACCCTTACTAGTACTGGTACAATGACCAGTACTTTAACAAGTACCTTGACCAGTTACATGAACAGTACCATGACCGGTACCCTCACAGGTACGGAGGTACCCTAACAGGAGCCCTCACAGTTACGCTCACCAGTACCCTCACTGGTACCCTGACCAGTCCCCTGACCGGTACCCTAACCAGTGCAATGACCCATGCCTTGACTGTCACACCTGGGCCATCCCTGGTTGTTGCAGGCAGGCTTTGTATGGGTCAGGGGGATATTGTCTCGGGGGGGGGGGGATCTTGTCTGGGGGGTTTTTGGTTTGGGGGGATTTTGGCCAGGGGATTTTGTCCTGGGGGGGATTTTGTCCTAGAACCCATCTACAGGTCATTATTTTTGTACACTGTATTCAGTTTTTTTTTTTTTAAAGTAAATGCACACAGACAACTATTTATAGTTCATATGCACAGTTATATCTTTGCTGCAACAGCAATTTATTTAGCAGTTCTCCACAATTTCAGTTAAAATCTTCATATTCCTCAGCTTTTTACAGGTTGGTTCCCACAGTGACATACATGTAAGTAATGCCCTTGTACATACATATAGTAATATATGGACGTGTCGTTGTCATATGCGCGGTGATGTTTTGAATATCCTAACATGGCCGCTGAACAACTTCCGGTGACTTCACGGCTCGCTATACCGTACGCGCAGCCTATCCAGTTAGTGTAGATCAGTGGATTACACGTACGGGAATTCGCAGTAAACTTCATTGCGATTGGTCCAAGATGCTACAAAAGTTATCATGGGTGTGATATAGACAAATCCTACATGATATAAGGTAAGGTGAGGCCGATTTCATTTAAACTTACGGCTACTTTTACACTACATTATGTTTGAACGAATCGAAAAATCGCACTAATACTATGCATATTAGATCCTCCTGCAAGCAGGAACTCGCGAAGATGCCATCATTGGCTTATCAAAGCCGCAAGCTGACCGAAGTCAGTCTCTTACATTCATATTTTAACGTCCATGATTATGAATTGTTAATTGTCAACAACTCTGTAACTGGACGACATACATTAATCTGGGAGTGACTCGAGCCGGGGACCTTATGATTGAAATGCATCGGCGTTATACACTGAGCTAACACTCCAAAAATACTTTCATGATATGAATGGGATCGGAAATCATTACATTTTGGCTTAAAGTACGTAGTCAGTGTAGGTCCCAAATTATAGCACGCTATAATTGCTAGAAATTTTCAAAAAGTACTTTCCTGGACAACTATACGTAGCACGCTATCATGGAAAAGTTTCTTGAAATTACGTAATCGACCTGCCTAGGTCGTAATATGACCTCTTTTTACTTATTAGTCTGCAACGCCTGCCACATATTTCTTCTTGTATGAGGGTCTTTGTGTGAACGCTGTAGGATTAACTACACTGTAGACATGAACATTCCACACAGTGTTAACACGAAGAGCCAAATGGCGTTAAGAAGCTATGCAGGCTAATTGTAGAGCCTGAGGTCGATTTACGACCGTGGCAGGTCGATCACGTAATCACAAAACTTTCCTAGCTATAGCTGCGTGCTATAATTTGAGCCAATAAAGCAGATAAAGATCTGCTTTATTGGCTCAAATTATACACCATTTCACAATTTTAATTTTAATTGTATCCGGCCGATGATCTGACCAGACCCATCTACATTATAATTAATCGGCTTCCTTGTCCCTTTTGCAAATTAATTTTTATGGGGCTTAGATAAAAACTTGTGATATCATTTCCATCAGCTTAGTAAGCTAGCTACCGTGTTTACACACACAATATAATGCACAACACAGAAAAGACTGCAGTATATTCCATGATCTTAAATGTTTGCATGGAAGTACGGTCATACATATATCACCACTGACGGTGTTGTCTTGCAACCCTCATCTCTCCAATACTACCGAGTGGTGATTGCTTAATTATAATGTTTTTCGTCCAATTATTCTTTTCCTGTAATATTCCAAGCATAATAACAAAGTACAAGTTGCGACCAAGTTCATACAAGTTATCCGTACGTATCCTCTCGCCGAAAGCGGAAGTACATTGTTTACCGTCTCCTAGCAAAATTATCGTCTTGATTGGTCTGGCCTGGTTTTGCAGCGATTACGATTGGAACCTGTACGTATAAGAGATATAGTGGATTCTAGTTTCTTGAACGTATTGACATTTACACGTATTGACGTTTGTGTGCAATACTGGGAAACACTTGCTGTATAACCTACAAGTACAAGGCCTAAATTAGTAATAATACAACTGCAAATGTTGAGTAGCCTAGGCCTAAGCTAGTACTACTACCAAGTACCATTAGTTACCACTACACCCCTTCCACCATGGGATTAACGCTAAGGCTAGTACTTCCTACATATTAGTACTGTAGGTTAGGCGTACCAATGGCCATTGCCAACAGTTAATAAACGACCTAGGCCTAGCCCATCTAAGTTCTTACAATCATAGCTCAAAAAATATATTATGCTGTTGCTTTCAACTGGATATTCAATAGCCTAGTCAAACTATCGGGTAAAACAGCCTACCTGAACCAACTAATGTCCGCAATTGATATCACTTCAGTTACATTGAAGAATATTGAAGAACCAACAAGAGACGGCAGGATATAAACATGGCATCAGAGAGAGATGTGGCCAGGAGCAAAGCAGCCCGGCTCTTGAAAAGACATGGTAGTGCTTCCTCGTTGATGAGTGGAAGTGAGATAGGCGTCAGATATAAACCCCCTGGGTAAATATGGTTATTACAGTGCTATATTTTATTGACATTTTCATCCAGAAATTTAATGCAGTGTGTGCTTTCTTGATATGTTTTCTGCCATATGATTTGCAATGAATAAATCAATGACAGACACAGACATGTACAGTGGCAACTTATGGAGTTCATTGGCTCTGCTGTGCAATGCAACTGTGTATTATGTCACCGTTTCTTCAATTTCTGCTACAACGAACTGTGAACATCTGTATTGATATGTCACGCACCTTTACAGTTTGGTCTAACAAACAGTTCAAGACATATATGTTATGACTAATATGGGACAATTTACTTTTTTTTGCTTAAGACATCCATGAAATAATATCGCCGGCTATTTGCATAAATATACGGTCATGCCAAACCATTTTAAATGTGAGAAATTTAGGTGCAAAACTTAAACAAGGGGACATAATGACCTAGTCTTTTCCTAAGTTTAGGATATCGTCTATGGTTTATCAAATACTTTTAATCATAGGTCAATAATGAGCACAATCTCTTACATGGACGAGCCGAGGGAATCCAGAATAGAGCCTCCAGTGTCATTCGAACCGACCTACCAACTTGGACCAGAAAAGCACTTCCCTGTGACTGCTGTGAAAAGTATCTTAAAGGATGTAGTGGGGAGGCATCTAGATAACAGACAGTATGAGCCAGAGTTCTGTAAAGAGACTACCAAGGCTATATCTGAGGTAATTCTGATTCAGAGTACCTTGAAGGTCCCTGGAATACTTTCCTTTTTTCTCTGACAAATGCTGACAAATTAACAGCTATTGGTCATTACAGGAATGACAGCAATATAATTCAATTCTTTATCTAATTTGCATAGAATTGCCTAACTGATATTTTTTAAGGACGGACTAAAAATTTAGCCTACTGTTAATCTGCACACAATAATAAAAATGTACCAAGACTAAAAAATCTGGCTCTCAAATTCTTGTCCTGCTATTCAGACATTTAAATGTTAGAATGAATTTCTTATTATGCAGGATGTGAAGTCTCGGGTGAAACTCATGAAACTCGGCAGATACAAGATAATTTGCTTGGTTCATATCGGACAGCTCAAAGATCAAGGTCTCCACGTCACCAGCAGGTGTTTATGGGATGCCGATTCAGACAACTCATCGTCCTTTGAATATCGAAACAGCACCCTCTTTGCAGTAGCCACTGTCTTTGGCATCTACCATGAGTAACTTCTAAGTTGGCCCTTTTTGATAGCTTCAGTTGGTGTAACTTATATATTTTTTATATTTTCGTGATCTTATTCTTATTCTGCTCGCTTTAACAAAGATGTGATGTGATGTTTGTTATAAATATTTGTGATCTTACAGCAGTTAATGTGCAAGTTATCACCTTGATTATCTGGCTATGAAGAATTTGTTGCTAGGATTGACAAGTACAGTTTCCAATATCTGCCGAAAAGAGCGTCAATGTCAATTGCCTAGACAAACTCCAATTGGGCTACCATATATATATTTTTTATATTTTTGTGATGTTATTTATTCTGCTTTATTATTGATGTGACGTTTGATATAACCTATGTGTGACCTCTTCGCAACTTAAGTAACACTTAATCACCTTGAATCCGTAACCATGAAGAAACTGTACCTAGGAATGATAAGTTTACTTTTAAAATTGCCTTTCAGAAAAGCTCCACCGAGAGTAGCATTATATATTTTTGATTTTAATGTGATGTTATTTCTATGTTATTAATACAGATTTGTGATGTGGCATTTGATGTAACCTATATGTGCAACTAAGAAACAATTTATCACCTTCATCTTTTGGCAAATGAAGGATTTTGATGTGGGAATCAAAGGTATAGTTTTCAATGTGTGCTGGAAAAAAAATCAACTTGTGTTAATAGTTTTTGAGGCTTATTTTCTGTGTGCTTGGATACTAGTATTGAATAACATATTATTCTTCATGATTAGAAATAATTAGAATAATGAGAAATCATGTCAGGGCTACTCGTTAGCTGTGATTCTGACTAATTGAACTTGTATTCTTGTGAATCATATCTTCATCATGTTCTTAAATGGATTGAAAACAGTTGTATGCCGAGGTTTCTCTTTCTTAAAAAGTCTCGGAAAGATCCATTAGCGTGCAAAACATTTGACAATCATATGAACATTAATTTCATCCTATGAAGTTTTTCAAAGCTCTTGTTATGCCTATTGAACAATTCATATGATAAATTTTGCAAAACTTGCTAGTGTCTTGAAACAGGAATGTTGTTGATTATTGATATTGCATAAGGTGGTCAAGTTTACACTGCATATGCATGAGCCATTTCTATTTGTTTCATGAACTCTTAAATATTGCAACTCATTAAGCTTAATGATTATTGTGGTTATCAATTAGTAAGAATGTGTTGTTTTTTTCAAAGAACTATCATTCTCTGAGGTATTTCGTCAATTTGTGTTTTTTATTGTTTTTTTAATCGTTCATCGTGGTTTTTTGAGATATGTTCGACTTCACTTTAATAAATTGGCCAAATAATTACATAAGAATGCTAATGATTGGAGGTCAATTCATGTGGTTAATGACGAGACTTTGTTTCATTTTTGTCTCGGACATTTGCCTAAATTTAACATTTGCCAAAAAATTTTAAAAACAATTTTGGCATGCTTACATATGGGGCCAGCACTGAAGACGTTCCATTAAACTTGTTATGACAAGTTTAGGGTAAATACTTTTGTAATTTGACATGCTGTTAGTATTGCCATCCTCTTCAGGAATTTGTTAACACTTAGAATGGAAAGTTTGCTCTTGTTGTAGTACGGTTTCTTGGATCTTAAAAACTTACAAAACCGAAATGTGTGCTTATTTCATATTTTAACGACAGCTGATATTGCTTCTGTGCCTTATGCTTTAGTATTCCTTTATTTATGAGGTGTTTTGTTTTTGTATTAATTTATCAGTATTTTCCTTCCAAATTTAGTTATTAACCTGTCTATTCAACTCAAATGTTGAGTGCAATACTTTTGCTAACCATCTCAAGCAAATGTTTATTCTTGATTAATTGTTCTTCATTGTAGTGCTCTGATATTTGTGGGTATTTAGTGATGCTTTTTACACAAAAATCATGACATCACAAATTAATTTTTTTTTCAACATTGGGATATACCATCCAGTTTGTTATCTGCCTTTGGATATCTGTAACCAAAGTAGAACGCATGATTGCCTCCCACATTGTACGGGGGGGGGGGGGGGGGACGATAGAGAGACTTGGGAATGGGAGAGGAGGAGAAGATAAAGGGACAGATCCTACCTCCTAGATTCTTCTGGGTCGTAGAGGAACCGCTCTGAGTTGAAGAAACTTCCACACAGTGGATAAGATATTGACAAAGCTAAGGAGATTGTTCTTGCAAGTTACCAATGTGGCTGTCTGACCAGGGACACAGTCTGTAGAATGTAGGTCTGTTCTCCGGTCTGTTTACTGGTTTGCGCTGGGTGGTAAGAAATTTGATCTAGTCACCCGCCCTTTGCTTTATTAAAGGACTAAGTATTCCCTTTTCAGCTTCAGCGGGCCGATAGTACTTTAGTAACATAAAAGTTGTTAGGTTTTTAACTAACCTCAGCAAAGTGTCAGCAGGGGTGGGTAAGGTGGGGGGTGGTGATAAAATCGAATGCAAACCCAAGTACCCAACCATCTTATTTGTAGAGATGCTTGTGATGAATAGTTGTGCCAGACAGATAAGATTAGCATAACTAAATATCACAGTTTAAGGTTTCTAAGAGTTCTATTTGATGGCATAGAGGTGGAGTTCTGTCTATTTTGAGAATCCACTTGCTGATCAAGGGAATGAATTGTAGACAGTTTAAGACTACATAAATCTTGAATGCATCATTGATTTTGGTCTCCGAATGTGAAACGAAATTTCTCGTTTGAACAATTCAATGTTCTTGAAAGCGCCATCATATTATATCATATTTTTACAGATTGACCTTTGAGAAATAATAAAGAAGGAATTTGAAGGAAAAGTTAAAACAAAAACAGAATGAATAAAGAAATGAAAGCAATTGCAAAATTATGTTTTTTTTTTATGTATTTTTTTTTTATATATCATGCTTTCTCCCAACATTTTCAGTTCCGTATTATTCCACAAAAGCCACAAACAAAGCTTGTATCATACTTTGACCATGGAATGAGAATACTTCCCATGATTTGACCACTACGTAAACTTACTAATGGATGAGATCACCAAGCCCGATGTACACATTGCATATATACAACCCAAAACACCTTTTTAAATAAGTTCAAACAAATATACCACCAATAAACAAAAACAAATATGCATATATAACAAAGAGAAATGAATATACATCAGCTTATAAAATAGAGGAGAAAAACAAGGCGACAATAGGACTCACAGTTGGGTCTTGTCTTGTACCCATTTGTTACGTTTATAATGTATAGCTAGCACCATTTTTGCTGGTAAGGATATTGGAATGATAGTTAACTTTTGAAGTTGACTTATGAATATTTATAAAGTCGACTTATGAATATTTATGAACTCTCCCTGACAAGAGCCAAATGTCACTACTAACTACCCCTGCTGTGATTGCATAACAAATCACAATGGACATCTACAGTGTTACAGTATATTTATGTGTGGGCTTTAGTCTCAAACTGATCTAACACAAATTAACAAAGCCGAGTTGTAGTTGCAACCTAACCTGCTCGGCCTAACATAATGGACTATAACCAAAAAAAAAATTATTACTCCATCCGAGGTCAAGTATGTCTTGCCCAGCAGGTACACTTTATTGACAATATATATTTGCTCTTTAACAAAGCTTTTTGAGTAGGAGAAATGTGTTAACATTTACTATGTAGAGTAACTAAAAATTCAATGGTGGAGTGTTGAAGTCATCATTTTAGTGTTCCATATTGCGGAACACTAATATTATGACCTTGGCATGTGATTTAGTGTTGAGTATCTTGGTGAAGTGATATCAGAATCCAGGGACTTAGTATACCCTCTAGTACATCGATATCGTCATCCTGTGGATTCGGTCAGTTCCAATAAAAAGGGCTCACTGTATAATATATGTCATCATATATCTTATATGGTATAGTACGGTGCCAGGGACTGGTAGAATTTGAGATGTGTGCTATGATTCAAGAATGACTGTCAAAAATGCCTGTGTTTCTGTAAAACATTCTCTAAGAACAGGCAAAGTTTTTGTCTTTTAGTAATTTCTTATTATCAAATTTAGATAATTCTGGGCTTTTTTCACAAAATTTGGGATTGATCAGTGACAGTACACTAATTCCTTGGGGACGTCTTATCGCCTTGGTGTATAGTCCACTGATATCAGAATCCTGTTATGTCATTTGACAAGTGATTTCCTGACCCTGGTGAAGTGACTTGATGTTACAAATAGAACACCAATATCAGTAAATTCTGTAAAGTCATAGCGGTGTTGCAGATTCTCAAATACTTTAGAGCAAGGTAAACACTACCTATTGTTGAATTATATCATGTACTAAACTTAACTGATATGTTAACTAGATATATATATACATACATACATGTAAATAAATGGCAGGACTAACTTTGAACCAATGAAACAAAATTCTGGATGAAATAATATCAATTTCACCCTCCCCTTCGCATCTTCCATTTCTGAAGGATGAGAATAAATCACCATTGATGATGAAACTGCCTTTACAACATCTACAAAAACAAAAGAGAATAATTGCTATGGAAACAAGAGACATCTAAAAGCTTGTCATAATGTACCAACAGCAGAACCATGCAAAATTTGATAAACCTCTTGTGAATTCACACAATATGAAATATATAAATGAAGGCAAGCAACAAAACAAAGTAGACAAAAGATGTCAGTGAAATTTCTCTAAACAATGGAAAACAACAAAAGATTTATTGTTTTAGAGTCATATCACGTTAAATGACAGCATGCATATATACAATGAAAGCTTTTCAATTATACTTATTTAGTATGAAGTATATATATATATATATATATGGTACTGTAACTTTATATACTGCTGCTCAAAAAATACCCAGTTAAATTACCATCATACAATTTTAACCAAAAATCCAGTTGTTTTCATATACTTCATATACAAGTTCAAACAACTTTCATATTCATGGAGAAAAATGAATAATATGAATAATTTTACAGTAAAAATATCGAGCAGTAATAAACTGCTAGCGATAAGCTAAACGATGGCTTTCAACTTTTATGTTACATTCACATCAAAATAGTGACTTGCAAATAAACAGACAAAACAATAAAAAAAAATGGCAATAGTTATAAATATCCAATTTTTTTTGCAATGTGGAATCCATTCCTACTTGCAAATGACAAATGATAGAGAGAGAAAAAAAAATGCTAACAGCTCTTAAAGAACAAAACATGAGCACAGAAACACAAATTTGCATTTTTAATTTTTTCCACATGTGTGGAAAACAGTGAAATAAAACTTGCTTTAATATTGAAATCTCACATTTAGTAGTTTCTATGGTACAGACTGTACTAACGAGAGATTAACCGTACAAAAAAGTTACAAATATCCTGAATAGGAAAGACTATGACATTGATGATGATAACAACTATGAAGTAGTATATGTTGATAAAGATCACGGAAACAAAACAAAAAATATGTACCTTTCCAAGGTTAGTTTTCTTTTTTATTTCAAAATGACTGTTATATAATTTTTCTGAAATAATAAAGTTGATAAAGTACTCTTTTTCTAATTTTTTTTTTTCATTTCCCTTTATTCCCATGATTCTTAGGACCATTCATGCCTCATCTCTCACAAAATTTAACCTTCACCAGAGCAAGTATTGGTGTTACTTCCGTAACAACTAGATCTGACCCCTTTCGACAGAACCACACTCTGAGAATGCTTACCAACAAGAACTTGATGACCATACAGCCTTTACTGAAACATGAAATGGACTTCATAGTATGTTAGTATACACCGAGAAGTAAAAATAACGCCCTGCCTGCTGTAGGGAGGAGGAAGTCCGAATTAACAGCCCAAATTTCAACCTGTACGACGTTTTCTGTGTCCCACAAATCAAAATGTACCTCCATCCCCATAAACCAAAGTTACATGTGAGAAAAAAGCGGCAAAAATAAAGCCAGATACAATTTGCAGTTTTACTCTTCAAAGTTGATGGTAGTTCTGAAACCCTTTAAGCCTTCCTTTACCCTTGCATTCCTTTCTATATTTTGTTACTAATCACAAAAATTAAAAGCCTCTTTTCACCCAACAACACAACAACAATTTTACTAGTTCTTATGACTACAAGACAAACAAATCATACCTCAGAGGATAACATTAAAAGTAAACAGTGCAATACTAAATATATTTTTCATGAAAACCAAGTTTAAATGATTTTTACCTCCTATTCATGAAAAAAAAAAGAGAGAGAAATGTTGGAATATATATATACAAAGATGAAACATTGGATGTCTGCTATGGATACACCACAACATATCCTGATGATTAATTCAAATCTATAAGTTTAGAAAAAGGAACAAAAGACATGAAAAGGGGCCTTTTCCCTCAGTTCAAGGTTTCTTTGAAGACTATAACAGGAAGTGTGCATGTGGAAGATTTGAAGCAATCATTTCATTGACTATGTACAAAAAGAAAACATCAAGTCTTACAGCTTTGAATATTCATATATGATTAGAGTATTTTCTGTAACAAATGAACCTGCTAAAGTAAGCTGGGTGCCAACACCTTGAAAGCAGGAATTATATCCTATGGCAAGCAAGATTCTCATCTTAAGGCTGTTAGAGCAAACTTGAATTATGAATATGGCAAGCTCAATTACTAAATATTGGGGGGAGGGGGGGGGGGGGAATAAGCTCTTTGCACAAATGGCAGGCCAAAGAAAAGATTTGGTCATGTTGTTACAAAATTGGTGGCAGCCTTCATAAATAAAGTATCAACTCAGTACTTAACATGGTTTCATTGTAATTAATTTGCAACAGCGCCCACACCTTTGCTGAACCTCTATCATATTGGGATACACTGTTTGAGTGGGGTTGTACCAGATCACATGGAGTGTTTGAACTGGTCAACTATGATTTCAAAATATAAAACAGCTACCCCAGTATTTCAGTATAGACATGAAATTTCAGTTATGTGAGCCTCAGTAACTTTGAAATTTAAATAAATGTTAGCACTTCCATAGAGCTTACACAAGCATAGATACTTGATGCAATCTTTATGTTGTGGAGAGGTCTACTGTACATTTCCATATAGATTGTACACCACCTTCAAGGTATTAATTCAGTATACCTTGAATTGAGAATTAAGAGTTGCATCCATGATAGCAAGGTCCATGCTAGGATATAAAGGGTGTGTGTGTGTGTTGGGGGGATACCCTCTTTTAGTTTCAGCCTCACACAAAAATTCAAAAGCATAGATTACCACAACCATGCAGTCCGCTTCTTTACAAGATCCTGCGGCCACATCTGTAGTTCTGATATATAGTACTTAATAACAGATTAGACCTGGGTCAAGTCAATCAGGCATTGCAGACAAAAGTTGTTGGGAAAAGTTATACCAGTGATGAGAGTCTACTCAGAGAGCTCCTATCACTGGCAACTGGTCTTAATTTTCTGACTAAAATGGACAACAGTTTTTGCATTTCTTTAACCTCCTGTAGCAACATACTTTTTACAACCAAATGTCAAATATTTAAAAAGACATATCTTGCATGCAAGAGATTTATTTTTATGAATAGTCAGTATCAACCAACATTATGTGTTACCCTTTGATTTATTACTTTTTCAATTTAAATTAAAAAATACCAGGAAGGAAGTGATCGCCATGGAAGGAAGGTGGGGGGGGGGGGGGAGAGGGAACCTGAGAAATTCTTGGAGAAAGGTCAAAATATTCTATCCTTAATTAAGCAAAAAGGTAATGAAAAAAACAGTTTGAATGTCAAAAGGAAGCATAAATAAATTATTAATACAAAATAAATACTGCTGATCGAAGGGCACCACCATCATCAACAACAACAACATTAGTAGACAACTGTGAACTATCATGGATCACAGGTACTGTACTTTGTTTACCAACTATGAGATAAAACTGTTCCTAAGCAGTGTCAAGTCATCCCACCCCTCTAAATCAATCTTGTAACCCTTTCAGACGCTCTCTTTCCTCTCATGTTTACAAGGTGACTTTGCAGCAACCTTCAGTCACTTCTCTGAACAGAAAGGTGATCATGAAAAAAACACCTAGAAATTCTGATTTATGTCTGAAAGTTTGGTCTCAAATTTCCTGTTATAGAAAGAACCCCTCAGGTACATGAAGATAAAATGGTTCAATAGGATTAATGGGGCTGAGAGGTTTCCTTCTCTAAATATACATGGTGCTTCACATGTCGTGACACTCTATCATTACATCCAAGGTGATTCTACCTTGTCAAATACAACCCTGTTTCTCTGAACGATATCTGCTATTCTCAAAGCAAATAGAAGCTTTGGATTTGGGTCGAAATGTACAAATTTATTCGTGATCTGTCTGAGGAATGATGCCAAACCAGCAATCGTTATCTGGGACAGATGTGATTGGTCATAATTAATAATTTGGTATATATTCCATTTTTTTTTCTTTTTTTTTCTTTTTATGAGAACCCTGTGAAGAAAGTAGAGTGGGATGATCCGAATCTTCGTCAACAAACTTATGCAAAACTTCCAGCAAATTTTGGGGGTAAAATGCTTAAATTTGGCATCATTATTACTGTTTGCATGATGAAGTTTGCCATTGCTACATGATAATTTGAATCAGGGTTTTTAATATTTTCAATTTCTTTTTCAAATGTGTGCAGTCTTAAAAAGGGGAAGTGACTGGAATAAGTTTGACTGGGTTCTTCTAACACATTTCAGAAGCAACCATTCACATGGCAATTACCAAGCTATGACATGTGTGAGCCAGCCCCTGACATGTGGTGAGTATTTAAATAATAAGGTGGCATACAGTTTAATAAATACTCCCCTACTATCTAAATGATAAAACTTATAGTGAAACATGACAGAAGGCATTCAAAACAGCCTGTAGTATTTTTGATCTAATGCTAATGCTAATATCTCTGTGATGGAATGATTTATTCATAGTCTTCAATTTCTGTGTAGCAGTATTTGAAAGCTTTGAACCGTTGTCTCTTATAAAACATACTTCTATACATGTGTACCGGGGGAAAAAAACTCCTTGTATATATATACGACTTTTGCACTTGTTCTGGAGTTTGCCCAAAGCCATCTTGGTGATGTGATACTGGATAAATGATTCCTTGCTATTTCAATAGTTTGTTGGAAAGTCTTAAAATCTCAACTTGAGCTTTGAAGAGGACATTTTACAACATTTAGAAAGTTATCGACAGCCAATCGATTCCATCTTTGTTTTGCGTCAAGTCTGCCGATTTCACCTGAGGCTAAACCATGTATTAATGGTTTACTAAAAGCTGTGCCACAAGCTAGAATAACAAGTGGTTTGACATTTGCCATCGTTTCTGAAGTGCTTCAGCTGTGAGGATATAGATACAGCAGTTATTTCAGAAGGACGACCTTTGGACAGCTTTTCCTGGAAGTAATACATTCCACGATGCTAACTGAATGTGACGACCTGTATTTTATTGCACAGTCCAGTGAGTAACCTTATTCAAGATGGCTTCTTTCAGGCCTCTCCCTCTCCCCTCTGTGCAAACTACTGCACTCCCCTCTTGCCCCCCCCTCTCTCCCCCATTTGTGCCACCACTTTGTATACCCAGGCTACAGGCCTGGATACTGCTGACCTTATTACTAGAAGGGCCACGCAATAAGAAACATTAATTTGACATGATCTGATATCCATTTTACCAACCACTCAAAATACTGTAGGTTATTCTCACTAAATGATTCCAACTGTAGTTTGGCATTCTGACATATATGTTTTAATTGATGGCCGGCAAGTTAAATGAATGTATATTATATGAAGTTAACATTTGCGGACAAACCTCCTGGATATGACTTTACCCACGTACAGTACCCTGCCCCTAAGCATTGCTATAAACCGTGTTCAGAGAAGCCCAATAGTACACTATAGCCCAATAGCCCAATAGTGTCAACACTTTGTTGATTCAAGTTTGTTTAAACGCAATTTATTCACGTATAAAGTAAAATCATGCATGTTTAAACCGTAATATAACAACGACCATAAAAAGTCTATATTTACAGACAGAATGTATTCAAATTACTGTTGGCAGCTCTGACGAAGGTAAACGAAATAACTGGATATTTTCAATTTACCATTCCTATTATAGTAGTATCTACTAGAGGGGAGTGGATTGAACAGACAATTAACAAACCAAATCACATAATGGGCAATTGTCGTACAGAATATAAGGCTCAAAACAAGCTTTTAACCGATAACCGATAAACCCATAACCGACGAATGACAAACTTAATATAAACTGAAGAATTACTGTACACAAAGTAGCATGTGACATGATGAATCTTTTCTTTTCAAATGAAAATGCTGATGTTTTTTCTTACAAATTTGCGTAGCAATCGATACTGAGAGAATGTACTGTGCTGTACCAAAGACAAAAAAACTGAGTGAATTGGCATTCAAAATTATAGGTTTAAAATGGCTAAATTTGGAAGCCCAACTAGCCACTTATTGAGCTATCGGTAGTGTAATATTATTGGAACAGCTGAAAAAGCAATATGTATACCCATGTGTGCAATAAAAATATTGAACACATTCAAGGTTACTTGGTAGCTATGGTTACTAGCCATCTGTCCTAGCAACCCTTCAGCTTTGCCTTAGAGATGGAAACCCTGTAGTAGTAGAACTTCATATGACAGCGTATCAGGCATCGGAAGATACAGATTATAACGTAAACCATGAATATTGAGAACGCCGTCACGTCTAGAAGGTAATACTGGGCGAAGTTAAGCTCGCTACCGTAGAAACGCATGATCTCACCGCCATGTTTAATGACATGTTCAATACTGTCTGCTGCCCTCTCTTTTGGATGTTGCTTCTGGTCTCGCCATGCTGCCGACAACTTCACTATGTTCTCTTTGTAGCTGTGAGGGGGATAAAAAAAAGAGAATATTCCTATCAAAAGATACGGCTGAAAATCTTCCAAGTTTTATATCTTAATGTTTGAATATATTGATTTTAATTAATATTGATTTATTTATTACAGAATAAATTTGCAAAACCATGGGAGGGGAAGAGTAACTGCAGAACAATGACTGAGGATAATTACCACATTTTGAACTCTAAATAATCAATTGAGTAAATTAATGTTTTGTTTAAATTACAAATTAGCCTTGGCATTGATTTTTTAAATATAGTACAAAAGTTCTTCAGCTAAGGTGCAGCAACCCTTAATTGCCCCTGTAAGACTCACATCAACATAAATATTGATTTTATTGACATGTATTAATATGAACATAGGCCTATATACATGACAGACTTCTTGCACCAATGGTACCTTTGAAGGAAGACATCGAGACAGGGAATAAACATGAACTTTATCTCAACTATATATAACCTGTCACGTGACAATGTAAACAGCTGTCAGCTGGCTGACATTAAAGACAATTCCTCCTCTAGAGACAAACTGCCTAATGAAACTACAGTTAATCACTTCTTCTAATCTGAATTGGCCGGGGTTTTTTCCACTCTTAACCAGTGCCAATGATATTTTTAATGTGCGACAGACATTCTAGGAGCTGGCATGCTTCCAGCCTGCAACATTGTCATAAGTTGTTGGTCTGTCTCTCTTGAACGCTCTGATAGCTTTCAATAGTATGTCACGAAATATAAGAGGAGAGATTAGGTACTGTAATGTAATTATGAACTTTCACGATACGAACCAATATATTCCAAAGGATAATGACATTAATTTAAGTTCCTTAATGTAAATATATATTGGTCAATGAACTGGTTAGAATCTTACTGCATGTAACAAGTGATGGCTGTGCAGTAGTGGGTGGGTTTTATTAGATGGCATGTAGATGTATTAAACTATAGTGAAAAGTGGATTAGTACCATACACTAAAATTTACTACATGCCAATGTTCCTACAGTACAGTTTGTTAGCCACTATATATATATATACTGTATCTCTCTCTCTCTAGTCGACAGAAGTCGGAATCATGTTGAGATTTGCACATTTATTTCTGTCCCTCATCAAGTTAGGAAGAACTAGCAGGGCACTCATACAGGAACACCAAGGAACCAGTCTCTCAACTTGTCATGTGGACACCAAAACATGGAAGGAGAAACAGGGGAAAACATAAGCTCAGCTATATAGATGTAGTTGCTCGGGACATCGGGGTGCTTCAAACTGATATATATATACATATCTATATATATCTATAATATCAATAATATATAGTATTAAAGTACATGAATACATCCTGTCAGTAGCATGACCTTCTTTCTTCTGCAGTTAATCATTAAGGGCCCATGATCCCTTACAGTTGAATAAATCTCCAGTTATATATAATTTATAATTCTCCATTGTATACCTTTATGAATTTTCACAACTACCTGCATATTCTTGACCCAGCCATGCATATAAATATAATATATATATATATAATATATATATATATATATATATCCAATATATATCCAATATATATATATATCCAATATATATACACCCCCTGCACATACTGCCTAACAGATGGGGATCTCATTGCTCCAGTGCATATAAACGAAACAACAAATTGGTTCTGATATCATTAATCAACTCGTTAGTTACCACCCATGCATGTAGTACGTCTCTCTACAATAAGCCTGACCATGCATCACGCTTTACTATCATACATATCTATTATTATTATTGCCAGGGCATTTTGTTAATCATTATACAGCTATTACGTACACTACTACCTCATGTGATTTCCTGTGACATATAACATTATACACTTACACACATATATTGCTGAATTGTATTATATTTTGATGATTGTTTGGTTTCCTTTCTTAGAAATTCTGCTCAGAAAAGGAAACCGGTTACACTGGAAAGAGTGACCCCATTTCAATCACATGTTTACACATAACACGTGCATCACTGAAGGTAGGTTTTAACAACTAAAATATAAACTGTATAAATTTGCTGAAAGTACAGTTATTAAGCTTTACAGTCTAGATTTTGCAACGTAACAAACATGCCAGAACTAGAGTAACATCAATCCATACAATTAGCCATGATGTACATGTGTAGTAACTGTACAGCTGCATGGGGACTAGTGCCTTAATATAGCACGGATAAACACTTTCAGTTTAAACATGCATGCATACTTGCAATGCTTTACATACAGTACTCATTGTACAGCATTTGCAACGGTTCCTCTTTTGAAAACTCGCACGAACTAGCAATGTACCAACCACAAGCTATTCTGTTTCCTCACAACAGATATATATTAAAAGTTAGGAGTAAAAGTTCCCTGCTATCCCCGAGACAAAAATCACTTGTAAGTTAATGTATCCTAAAAGAAATACCTGGTTTGTAGGCTTGTTAATGCCCATCTGCCCTCGTCCTTTGCACTCTTTATTAAACTAGCTTATTAATACTGGTAACATCCTAGTATACTGCTTCTCCTTCTGAGTCACTGCCAACTTCCTCTCTCTTTCCAAATCAACTTTATTTTATTTATTTCCCCCCCCCCCCCTTGTTTTTAGTGTGATCCCATCTTGTTCGTTGATTTTAAAGGGTGTCAAGACTCGCGCAAAAAGAAACGTCTAATGCCGGTAATCTGACCTAGTTTCGAATGAGGTGTAACAGAAGTGTAAGACACCACCATCGATCCCAGAAACTACACACACAGTTTGCTACTGTCGGTAATTCGACACTAGTGTACAGTCATTACATACAGCTGCGGTCAATACCCACAGCACAGTGTACGAACAATACAGCGATGGACATCTCAGGTCCAGCTAAATATAACAAGGTATCACCTTTCATTACTGTCTGCATTTTGTAGAGACACAAACATAACGTCACTTGCAAGCAACAGAAAGTTGACTTTTTCAGATGGCCGCACACGGTTTGGGACGAGTCTTCAATGCCTTTAACACATAGATGCAGTTACTAAAGTCAACATGTGCCTAATCATATTGAAGATACCAACATCAGCTGTACACACCAAGCACCCTACACTGTTAACTTCCAAGTTTATGAATATTGTACATGTATACTAATTAACAACAAATCCCTGGAGTTAACCTGTGCATAGCATTCAACCCTTTTTTTTGAGAAAATTTTTGGCATAAATATACCAAGTATGTTTACATTTAAAATGAGCTTGCCCTAATGACAATATGATTGACAGTACTATTTCAAACACCATAGCTCTCACCCAAACACAGATATTTTGCACAGTTAGAAAAATCACAAGAAGTGATTTGGCCAGGAGTTTGTTCTGGAGTCATAAAACGAGATAATAAAATCTCTAAAATCATGTGGAAAGTCTTTCAAGTGACCTTGCAAGCCTTCCATTATAAAGCAAGTAAATAGAGGATTCTAGTCAGTTGTAACTACAGTATACGGAAATGCACTTATCACGACACACGGACACTCCTACATTAGAAACCAAACAGGCAAATGACTCAGATACTTGGCAAGGAAGTTACCTAGATATATGCAAGACGAACACTGCAATGGAAGATGGAAGCCTAGAAAGACAATATTTTACCATGAAGCAGATCTGTGTATATGCAGACCCTGCCAACAAACTGAAGTAAAGTAAAATCCATAGATTTTGGTAGTTTTTTTTTTATTACAGCCAAAGTACAGTACAACCCTGAATCAATCGTGGATATAAATTCACAAACATTATCCATCATCTCCGCAGTAGTGTTGCTTTGAATATCTCTCTGTCTCTCTCTGATTGGCTGTTGACTGATGCACAGATGCTTTGTTTACTCGTTAAAGCATGTTGTATTGAACATTATAATGCATTTGATTGCTCCATGTTGCAGCTGCTCCCCTGTTTGTTGGTGTGTCCATGTATTCATCTTCTGCTAAAGCATGTTGTTTTGAACATGCTCTAATAATGCATTTGATTGTTCCATGTTGCAGCTGCTCTCCTGTTTGTTGGTGTGTCCATGTATTCATCTTCTGCCAAAGCATGTTGTATTGAACATGCTCTAATAATGCATTTGATTGTTCCATGTTGCAGCTGCTCCCCTGTTTCTTTGCTGTGTCCATGTATTCATCTTCTGCTAAAGCATGTTGTATTGAACATGCTCTAATAATGTATTTGATTGCTCCATGTTGCAGCTGCTCCCCTGTTTGTTGGTGTGTCCATGTATTCATCTTCTGCTAAAGCATGTTGTATTGAACATGCTCTAATAATGTATTTGATTGTTCCATGTTGCAGCTGCTCCCCTGTTTGTTGGTGTGTCCATGTATTCATCTTCTGCTAAAACATGTTGTATTGAACATGCTCTAATAATGTATTTGATTGTTCCATATTTCAGCTGCTCCCCTGTTTGTTGGTGTGTCCATGTATTCATCTTCTGCTAAAGCATGTTGTATTGAACATGCTCTAATAATGCATTTGATTGTTCCATGTTGCAGCTGATCCCCTGTTTGTTGGTGTGTCCATGTATTCATCTTTTGCTAAATGATGTTGTATTGAACATGCTCTAATAATGCATTTGATTGTTCCATGTTGCAGCTGCTCCCCTGTTTGTTGGTGTGTCCATGTATTCATCTTCTGCTAAAGCATGTTGTATTGAACATGCTCTAATAATGTATTTGATTGTTCCATGTTGCAGCTGCTCCCATGTTTGTTGGTGTGTCCATGTATTCATCTTCTGCCAAAGCATGTTGTATTGAACATGCTCTAATAATGTATTTGATTGTTCCATGTTGCAGCTGCTCCCCTGTTTGTTGGTGTGTCCATGTATTCAACTTCTGCTAAAGCATGTTGTATTGAACATGCTCTAATAATGTATTTGATTGCTCCATGTTGCAGCTGCTCCCCTGTTTGTTGGTGTGTCCATGTATTCATCTTCTGCTAAAGCATGTTGTATTGAACATGCTCTAATAATGTATTTGATTGTTCCATGTTGCAGCTGCTCCCCTGTTTCTTTGCTATGTCCATGTATTCATCTTCTGCTAAAGCATGTTGTTTTGAACATGCTCTAATAATGCATTTGATTGTTCCATGTTGCAGCTGCTCTCCTGTTTGTTGGTGTGTCCATGTATTCATCTTCTGCTAAAGCATGTTGTATTGAACATGCTCTAATAATGCATTTGATTGTTCCATGTTGCAGCTGCTCCCGTTTCTTTGCTGTGTCCATGTATTCATCTTCTGCTAAAGCATGTTGTATTGAACATGCTCTAATAATGTATTTGATTGCTCCATGTTGCAGCTGCTCCCCTGTTTGTTGGTGTGTCCATGTATTCATCTTCTGCTAAAGCATGTTGTATTGAACATGCTCTAATAATGTATTTGATTGTTCCATGTTGCAGCTGCTCCCCTGTTTCTTTGCTATGTCCATGTATTCATCTTCTGCTAAAGCATGTTGTATTGAACATGCTCTAATAATGCATTTGATTGTTCCATGTTGCAGCTGCTCCCCTGTTTCTTTGCTGTGTCCATGTATTCATCTTCTGCTAAAGCATGTTGTATTGAACATGCTCTAATAATGTATTTGATTGTTCCATGTTGCAGCTGCTCCCATGTTTGTTGGTGTGTCCATGTATTCATCTTCTGCTAAAGAATGTTGTATTGAACATGCTCTAATAATGCATTTGATTGTTCCATGTTGCAGCTGCTCCCCTGTTTGTTGGTGTGTCCATGTATTCATCTTCTGCTAAAAGATGTTGTATTGAACATGCTCTAATAATGCATTTGATTGTTCCATGTTGCAGCTGCTCCCCTGTTTGTTGGTGTGTCCATGTATTCATCTTCTGCTAAAGAATGTTGTATTGAACATGCTCTAATAATGCATTTGATTGTTCCATGTTGCAGCTGCTCCCCTGTTTGTTGGTGTGTCCATGTATTCATCTTCTGCTAAAACATGTTGTATTGAACATGCTCTAATAATGTATTTGATTGTTCCATATTTCAGCTGCTCCCCTGTTTGTTGGTGTGTCCATGTATTCATCTTCTGCTAAAGCATGTTGTATTGAACATGCTCTAATAATGTATTTGATTGTTCCATGTTGCAGCTGCTCCCCTGTTTCTTTGTTGGTGTGTCCATGTATTCATCTTCTGCTAAAGCATGTTGTATTGAACATGCTCTAATAATGTATTTGATGGTTCCATGTTGCAGCTGCTCCCCTGTTTGTTAGTGTGTCCATGTATTCATCTTCTGCTAAAGCATGTTGTATTAAACATGCTCTAATAATGTATTTGATTGTTCCATGTTGCAGCTGCTCCCTTGTTTCTTGGTGTGTCCATGTATTCATCTTCTGCTAAAGCATGTTGTATTAAACATGCTCTAATAATGTATTTGATTGTTCCATGTTGCAGCTGCTCCCTTGTTTGTTGGTGTGTCCATGTATTCATCTTCTGCTAAAGCATGTTGTATTGAACATGCTCTAATAATGTATTTGATGGCTCCATGTTGCAGCTGCTCCCCTGTTTGTTGGTGTGTCCATGTATTCATCTTCTGCTAAAGTATGATGTATTGCTCTAATAATGCATTTGATTGTTCCATTTGCAATTATTGTTCTCTTCTAAATATTCACTAGATTCACATAGTATCATAAAATGATATTGTATCATAAATAGTATTGTATAAAAACATCCACTATAATATTGTTGCACATACTGTTGTGTCATCCGTTTCACAAGGTATTATCAAATAATATTGTATCATAATAATATATTGTAAAGTAAAACATCCACAACAATATCGTTGCATATAAGTATTACATGGTGCAATGATATATTATAATAACAATTATATTGTTAAGTTTTTAAACTATTACAGTATGTATAGAGGATTGAATGTAGCTACTGTAGCATGTGAATCGGCTCTAACTCGAGATATTAACTTTGCTGTGGCCATGCATGCATGCACTTACTCTATGCTAATTGAATAGTGCGCTAGTAATGACGACTGACATTGTATTACTGCATATGTACAGAAATATATGACAATTCGTGCACAGCTTTAATAGTATGACTTCAGTTTCCCTGCTGACTTTCCAAACATGCACAAAACTACTACCAGCAACATGTATGAATTGTGTACACACTTTTTTGAGTTTTGATTGAAATATATGACGCAGTAGAGAATGTCTGCCCACATAAAGTAACTATCTCTACTCATACAATTATATGTTATACATATATTAATATGTATCAAATTCAATGGGACATGGTGAAAATAAAATTTACCCTAATTATTCCCATGTCATACAGTGAAACAACACTCATGAATATGAATATTTTTGGTAAAATGCTGTTTTCTCAAAAATATTCCAAAATGAAATGTCTCTATACAGTTCAGACCCATCATTTTTATGGCTGTCTGTTTGCACACAATGTCACTCTTACCTATTACACCACAGTAAGCCATTACGATATTAGATGTACGCAGGTTTATTTCTTGGCTCAGTGCCAGCAAAACAGCACCACGACTGCAGAAGAAAGGATATCTTGTGACGCTTTTGAAATTAAACTAAAAATATCAGTCTAGAGAAACGTATCCTCCCAAAGCTTGGTGTTTCTCCCACTCCTCACACTTTATAATTGTTTACTGGGTGATATTTGTACTATACATGCATACATTGAATTAATTATGATAGTACTGCATGGGAAGAAAAGTTGACTTTTTGGTGTTTTTGCCATTTCTTGAAAAGGTTTTCTATAAATGACAAACAAATTGGCAGCAGTTTTTGTCAATTTTGAACTTTCCATCATATTGGAAAATCTCATGTATAGGTTATACATCACATCAAGCCACACTCAAAGATCAAGTCGCGGTTCAATTTAGCTCAATTAAAGTCACGGTTCAATTGAGCTGCTCTTAAAAGACAAAGTGCCAGGATATATTTGTGTTGTATGTGAGTGCCTGGATGTGTAATTGTACTGTGTTTCTTTCCTTAAGACTTGCATTTTCAACGAATGTAAAAAGAGTGTAGAGAAAGGGCAAATCATGCTACAAGGTCACATGATCCTGGCTCAATGCCAGTGGATTTCATCCATTTGCCTGTAGAAAACCACAAGGCACAGTTATAACTCTGCATTATCCTGTCAGTGCAAAAATTAATGTACATAGCTTGGTATAAATCCAAAGGAAAATGCACAGTGGGAATTAAGAAAAGCATGTGACTCAAAATTATCATAGTCTAATCTCTGATTTCAAGATCATTTTGCCCTCAAATGTGGATCTAACATTTTCTATTCATCTTGACAAAGGCTAATCAATATCTTTGAATGATTTTAATTTACAAGAACAAAAATTCCACAAGTAAACTATACAGAACATGTTCAATAGCTTCTATTTAATATTTCAGGGCCTGCAACAGCTTGCAGTCAATAATGATTGCACACTTCAGCTGCAAACAGACTGTAAGCAAGTGACATGTGGCCACAACTATGAGAAACCCGTACCGCATATGTACGTACTGAACACACATGTGCAATGACTCGTCGATCCAACACCACATATTGAACACTCTAAAGAGGTGAATTTAATCGGCGAGCACATCTATCACCGTAGCAATAACAGCTTTTTTAAACGGGGTTCTGTCGCCTCTGATTCTGTCTACCCCGACTGTCAAGACACGGTCGGATCTCTATTTTTAGCTTTCTCTGACATTAAAGTAAATGTCAGTTCTAGCCGGGAGCAAATGTGAAGCTTACATCGGCTCGAGAAAAAAAAATGACAGAAATTGTGTGATGAATGTTTGTCCTCTTGAGTACTGTAGCATATACACCACTAGGTTTATTGTAGGTAAATTATTCTACTACAGCAGCGATTACTGAAAGTCTGTTGCCAAGTTTGCCTACGCAGATTTTGCAAATTTTGGCCGCCTACAGATTTTTACCAACCAGCAATTTTACCAAACAGCTACCAGGTCTACAAAATTCCCTGGAGGTTCATTTCCTGACTCAGTAGATGTAGATGCTGCAAATTAATGTATGGATTTGGCGATAGGTTAAGTAAATTGATAGGATAGCAGCTGCTGATTATAACTTTGAAGAAACCTTTCAGTCCGATTTTTTATAAATAAATATTAATTAGCTGTGAAATATTATAAATCCAATTTTGGGTCATCTACAGTACACACTTTGAAAATTGGTATTAAGTAATCATACATACAACGTTTTTTTCGAAAGATAATTTTTTTTCTTGCGGTTCTTTATTATGTAAAATACTATAGCCAAGGTGATAAGACAGAACCCCACAAATTCGAGTACGATAGAAGCAACCAAAAAATACCACAATGTACACAAAAGACTGAAATTCAAAGAAATAACACGCAGTCACCCCATTCAATTATCTTTGTCCTGTTTTTTTTTATTTCGTTTTCTTTAGGCAATTTTTTTTTTTTTTTTTAACTTTTTCAGTGTAGATCGACTATTCCGGATCCTAAACTTCTATAAAAGCTACTGATTTGACACAGAAATTTTTTTTTATTTATTATTTCACAGTACTGTACACCAACCACAAAGACAAATCGGCACAAAGAGCGAGAAATGCTTACTGCACAGTGCCACGCCAGCATTAGAATCAAGCTAGTTACAACAAAAAACAAGACTGAGTTAACAATATCAAAGCATTATATCCATTGAGCCAAAACAAGATATACATTGACACTCCCAGCTGACCTATACCTTCATAGCTTTAAATACTATATGAACTATTAGGGATCAAATTAAATATCTAATGGGCAGCAAACTGCTTCAAAACTCCTCCAAAACAGTGGATGGGAAAAAACTCTGATCCTAGGAAAACTGTAAGTGGACAAAATCCGATGGAAAAGGTGAAGAAGGTGGTTGTAGCCGAAGACCGGGGGTATACGTTTACAGTCATCGTTACGCCAGTACTAACATACTGTATGGTCCCTGTGAATGATCTTGTCAGTTTAATATATGCTGTGTTTTATGTCCTGCATGGGATAACCATTAGAGAGGACATACCTGGATAAGGATGCAATTTCCAGCTCATAATTCTGTTCATTGGGAGCAGACCAATTTCATTCTCAAACACACTTATACTTTATATTATCAGTTTGAAGCTCCCTTCGAATTTTAGCAATTTGTTAAATGATGCAAGACGTTTCCAAATCTAGTTTGCCTGGCGGTTCCATCTCTCATTTTTGTTTTTAATTTAAATTAGACAATTACGTCTCTCTGGGAGGTACATAAATTAATCTCTGAAGGAGACCGAAGCACTAGAGGAGATATTTCACCAATGTCAATGAATCTTTCAAGTATTTTCCATTGTTACTTTGCTTGTTTATTTGAAGGGGGGAGGGGGATGCTTTTTGAAGGGGGAGGGTGCTCTTGTCAGTGGGGAAGGCAACAATGATGACTGCTTGGAAATTTCATTTTCCAGGGAATAATTTAGTGTTCAGATTTTGTGTAGCAGTGTTGAAGGCTCTGTTGATCCTTGTCTAATATCAAAGACTACACTTCCTATGTAGAAAAGCTGCTATAAATCTTTTGTGTAAAAGTAAGTTTGCCTGATGTTTCCTAGCAGGATCTAGCAGGATCTTCTTCAGAGGCTAAAACAAGTAACAGTAACATAAGGGACAAAAACATGCACAGAATACAGACAGGTTAATGAGCATGGTGAACACAAAGAGATAGATGTAAGGGGATTAGTAGACAAGGGATGGAGAGAAGAAATCAACAGGGGAAGAGAAGAGGTAGGAGATAAACAGTGGAAAGAGAGGATTAAGGGAAGGGGGTAAGGAATAAACTGGAGAAGGAAAAAGACAGAAAGGTGTGGAGTAAAAAAAGAGAAGAGGAGTGATAGGGGGGAAGCAAGGGGAGATGGAGGGGGGCAGAAGAAAACCATTGATTTACACCTTACATTTAAGGAGAAGTGGACTGAACTGTTAGGTTTCTATGCTTAAAACCTCATTAATATGCATTCCATTTAAAAATTCCAAACCTTACAAACTTTATTCTGGTACTATTTTGTAATTTAGCAGATAACCACACTGGCTTGAGTTAAATAGCTAAAGATATGCATTGTGGCTTCAGTAGTTAAAGGTTAGGAGATCTCTACATAAGGAAATATTAATGAGATACAAGACCTGGCACTGGAGGTTTTCCACACGTTTCCCCTATATCAGGAAATAGGTGTTTTTTTTTTGTATGTACACAATAGGATCCTTAACCAAAAGCAATTGGGTTTCCAGTTTTCACTAGATTTATGGGCTATTTTTATATTCGACAGTCTCAAGTTACAAGATATTACTGACTAGAAACAGGATGTGAAAGTTGACATGGATCACTATTTTTGCACAAGGCAGGAAACTGAAATAGTCTTTCTATGCAGTATGTTACAGTGACACGTGAGAAACACATTGTAAAGTTACAAGGATGCTGTCCTTTTTGCCAAAAGCAAATATTTGTTTCCGTTGAGAGATAAGGAAAAAAGGAAATCATCATAAAGTGAATGGTAGCATCAACTGTTGTAATGTTGCTTAGCACTTTCCTACGTGCTGACCTAATACAATATATACCTGGCTTCACTGGGAAATTAAACCAGCTCTACAAGCCTAACCACTTATTATACTTTCCTTTAATACTGCAATGTGCTCTACAGTACCTGTACCAAAACTTGTGATATTTCACTGGTGTTCTGTAAACACCATACAAACACCCACCCACTTCAGTCCACTGAATTTATAGTCAAAGTATACAGGTAACCGGTGTTCTGTAAGCACTATACAAACACCCACCTACCTCAGTCCACTGAATTTATGGTCTAAGTAAACAGGTAACCGGTGTTCTGTAAGCACTATACAAACACCCACCCACTTCAGTCCACTGAATGTACAGCCTAAGGATACAGGTTCCCTCAGAATGAATGCAACTTTTAATTTGTTTTTCCTAGCAGTGGGAATCCCACACACCCCACATAGGTTCAACAATCTGTTTATAGCTCCATGGTTCAACAAACCCATGGCAAGAATACTTGTTGATTCCTCTTTCAAAAACCATCCTCTCCATACCTAAATCAGTTAGGAGGAGATTTAAATGTAACCCTCATTTCCCCAGCCCCCCCCCACCGTATCCCCATCCCACACCCCTAACTTTGTAATCTGTGCACGCCTTTGTTACTAATGAAAGTGCTGTCGTATACATCATTGAATGATTGATTGTGTGATCGATTGATGGATTGTTTGGTCGATTGACTGATAGTTTGATTGATTAACAAACTGAATTATTGAACCAAGAACAATTCAAAGGACATATTATTCTTGGATTCTCTGATCTGAAGTAGCTATCCTAAATGTGCAACATAATCTGACCATGAAATGAATGAAGGGCAACAGCTTTATAGCTGTCCTGGTATATACCTAGAAAGACTAATCTCCCTATTCATCAAAAGTAATTAGGTTTGCTGGAGTAAAGTTACACTAAATCATCAACTAAGGAACATCTAAGTTTCATATATCTCAATGACCTCCCTGGTGGAGCCAGGAACTATAAACTGACTACAGTGCATTACAATCAATAATCCCATATGGACAAACAAATCAGAATTTCAACTGTAAGTGATGTTAAGCTATGCAGATAGACAGACAGACAGTCTGTAACAATGATAGGATGTATGGCTGTGATGGTGCACCATGTTAAAATGCTTCCCATTCCAAAGTATTTTACCTCTTCGGAATGGTAGATTCAGAGGAAGGATGAGGAGGAGGAGGAGAGGAGGAGGAGGAGGAGGAAGTAGGAGGAGGAAGTAGGAGGAGGAAGTAGGAGGAGGAAGTAGGAGGAGGAAGTAGGAGGAGGAGGAGGAGGAGGAGGAAGTAGGAGGAGGAAGTAGGAGGAGGAAGTAGGAGGAGGAAGTAGGAGGAGGAAGGAGGAGGAAGTAGGAGGAGGAGGAGGAGGAGGAGGAGGAGGAGGACGAGGAAGTAGGCCGAGTCATGGAAGTGGGCCTTGGACTTTCTTGCACATTTGAGAACAATAACTGTTGACCTTTAGGTTGACCTTTAAGGGTTCAAATGATGGTTAAGTATGCATATGTACAGGAGATAATTTCTTTCACGGTCCTGAGCAATCCCTTCAAAGGTATGCAAATGAAGTGACCAAACAGTTGTTTTATCTGGTGAGACTTTTAAACAATGTCAAAAAGCCTTTTTAAATTCAGCCCAGTAATATTCATTTAGCAAATATATTTCAAAAAATAAAGAAATAAGTAAAATAAAAAAAAATAAAAAAATTATTGCACAGGTTTGCAAGTTGATAATCAATCTATTTATTGCTAATGCTCAAAATTTAATGAAGAGCCTTCTTTTTTTTTTCTTTTTTTCATAGCCTGCATTCACACATCTGCGCTAAGTTGTAGAATCTATCCTTCATTCATGTGTCACGTCACATTAAACTTTGCACCGTGAACAGGCGATCCTTGGTGACAATCAGACAGAATCGCCCGCTGTGCAATCTCTGATGTAGGTCTGAGCCGGCATACAGTAATTTCGGGATGCACTCGCTACCCTTCGTGAACATCACGTGAACGAGGTGAACATTATTAATCAAAGCTGCCCAGGAATGTTCACACTATAAGTTTGATCACATACCTCGTGTCATTGATGACTGCTGTTACCGTCGAAATGATGTCATCTGCTGTCATGGACCAAAAGTCAAGGGACTGACCGATCTTCCTACCGACGATTCTGCTAGCTACGTCTGGCTGATCCCAGGCAAAGGGTATTGCAATTATGGGTACGCTGTGGTATAAGGCTTCGTAGAGGCCGTTGACTCCACTCTGGTATAATAATAACTTGCAATTAGGGTGACCTGTTGACAGAAAGGGAACAACATGATCGATAGCTATTAGTTAGAAAAACTGCACTGGAAATTTTGAAAGTTTACAAAAGTACTATTCTCCATGAAAGTAAACCTATGGCTTATATGTACACATTGCATCCATACTTGTAAAGACACATTGGATATAGGACTACAAAACTGCAAAGCTTCTTGCAAAGTGCAGTGTTTTCCGAAGGACTTCATTGATGAACTTTTGCGCAATATTTTACAAGTTTTCCAAAAGGGCTAGACAAAAGGGAAACTTGGCTTTCCACCTAGGAAAGCATGTTTCTGTCAATTCAAAACAGAAAGCAGAACTTGTCAGTGTTAGGTGTGAAACGGCTGCAGATCTTGCCTAAGTGTCGCAGCACACATTGGAGGTGCTAACTCTGGCTAGGTTTATTGTTGGAAGTCTATTGTTGGAAGTCAATATCCTATTTAAAATATGTACTTTCATGTATTTATACTGGATTTTTAATAAACTTGAACTTACAAAATATAAGTTGAAGCCTTAATATCAGACCAGAGTTCTAACAACTGTAATCATTAAACACTTTATGACCGAAAGGGATCGGAGCATTCAATTAATGGTGGGGAGAGGGAGGTGGGGTGGGGAGAGAGAGGGAGGGTAGACGTCAGAAAAATGTTCTCTGATGTGGACAGTACTGTACCTATGGCAGCACCACGGTGCGTTTAAAATCATTGCTCCCTTTCTCTTACCTAAGTGTATCAAGTGCATAGCACCCTTGGAGTAATTGTTGAAATTGTGTATCTAGGTATGAAATAACCCACAAGTTGTTAGTTAAAATAGAGTCTGCCTTTTAAGCCTGAAGTAACAAATAATATATTTATACTTAAGAGGCATATACTGTATATATATACAGTTTGCTGGAGGCATCGTCGATCATGAACTTTGCGTATCGTGTACAGGCTACGTTCTTAAATTGTCTAGTGCTGGAAGTCTTACTGCAGAAGTGCACACTACGAACAAATTCACGGAGTGATTTGACATAAAGCCAATTATCTCACACGAGGCAATTTTTTGTTTTGCCCTTTAATCAAGAGATGTTTCATGTGAAGCCCATGCTGCTTTGCCAAAGTAACCCAAATTCAGACACACCATTCATGCAGAATTGCCCCAAACAGTAATTGAGCCATACAGATTGATAACCGAAGCAACGGCCCTGTTCAAATTTGCCATGGTGGGTAAATCATGCCCTGGAGAAATAAGATGCAGTCTAAATTGAATCCTTCATGTATCTGCAACTAACTTATTGTCTACAAACCATTTTAGCTACGTCATTGTTCATTAACTAGCAACGGTTTTGAAAAGAGAAAAAAATTGTTTTTCACAAATGGTACAGTTTCAGCTGTATATTAAAATGATAATTGTCATCGGGAAATTTTGTAAATTTTTTCCTCCTACCTAACAGATCGTTCTGTGGAAGCCATTTCATCGGCTTGACGTTGGGAGGTAATTTTACATCTACGTCACTGCTCAATTGCCAAAAAACTTTCTGGGGAAGTTTTGAGAACGCCTCCGCCAACATGATGTTCATGTCCTGCTTGAGGTTGACGACGTAAGTGCCAAGAGAGAAGATAATGAAGCCATCATCGCCAGCACTGTCAGCAAATTCGAGCACTTCCTGTTGAAGAGAGAAAGCGATTTGGCTACTAACAAATAATATGACGGATTCCTCACCAAAAGAAATGTTATGAGCCAAAGATTTAAAGCCAAGACTGTCTGAGTGGATATTTATTTCCTTGTCCATGTTGCACATGTACATTATATATTTGAGCAAGAGTGTGAACAAGTGGGGTTTCAGTGGCCGCCCGAATGGCCACCACAATTTTTCACAAAAACGCTCTCTTGGGGCCCTGAGAATATTAGCAGACTGTCTGGCTAATCAACTTACCACACTTGGTGGCCGATCTTCTTGTCGAAACAAAAAATGAATTTAATCAAAAATCATGCAGTTTTGTTATTGTTGTTGCTTGATAAAGTCTTACAGATGATCTGAACATCAAAAGGAATATCAATGATAGATGATAGCATGTCAAATATGTGATCCATGCCCCCTTTCTCATAGAAAGATCGAGTCCCCCTGGTCTTCAAGGACACAGTCTTCTCAACCACAGCTGTCGTAATCGATCCTTAATAAGGGACAAAAACTACAAAAGATATCTTTGTTGGTGACACATACATAGAAAGGACAATGTAAGAAAGTGACCGCCTCATCTGGATGTTGTAAATGGTCAGAATCGTCAGTGCTTCAATTACTACTCCTAATCTTCTTCTTCTACTCTATTTTAAAGTGCAATTTCTTGCACTTAATAATCAAACAATATCACCAAATGTATCATGAATTTATGTAATAAATATTTGAAAAGAGATTGCAAGTTATCACTCTTATACATAGGGTACTCCTAAGTACTGTACATTTCTTTCACAAAACTAAGTGAAGGTCGATCTGTGAGTGAATATAATGGAAGATTTGAATTAGTCTCAGCCTCTCAGGATTGTGTCGCCATGGAAATTAACTTCATGCAGCCACTATTCCCTTTATGACAACATATGTATGCCTGAATAGATATAACCCCATACACTTTGTAGCAAGCAAGTAAACAACAATTCTACTGTACCTGGTTTCAGATATTACTGCTTCTAATACCAGATGTACATGTAACAAACTAGAATTTATACACTCTGAAGTCCCCATCTATCAACACATAGTCTAATTGACAAACTTTGGTTTATGTAAGATAAACCCTACACTTTAACTCAGCTACCGGTACTTGACCCTAGTGACCTATCAATGGCTTGGAACTGCCATCTTTGGTTTTACTCCAACTACTGTCCATGACAGGTAGGATATACATACAGCACACCAGGCTGCAATCAGGTCAACCAGGGTCAACCAGGGTCAAATATACCAGTATGATTTACAAGGTCTAACCTTTCTGTGTATATTTTCCCACCACCAGTCTGTTATTTACAAACCAATTTTTCTGTCTTGCAAAATACTCAACAGGTTGGTGACCATTCACCATTCAGTTACTTAAACTTTTTTCTTTGTTTTGGACAAACAGGATACAGTATACATGGTATAGCACTGTTTATCAACATACATTTAAATGTCATATTACCCACACAAGGCTTTACTGTGCTGATGGTGGTGCTCTGTTCATTTTTCTAAAAGGCCAGCCAAAGAGAAAAGCCGGTTGGAGCACAGGGCCAGAGAAAACTAAATTCTGAGTAGTACGTATATCTTAGACTGTGTGTGTATGAACTAACAGTCAAGTTATGAGGGCCTGGCGTTTCGGACATAATTCTTCAATGGCAAAACTCTCTTTACATTTAGTCTGAGAAATTTGCAGTGTACATGGACGGATCCCATATCTGTTTTCGTTTTGGTCAAAAAATCAAATCAATGCAAATCAAATCAATTCAATCTAATTCAATGGCAGATGCATTGACCTTTCCATTCATAATCCACAGACTGCACCAGAGTGGGATGAAAAAAATTGTTTACTGTATAGGCCACACTTATTTTGTTAATCCTATCCAGGGTCCATCCATGACTAGCTCAGAATCTTCAACATGAAGCAGAGAGCTCTCGATATTGAAACCCGAGGGTACACATGAACAGCTTGAATAATATCCACAATTGTCTTATATTTCAAAGAACTCTTTATGTATGCATATGTTGAGAGCAATGATGTGTGAACTTCAAGGTCAATCTCTTACTCTAGGACACAGGAAACACATTCCAGGCATGTTATTGAACTAACAAGCACCTGCTGTGGACAGAACTCAGTGCTAAATTTACCACCTGTAAATTATCATCACTTGGGACAGATGTGCGAAAGTTGCACAGCATGAGTACTTCATACTTTAGGACAAGCACAGGTAGGAATTCCCCTTGGTATGAGTACAAGGCTCTACGCATTGAGCACTCAGTTTGTACTACTGTAGATATTAACTGTAGACAGTTACCACATACAGAGTACAAAACTGTGTTTAGTACAAATCCAAAATGGCAGGTACAGGTGCAGACTCAAAATAAAGTATACCCTTGGGAGAGATGTCATGTTTCTTTCCAGTTTTTACCATGGAAAGTCACCCCCCCCCCTCCCCGTGGTGTTTAGGGGAGTGTAGCTTTAGAGACTGTAAAGAGACACATACCCATCCATCATGTATGGTTTATGTGATAAAGATTTAACTGTTATGAACATATTCTCCAAACAGCTGAGAAAATCCTATTCTATTTGGGAGATATATATCACAGATTTTAATGTTCCCTGAGTTCACAGACAAAGCAGCAGACTTGACCTAAAGATGACATCCTTCGAGCCACATGCCTTTAACTTTCGTTTTATTGTATGCTCTATAGTTTTTTCAAATGTTTATTCTCTGGAATTTTTTTCTTGTTTTTTGCAAAATGCAGAGTTCTAAAAATACTGAAGACCTTAACATGACCTGCTGATGATATTGGTTTCAGTGTGCAAAACTTAACATTCTATGTTGAAATTATAGGAACAGGAACACAAAGAGAATCCTAGGGGCAATATGACATTAAAACCAAAATCAACAAAATCACAGCTTCCAGACAATTTTTAAGCCAACTCTTAGGAAACCTCCCAAAAGAAACAAGATGTTTCTTAGCTGTATAGGGGAGTTGTTGCAAAAATGTTAGTTTATAAATCAATTCCTTCCATATCATAAATATCAATATAGATACTATATTGGAACTCTTACTAAAAAATACATCTAAAATACCAAAAGCTTGAGAAATAAATTTCCTTTAATTAGAAACATTTTCTTATCACAAACTTCTGATATGTCAGGGAAAATTCAGTTCGCTAGTAGTGTCTGACAATTTTAATGGCAGTTCCATTACACCAGCTAGTTTACCGCTGTTAAAGACTGACACAGTTCTGTCTGTCTGTCTGTCTGTCTGTGAAGAGCTTGAGAATGGGCACTCTCATATTTTACTGTAGATAGGCAGTACTTACTGATATATTTAAGGTTAGGGAGACAGGTAAGAGAGGAGATGTGAAATAAATACATACAATATTATGATTTATCAAGATTCATGTCTGTCCATATTTCACACTGACATACCTGTAATCCCCACAGGTGGTCTCCTCACTAGCAACTTCATCTTCATAGCAGGAGGCCTCCTATATTTCAACCTGGCATAACCTCAAACAGACATCTTAACTTGAATTTTTACACACAAAAAAGGATAAATAATACTGCAGAGGGAATGGAACACTGGCTTATTAAATGGAATGCACACAGTAAATTGTAGTTACCTCAAATATATCCAGGGCATAGTATTTATAACTGTACACCCTCCAGTTGATGATGATACTGTAGCCAGGGGAAACCCCCAAACTACTTGGCTTGGTTAAGTGAACAAGTCACAATATATTTACCTGTCTCAACTCTACGATTGCACCCTTCCTATCTATACCTAGCCTACTGACACTTAGGCCCTGCAGTCCCATTGACCCTCTGTTTTCAACGATCATAACAACAATCTTAACAACAAGTACTGCATACATGGAACAGCTTGAGCTACAGTCGGAATAGTGCACTAATTACTGCTCCATTTTGGGTTTTCTTTAATTTAAACCAAAATAACAAAACTGTGCTTTAAATCTGCAAGTGTAGTTGATGTGGACATAATGCTTCAAAATGACTATCTACTTTGGGGTTCCAAGTTTATACTGGAAGAGTAAAAAATGAGTATATCTAATCTTGATTGCAGAATATTTTATCATCCAATTAGTAATTACATTGAAGATGAATCATGAATCTTGATTGCTGACTAATTATTATAATCCAATTACATTACAAATGAATCGTGTTAACTGAATGACCATTCAACCTCTTCTATCACTGCACTAGTAAGAATAGGAACTTAGAAAGCAGAATTTACTGTGTGGATTTTTAGTTCCAAAGATCTTGCTAAGAGGAATGCATGCATGCAAAAAAAGTGACAGCATCAAAGGATATATTCTGGACTCCAATGGCAGATATGTCACATAATTATGATGTTAAATATTTATTCATTCATACTTAGTAAAGATTCTTAAATCCTATTGGTCCATTCAGGTCAGCTGACCGTGGTTAGTCCTGTGAGTAATGCACGGTAAAAATTACGGGGCATCACTTTAATAAATCTTTGGTTATATGTAACCAAAAATGTTTTGTTTTATGATTTTTCCCCCACACAAATGGGTGTTAATGCTATCGCTGGATGCACTCGGGCTCCGCCCTCGTGCATCGCTTGCATTATCCCCGATCGTGCATTAATCCTGTGAGTAACGCACGCTAGACCGTTGATTAACCCCTTATTCAAGTTCACAGTCAAAGGTATGACATACATGTATAAATTTGACATTACCTGTATGTTGTTATTTTCACGTAGCAACCAAAAACTCAAAATGGGGGTTTATTTCCAATTCTTTTTTTTTGGGGGGGCGGGGGGCGGGGATTACACAAAAGGATCTCTGATATGAAAAGGTAGGGTGCTACAGAATGTAGGTAATATATATGTAATGTATTGTTATTTTTGTACAGTACAATTATCTTAAAACCAATAACACAAACTGTCATTTGTAGGTTTGGAAACAAATACTGTACTGTACTGAATCCTACGGTAAACAGTCAAATGTTGTAAAATATTAAATCGAAAAGACTGAACTTTAACACTTGCTCATTATTTAAAGTGAGTTATCAATTTTAATGTGCCAAGCAGTGTCAGTCGAATCCCCGTCAGGGTGATTGGTGGCTTAAGCTTGTAAAATGGCTAAATGAGTTATATTCAAATGTTACTGTACATACTGAAATACTAAACAAGTTACTGAAATGGCTATGTACTGGCTAAACAGGAGATTACACACTGTAAAGTAATACTCTGTAACAATCCAATTATCTAAAGCCTGGACCCCCATACAGAAATTCCTGGAAATTATGTATACAACGGCTCTACTTTTGGTTTCAAAGTTGTCTGCATTCCTTGTTTTTTGTTTACACTGCAATATATAAACAATAGAATTTTTGTAGTTCATTAGTTTGAATTATTAGTGATCAGTTCAAGAGATAATTGTTTTTCCTTTTCCCTTACAGTGCTGTGTATTAGCTGGGTTTTTTATGGCGATGAAATCAAGATTCCGTTACCTTTCATACATTTAGTCAGGCAGTCATGACCTCAAAAGTATAATACCGAACAAGAAAATGTCTGTCTTTAAAATTCTGTGATAGACTTACATTTAACAGTGATAAAAACAAATTTTATTCACAAAACCACAAACAAGGTTGTGACCTTACAGTTTGTTAATATGACCACTTCAACTGAGCAGCTAACAAAATTTTACTCTGAGCCTTAAACTACAGTACAATGTGTGCTATCATGTAGAACTCTAGGTTTACAACCTCACAATCAATATTGAGATCTTTTGAATAATAAGGATCTCCAGCAGCCTTCTGGTTCAACAAATCCATAAACTGCTGCTCATGCGAAGAGAGAGTGAGAGAGGTCTTTCAAAGGAAGTCTAGGGACCATCTCTCCAAACAAAGCGAAGAGGTTAACAAACTTTTCTCACCGGTTTGAAGCTTTCTCTTTTTCAGAGAAAGCGCAGAGGTTAACAAACTTTCGCAAATTATTATGTACAATTTTAAAAGGAACAAAAGAGACAATAGAGAAATCTCTTCTTTGTAAAGCCTAGAAACCGGACATCTTTCATCTCTTTCAACAAACGAAGTAATTTGCTTCAAAATTCTGTGTTCAGAGTAGCTGTGTTCGATACACTGTACACTGTGGGCACACCCACTCACTATGTACAGCACTTGTCAATTTACAACAACAAAAATCCCAACATTGTGAATTTGTAATGAGCATTTGATGATGACGATAACCTTGAAAGACAGATGCATGTGAACAACCTGTTATTTAATTAAACTGAAAGCAAAAGAAGGAAATACATCGAGAGAGAGAAAGATGATCAGCAAAGCTAAATAAACAAAATTATCAGGAAACATTCAAAAGTCCCATATATGCAGTACTTAATTTAGTATACGTCAGTCCAGGGATTCTAGGATTGAGGCTGTAGGAGTGTATTATCTGAACCACAGTACTGTAGCCTATACAGTAGATACAAATGAACAACAGAAAAACTAAGTTCTGGGAAAATATAACAAACTAGAATATGGCAAAGAATTTTTGGCGGCAATGAGATTCGGATCAGTGACCCTGGGGTCACCAGCCCTGCGGATTACCAACTGAGCTATCCCAACCCTTATATTGGTGATCCCTATAGGTCTTCTCCGCTGGTGGTAGTTATCAAAAACCACAGTACTTTGGATCCAGTGTAAAATCAGGGATCACAGGGATCCACTTTCACCCGATATGATCCAGAAAGCGTCAGGGAAGGGATATCAAGTGAAGTTTGGCTGATTTTATTACCTAAATATAAAATTTATCATATTTTTATTATAGACTGGCTGGCAGAGTGTACAACTAGTTTGTGAAACAGCCAAAAAAAATCATTGGCTAGAAGATTCAGAGCAGTTTTATATTTGGTTAACTTGATTTGTTCTGACTGTAGCTTCATGACATTTCAGAATGTTGAATAAATTATGTGTTTTTCAAATTTGTGTCAAGATTTCCTTAAATACTAAAAATGAATACTTTCAGGTGTGAAAAAGATGTTGCTCAAATTTTAGTTAATATGAAAACACTCATCTTGTTATTACCTTTAACTTAAGACACAATTTCAGAACTTAGGTCTGGGTGGGTGATTGATTAATTGATCGATTGAAAAGCGGATAATGGAAGATAACACAAACTTTACCGCCAACTTTTCATCAAGCACAATAGGACTATTTTTACTCACATTTTCCAGTTGTATCATATTAATTTATAATATACTGTAAAAGTGTGTCCACTGTGACAACTACACTGTACAGAACTTAGCTAGATTTACAATAGGTCAGTTCTGTCCTACGTATATTATTGATCATATCTTTGGTAGTCCAATATTATTGATCATATTTCTAGGTCAAACATTCCAAACATTCTGCCAAAGTAATTGTAAGAAGGATGTGTTCGAGACGACGCCTTTCAATTGTTCTGTTTTTACAGAACTGCTGTAATTGTAAAGTGTATAGAGTACCACTACTGTATGATGGTGACCTTTGACCCTGCATGACCTTCCATATCATTGATCAGACAATATACTTGCTGATTAGTGAATATTGACTACAGACCAACATCAATTGTTAGCAGGCCCAATGTGTCCAGTTGGTAGGCCTACATATATTCCAAAACTTTAAAGGAGTGGTCTCATGAGAAGGAAGGGCAACGACCAGAGGAGCCGGTCGCTGAGGGTGCACAGTGTTAAAAGATTACCAGGGCAGCATACTAGACACGGTAGAATGAGGTGCTAAGGTTGGGAGGAGACAGGTAAGCAAGGAGAGAAGTAAATTTCTAAACCACCTGCTCTGTCGCAGATTTTAGTTTTTTTTTTTCTTTCTTTCTGTTTCTTCTTTCTTACTTTTATTTCTATATATTTTGTTTCTTATTCTGTCTTCCTTTTATCTTCTCGTATTTCGCCCAAGTTTCCTTTCCTTTTTTCTTACATTTACTTAACTACATTTGTTGCTTCTTTGTCAGTATTTGTTTCTTCTTCTTCTCGTTCTTGCCCTTTCCTTTTCTCTTTCTTTTTTGCTTTTTGCTTTTGTTTCTTCTTTTGTCTTTGCTCCTTTCTCTTCTCGTTTTTGCTCCTTTTACTTTCCTTTCCTTTCCTTCTTTCTTTTATTGCTTTATTTTTATATTATTTTTAGCTTTTGTTTCTTCTATCTTCTTTTTGCTTCCTGTTTTTGCTCCTTTTCTTTCTTTTTTCTTTCTTTCCTTATTTTCTTTAGTTCTCTAATTTCCTAACTTTCCCGCCTCTTCTACATATTTTTTTTTTTTTGTACACAGGAAGTGTTTAATACTGTACTACAGTACTCCCACAGGTTTTCTATTGTTTCTGTTTTTTCATATTTCATTTTTCATTAAAACAAATTTCAGTGGACGCCCAGTCCTATCTTACACTACAGAGTACGGAATCACCTCTATGGATATTTTTAATGCTGTCTTAGTTGTCCTAAGTCCTAAAGTACAATACTTTTTAAGAAAAAGTCGCCCAGTAAAGAACCTGGGCACGAAAACCAAACTACCGAACGACTGATCCGCTCTCAACCCCAGTCCCCTTGCATCGAGACTGTGACTGTGTGATCATCGTCGGGTGTGCATCACCATTCCCCTCGAAAGGGAACAGATACTTTTTAAGAAAGAGTCACCCAGGAAAGAACCTAAAGTACAATGTGTCTGCTCCTTTCCAATCAACAGGGATGCACACTCTGCACCATACTAAAGTGTACAGTGAGTACATGGGCTGCACCAATGTAGTACTAAACATTTTTAGCATCTGAGTAAATACAGTTTCTATACAACTGGGTATACATACATGTACTGTACACAATGGGTAAATCCCTTTCTTGAAAATATTGGGAATTTCCCAAAGGGTTGTAATACATCTGCTGAGGAAATCCTGCAGTACTCCTAAACAAAGTCATGAGCTTAATATATCCCGGGGCATACCAGTAGGGCATGAATACAGTATGTGTTACAAGAAATATTGCTCGACTGTATTCATCAGTCTACTGTACTTAAAAAAGAGGTACCAATTATTTCCATGAATTCTTCTTAAAATGCCTCTTGAGTGCTGAATATCTCAATTGGTTTATAGTGGTTACTTTAATCATCATTTGGTCCATGTGGTTCGGATGACTGTCACAAACAAATTCCCCCAAACAAGGAAAACATTATTCCATAATTTAGGAGGTATTACCGAGTTAATGTTCCCAACGTCCTTCACAACCAGGTATTAATTAAGAATATTAAAATTGAGAAATTGTTGTGCCATCTGTCCTTCAATTTTTTGCTTTTTTTTATTTGTTGCAGTTTCTATATGGACTTTTGCAATCGTGAATCTAAGATGTTGCAGATTCGTAATACACAAAATTGAAGACTTGATTAAGTCTAAAGGGACATCATCAAGCCACATGTGTTTCATTTTATTTCTTTTTTTCTTGTATTTATTTGTTGCAATGTTTATTTAATGTAATTAGAGATGGGCTTTTGCAATCATGAATCTATACACATTGAGCTAACATCACATGCATGACCTCATGATGTTATTGGTTTCAGGGTCAATATCAATGTTAAACATTCCACCTGAAAACTATTACAAGAAAACCAAAGAGAAAGTGAAAGGTTCCAGATCATCCTAGTGGCACTAACTGACACCAAAGATCTGTAAAATAACAGCTCGAAGAAACGACTCTTAAACTAGGACTATCTCCCTACAGTAGTTACGGAGCAAGATCTTTCATACCAGTTTGGGGGAGTTTCTCTTCACTAAGATTATAGACTCTGTCATGTTTGTAAGCTCAGGGTGATGGTTTGGGTTTGTGGCCCCCTTTAAATAATTTCCGAGTACTGATAATATGGTTTCTGATACAATACACCAAAGTATGCCACTTGACATGTATAAAGTGTCAGAGACATAGTAATGTCACAGTATTCAGTAAACAAAGCCTGATTACTATCAGAGAATCATTAAAGAACATAATATACTAGAGTTATTAGTATATATTCAAGACCAGACACCAATGTTCTTTGTCAGTCTCTGCTTGTAAAGTTCCTCTCTCACAGCTTTAGACAATATATAAGTCGGTGCTAAAGGTCAGTTTTATGTCTCTTAATAGGCTTATTTAATATTCAGAGAATGGAGGTGAAACTAAAATACAAGCTTACATGTACTTAAGTGACCGTTTAAATATTAAAGACTCTTGGTCTTCTTTGTATTGCAAAGGGTTTTGCTCTCAGTAAATTGTTAAGTTCTGTCAAAATGTGATTATTTATAGTTGGGTGACAGAATAAATGATTCCTTGAAAATACCACAGCTTTGTTCTACACCTTTTTTTTTTTTTTTCTTCCGCCTTTTTAAGTTTTAACTAACTAGTAATAATTAGCAAAATATCTATTGTAGGAGTGAAGATTAGAAATTTAAGCAGCTTTGTATGGTTGTAATTTACTACTGACATCCTTTATCAAAAGCAACTCCCTTCATTACTTTGGAAAACTTCTCACAATGTCCCTACAGTACCTAAAGTTCAATGAGTATCATCTGACTGTTGAATGAAACTTTGCTTTATTTTGCTCAATAACATTCAATTTGAAAGAAATTGATAGTGCCTTTGACACTCGCTAAAAGGTCAAAATAATTCTGTTCTCTAAGACTTTTATTCCCGAAAACTTGTAAATTTCGATTTCAAGGTGCACCGATACGACCTTTTTTTAATATGCACCAGCAAGACAATAAATCTATCCAGTGAAGTTTTTTAATATGCACCAGCAAGACAATAAATCTATCCAGTGAAGTAGAGTTTACAAGTACTTTACTACAGTACTGTATCTCAAGCAGATGTTAAATTAAAAAGCTGTCGATGTCTACAATGGAAATTGAGACGATACACTTCATTGTACTTGGAATCTGAGGATATCAAGACAGATTCGGTGTTCATAAGTCAACCAGCAACATTACACTGCTTTCACTTTTAGTTTTAGTACAGTACCAACTTCAAGTGGGCAAATCATCAACGGAACTAAAATATATAATGTTACTGGCATGATGGCATCACCCAGTGACCCTAGCATTATAGTGTATACTATGTAAATGAAGGCTGCAGAGCTGATAAACAGGTCCAAACAGTAACATTATAAAATGATCAATATCAACTTTATGAGTGGAAACGCTTGCCCAACCCCGTCCTGATCCTCACCCCTCTTCCTCTCCCTGGGAATTTCAATTTCGCATATATTATTACACAGAAATCTCACTCACATAGATCAGGAGATGAAAGAAGCCAAGTAATATTAAAATATTGAAAATGAAGCACATGAAGGAGGCAAAAAGTAGCCAATCCTCTTTTTGACGGGTACCGGCTGCCTTTTTTTCTCTGCAGTTAAACATCCAGATTCCAGAACCAGTTTGTGTGAAAGTTACTGGTTTTCTTCTTGTTGGCTCTGTTGCAGTTCTTTGCAGTAAACGCTTGGACATACCACACGGGGGGGGGGGGGAGGGGGGAGGGGGATGTACAGATAAAACATCAAGCTGACATACTGATTTACACTACTGATACATTGGGGTTTCGGATACAGTAGATCTGCCCATTACGCATGCTGAAAAATGTCCATAATCTCTAATATCTAGTCGGACAATTGCCATGGAGAAACGTAACTGGCTCTCCCAATAAATTCACTGCAGTAGGGTGGTTCTTTTGCACTCTAAGAAAGGTTTTAAATATATGATCATTAATACTTGACTACCATTAACAAATTCAGCATCTCTCTTTAGACCTTTTTTTTTTCTCGTTTCAAACGTCAAGTATATTTTGAAACTTTTTGATCCCGTGATCTGCACACAGGATTCAGTGCATATATGGTAATTAAACTCTTTACTGTATCAACACTGTCTCTGTGTCTACACAATAAACAGTTCACTCTGATAGGCGAGTACTTCAAACAATGTTATCTCACTGTGCAAATACTTGGAAAGTAATAAGAGCGTAGCATATGACATTGTAAGGACCTAAAAATAGTACTGTAGCAAGAAAAATTGCAAAATGAGAAAGATATGCTGCAGTTAGAAAAGATTCATTATTTTTTTTATCATTTATTCCTTATATTTTAATTTTTTTACACATTATGCAGCTTTATTGTAAGTTTGTCTTTAAACTTTTTGTATTCATAAATCAGTCAACTCTACAACAAAGTTAATTTTTTGGTTCAAACAAAAAAGGTAAGGTTTTGTTGGGGATAAATTATTATGTGGGTATATAAATATTTTTTTTACAACTTGTGCAGCTTATAAATTTGTATTCAAATTTTTTGTATTCATATATCAGTCTCCTCTACAACAAAGTTAATTTTTTTTGTTCATACACAAGGTTTTGTTGGGGATAAATTATTATCATATGTGGGTGTAAAATAAACCAAGCAATATCTTCTCTTAGTTAAAACTTGCTTCAAAAAAAATTGATGAAGAATGGAATTAATATTATAAAGGCTAATATCATATATACTGTACCTTGTTCAATGGGTTTGACGGCCTCGTGGTTATCCCTCCGACCATGACCGTATTGGGTAACATCGGTGCTGGGTAATCAATATAAAAATCAGAATCGTAAAGCCAAAGAGAAGACCTAGATAGAGCCTCGCGAGTCGTCCACTGGGCATTCAGGTTGTATTTCTTGCGCAGTGGGTTGTAAAGCCACAGGAGGAATCGAATGAAGAATTTTTCCTTCAGATAAACCAGAGAGTTGTGGAATCTTTGGAAAAAGTTCATCCTCTGCGAGAGATACGACTCTCCCGACGGGTAGATCGAGGGCAGCAGAGTCGTTCCTTGAACGTGCGCAAAATGAGGGTTCAGGTTAGTCGGACAGAAAGACACATACTGCGCTTCGACCGCCTCGGCAAGGAGAACGCTGCAGGGGTAGTACGAGTCAGCTATCACCAGGTCGAGCTCCAAGGATCGAAACATGTCCATGAAGGTGTCGTTCCCGAGCAGGAAGTCGCAGTCCTCGATGAGGAAGTTGGTGGGAATCTTCAGCGTGAACAGGAACTCCATGATGACACTTTTCAGGAATTTCCCTTCGATGACCCAGTCCGTCAACTGGTTATAAACAAACCTTATTTCGTTGGCACTCGTGGCATGTTCGTATGCTTTGAACTTTAAGTCGGGGGAAAACTGTGTGTACATGGGTGTCTTCAGCTTGTCCTCGTACGCCTGGCTGATAAATCCTGTCACGTTGTGTCCTCTCCGTGCCAGCTCGTCGCCTATTATTGCTTGCACCATGAAATGGCTCCCCTCACCGTAGCCTGACATGAACGCTATGTGGCCTGCTCTCGCAACAGATATTGCGGTGAGACAGCAGACAGCCAGGCACCAAACACTGGTCTGGCTATACAAGATTTTGTTCCTGCTCATTCTATCCATGTCGATCTCCTACACTCTCCCACCACTTTTGGAAAAGACCTTTTCGCTGTCCCCCTCTCTCTCTCTCTCGCTCTCTAAAAACCGTTGTGATCACGGTCGCAAAAAATAGAGAAAAAATGGTAGTTTGAAGATCAACTGTCGTCACTGGGCCATGCTCACGAGGAATGCTTTTAGGATACCCACTCGTGGATGTCACCGAAGAATGGAAAACAACAGAATGCAACTTGTGAGATTTACCGATCTAGAACAAATATGGAAGAGAAAGGGAAGTTGAATTCACAAGGTGGAAAGAGCAAACAGTACTCACAGTACATTCATGCGGTTAATTATAAACCACATGGGTCCTACTGAACTTTACTATGCATCAAAGTTTACAGTACAAACAATATCTGATTCATTTCACTTCTATACACGTCCCAATGATACCAATATTATTTTGCTTTGCTACTTACAATTTCACACGAACAAGTTCTTTTAATGACATGCGCAACATTTCTTCATCAATTTCAACAGAAGTCAAAAGCTAGAACCCTTTTCTTGATACACTTTCATTATTCGACTAGTTATCATTTATGTTCATTAACAGCTCTGTTTTCTTTTGGCATTTGGTGTTTATATATATGCATTATCTCATCTATTTATTCACATGATCAATAATTTACTTGCGTTGCTCTGTCAAGAAAACCTCTGAAATTGATGGCTCAGGGCATCTGTCTAAGCATTATCAATTTTACAGCAGAGTTGTACAGCCTAATGTCAAAGTGCAGTATATCACTGTAACTGTTGATCTGATACTGAGCTGGGAGGTTTGTTTGTCCAGTGCACCCCCATCAGCCATGCCTTAGATGACAGCATTGGAGATGACATCTCTAAGCTACTGTACAGATAAGACCACATTTATATAATGTTCTGCCTATAAAATATTAAATATATGCTTTAACGGTTAACTTCAAAACTGAGAGTACTATGTAAGTTCCTCTTTAATGAATATTGGATTTCACTTTTAATTAATATTATAAATGTTCATCATTGATATTGTATGGTAGTAGTGAAGGAGCAATATACATCAACGGTGCACATTAATTTTTGTTTTCGAATAGGTTTCTGTTGACATTTTACTTGTAATCATAAAGTTTGGGATGGTTTTAAGGTCCCTGAGAGCCATAAACTGCTTTAAAAAGCCTTTTCAAAAATATTAAAATCAGTTATGAGAAAATTCAGGTTCATGATGCAATTAATTTGGTTTCCTTTAATAGGTTAAGATTTCTCTTTTCATTTTTTACTTTTACTAATTTTAATTATAGCTTGGGAAGATTTTATCATCCCTAACAACCATAAATTACTTTTAAAAGGATGTGTAAGACATTAACTAATCGCAAGCAGTAACTATATAAGGTAGCTGAATGGATGGGAAGAACACATTAAACAGCATATAGTGTGTCTGCACTTGGCACATAACTCCCCATCATTCAAGTACTGTGTGGGACTGTGCTTGGAACTATATATTAATGCCTGTATTCTGTATGGAGATTTGATTACCTACAGTATCTTTAACAGTCTTCTCACATGGTATGCATGCTGGTATTGTGTTTGGTATAGATGGGTAACTCCTGTTATGCACATACATAAATGGATATGAACAATCTCCTCCCGTATATGCTGGGATTGTGTATGGTACATGGGCAACTCCTGTTATGCATGTATACATATAGGGATATGAACAATCTCCCCCTTTTAATATAATGCTGGGGTTGTGTTTGTTATATATGGGTAACTCCTATTATGCACATATTTCACACGAAACAACAAACCATATGATTAGCATAATCACCTCACCTACTGTATATGTTGTGGTTGTGTTTGATATAAGGGCAACTCCTGTTTATGCACATCAGGCGCGTAGCCAAGGGGGGGGAAGGGGGCAGCCCCCCCCTTGAGCATATTTTTAATTTTTTTTTTAATGTTTTTATGATATTGCTAGTATTTTCAAAAGAGAAAATGCTAAGATGCAACTTACAAGGCCTGGGAAGTGCCATTTCCAGCAATCTGGGAGGCATTTACAGCCAAAATTTTCTTGTACGCTTCGCGCCAACCATGGTGGCGCTACGCTTAGATAGTTTGCAATGCCGATTCTACAGTTTCGCCCCTCCCTTGGCAAATTCCTGGCTACGCGCCTGATGCACATGTATACATATCTATGGATATGATTAGAACAATAGTGCAACTATCATGCAAAAGTTATTAATCTCTAGAGGAAAAATAATGGAAGCATGCTAAAAATAGAGTTTTATTTTTATACTCTATATATCTACTGTACATGGAAAAGTTTAAGGATTTTTAGATGTAAGCTGTGTACACAATAATTTGCACATGAATATATCTGTCAGTATATATGCTGGCATATTGTATGGTATTGCAATACTTGGAGACTGCATGGCATAATTGAACACTTTATTAAAAATTTGCTGGTAATAATTTTAGTTGATTGGTGGTTGTTCAATTCAGTGTAGTCTACTGGGAAGATTAATAACATTATCTACTGTGAGGGTACTGTACCAATTAGTTCAGATAAGATTTTACAGGATTTAACAGACTTCTTAAAGAGGCACTATTTAGAGCCAAATTACATTTTGGCCAAAAGCCCTACTTGATTGCTACGTACCTAACATTAGTTTGTAACACTGTGAGAAATATACTGTACTAGCTCATGTAGTCAACTTTCATTCAAGTTTTGAAATAGAACAGTTTTATAAATTGCTAATTTGATGGGGGGGGGGGTTTTTTTTGCTTTAAATTGTAAGTTTGAAAAAGGCAGCTGGGGTTAATTAAATGTTTCTTTAAGATTAAATAAGAATCACTACTCATAGTCCTGTAATTTATCCCATACCATACTAATATGACAATTTTCCAATTTTTAATTTTTTGTGTGTCACATTCTATCTTTAGACATAAAATCTAGAATCCATAACTAACAGTGGCGTAGGAAGGTACTTTTGAGTGGGGGGGCTGAAGACTGATGGCTGGCCTGGGGGAGGGGTCTAAGGGGAGGGGGTGTCCCCCTCCCCCTTTGGATTTTTTTTTGCATTTCCAGGTGGCCTCAGATGCAATTTGGTGCAATATAGCACACTTCAACCCACCCACTCCATTTTGTATATAATTTTGCATTTTCACCTGGCCTTAGATGCAATTTGGTGCTCCAAATGAGATTATTTTCTCATTTGGAAATGAAAAAGGTGTTTTCTGACTTGCGAAGCGGGGGGGCGGAATGATACTTCCGCCCCTCCATATTTTTCACTGGGGGGCTGGTGCCCCCCAGCCCCCCCCCCGGTTCCTACGCCCTTGATAACTAAGATATTGCACTGGTTTTCAGTTCTCTCCATGCAACACAAGAAAATTAAGCCAAAGAGAAAGATGGCTTGTAAATATTTTTGTAGATGTACAAACCTTACTCTATGATGAATGTATACATATTTTACTTACATACAAATGTTTGTTATTTGCTGGAAAATAAATTGAATAAATGAAGATATTAGTAATGTATTGGAAGATTAACAAAATTGCATATTTATTCCCAAATAATGGGGACATTTAAGATAATTAGATGCCACAGCAAGAATTAAATGATATGTTCTACGAGTAACATTAAATAAAATTTTACACAATTAACCTATTTGATTTTATCCAAACATTCATTTTGTGTCATTTTTTGGGAGTGGAATGGGGTGGGTTGGTGGGAAAGGGGATGGAACAAATATAGATATTTTACTGGTAATTACACAGATTACAGAAACATTCCTTGATTAAAAGGCAAAAAAAATTACAAAGGTAATCATACTAATTAAAACAGGGGCTAGAGATAAACATGGCTTTCCAATTCAAGCATGTGACATACTAAATATATATAATGTAATATATGTAAACACATTGAGAAAGCAATGAGTTAAGACAACCAGCTTTTTCCTGAGTAATATATGAAAAATTAAGCTAATATATTAGCTCAATACAAACTGCAAAAGTAACATACAAGGTATAACCATTGCAGGGCAACTTATCCAATATTGTACAGCAAAAAAAATACTCTTCAGTTCAAGTACTAAGATTTAATAGCATATTTGTATAGCAAAATGCTGTCCAAGATGTACCGCTTATTACAAACGAACTATATCATGTTTTACAGCTACTTCAATACCTCTGCAAATGTGAAAACAAAATTTTTCCCTGCATTAGAACAGTACAGTATAAACTTCTTTTACATATCATGATAGATTAAGTTAATTACTGACTGTAGCCTGCTAAATTCTTTGGCAAAACTACTACGATAATAGTATGGTAATTATATGCATATACCTACTGCATGTACACCTAGACAATCTAGTACTAATAGAAGGCATACATGTATGTCTGCAATTTTTTAACCTACTGAACACTAACGTTTGGGCCTATACCCATCCATATTCATACATCAATAGTACATTCTGAGAAAATAGAAACTACACTCCCTTTGCATTTTACACATCGTTTAACCACAACCACGAAATTGATTGTTCATACAATATGATTTTAAGTCTTAGATTGGCAGGTGAGGAAATTTACACATGATTAAGCAAACATAAGTTGTGAACTTGTGAACTACTGGCAAGATTCTAGCTAACATTTACTATTAAGCCTAGGCCTAATTCATGAAGTGTATCCTTTACTTCTCTTCAACAACAAGAGTGAACAAACAACGTTATTCGAAGATGGTTTAGGCATACCATTGTTCGGAATACTATTAGTAGGGTCCCCCACTCCCATCCCCCTCCCCTATACGGTGTCGTTATGCACCACACCTAACAATATTACAACAAGAGTCCAATCCCGTAACATAACAACTCGAAACTCACCACCACACATTGTAACGCGCTCACTCTCTCTCCAAAATAAAAATCTAATTCGTGAATGAATTACCTTTCAATGTAACTAAATCTTGTCAAAATACCCATGACAAGGATTACCAAAGATTTTTGAACATCAAAACAGAATATAAAATTTATTCCGAGAGATATATTCCGTTCGTCTGTTCGTACGTACAGCCTGGTCCCGCCTCTCAATATAGTAAAATACCCTTGGAATATCCTCTGGTACGTGGTTTGTAAATAGTACGTACTGATCTGTGTACTTGAACTAGTGTAGTATTAGTCCGCCAGCAGTAGTAATATTATGTCTGTTTACTACGTGCGTAACTGAGCCTGCGCAAACGGACACTGGAAATTTCTGTTTACAACTGTGTAAATTGAACATATACGGTAGCGCATAAGAGACACTTTAAACCACGTAGACGAAAGGCAAAAAGTGTTATAAAAGGGTGCGCATGCAGATTACGCCGCCCAATACCCCCCCCCCCTCCCCAAACCTCCCTTTCATATCTCAAGCCGTTTTAACATTTGTATAATAATTTATGTAGAAAAGGGTATAGGAAAGGTTTAAAACGGCTCGTCGTACATTTTACGTTGGACAGGAGCTACCCACTTTCTTTTTATATTAAAGTTACACATTGTTTAATGCTATCGATGCACATATTAATGTTGAATGTCGGGTAACAAAGGTTTTTGACTACTATTGAGGAGCAAAATTATTTTTTCGTAACGATTATTGGATGTCACTTTATATACAACAAGGACTAAATGTTGATAGAATATATACGTTTTATGAGAAAGAAATAATTTTGAAGTTATTAACAAATCATGAATAAACCTTAAATCTGCCAGAATTGTATATATACGTACCTCGTTGAAGACACAGCGATATGAAAAGAGGAGTTGAGCCTGCTACATCGATGTATAAACCATCATTCATTCACTGGAAAACCAAATTTTCACAAAGCACCTTTACGAATAGATGTTGATTGAAAATGAATAAATACCAATATGGTAAATACTTCAGTCACGGAGTACGGTGTATTTGATGTGCCATTTTGAACTATGCATGCATACAGTTTACCGTGTATCCTATGACTACGCGTTCATAGTTATTAATAGAACTGACGTGTCTATGTTGGTAGCTATAGCACGTAAGCATTTCAAGCCGTACTTAGTCTAAATAGACCAGTATGCCTCCTCGTGATTTAAGAGCTTCCTCGAGAGTTGTGTAATGATATACATCATAAGTGAATTGTTCAAAGAAAGATGGTCGTATATCTGGAGGGGTATCAATATCATGGACTGGAGTTGAAAGTGGATCAAGATGTTTGGTTTCGACGGTCTTGCCCAAGCTTTATCTAGCTGTCTATAAGGTGGCTTTCCTTAAAAAAGTACTAGGCCCTTTTCAGTATCAACTGACTGAATATATCGTTCAAATTGAATGTCGAAACGCGCCTTATATTAACTTATAATCAGAGTTTGGCTTAGAACTGGAATATGGATAGCATTCATGGAAAATTCATTTCAATGAATTAAAACAACATCACGTGCACTTCATTCTCATATATCCTTCACCAAAAAAAAAGAACATTTCCTATGGATCTATCCAAGCTACGATATACGGATAAATGGGTGATCAGAACATATGCTACATATCCAGCATAATCTCAAGTCTCAAATATCATCAGTAATGATTTGTAGATGCGAGACTGTAGGCGGTCAAACTCGATCAAAGGTGGTCATTGCGGCATGCAACTATATGGAGTTGCCTAAATGCCGCTATCAATATTTTATCAAAATATGCTAGAAGTATACAGTAATATATTCTCTCATGCTCAAATGTCCAGAATCATATTACAGCTCCCCACCCCCTCCGCGCCCTCCGAGACATTCCCATTTCAGCCCCCCCCCCCCAACATATAAAATCAAATAAAAGCAGTTATTAGCCCAACCTTGCGAATAAAATCACTGTAGACATAATTACACCTAATTTATCGCCTAAATATGTCATAGAATCCGTGATTTCACATCTAAAATTTCCCTTTGCACCAGACAGCTAAACCATATGGGAGTCGTTTTCAACCCGCCCTATGCCACCCCATCCCTGATCCGCTCCGGCCTCTCTTCCCTTCAAAGCACTTTTCCTCATCCACGGTCTGGGAATTATTTTGAGGATATGCATGTGCAGTCTGCTGGAAATATTTGGAAGACAAATAACAATTTACTAATCACGTGATTAATTGTAGCCAATACGTAAATTCAAGCTTCAGCTTCGTAAACAGTGGCCGGTTGGTACTACCACGTTGTCTTACTCGTGATAAATTCGTGAACCATATCTGCTATAGAGATGCCTTAATTTTGAATACTATGTATTACCAAACTTCGCTCCTTATTTCTCTATATAAACGACTTTAACTTTAATTTTGACAATTTATGTATAAAAGACTTAGTATAATAGGCATCCTCCAATTATAAAGGGAATATCACCATATTGTGACATTTCCAAAACGATAAAATAGGCTATATAATACTTTACCTATAGAAACTGTTCAATGAATGTTACACAATTGTTGTCCTTTAATTGATTGATTTATTAGTTTTTGTATTACATTCCACCATATTGAATAGTCACGATATATGAAAAACGTGAGTTACCAATCTTTGCATGTCTGATCTATATATTTTCATGAAGAACTCGGTTCTTGTATACCATGACATATAGGCTATATATAGTATAGTTTTTTTTTAAGGAAAAGTCCCCCAGGAAAGAACCTGGGCACGAAAACCAAACAACCCAACAACTGATCCGCTCTCAACCCCAGTCCCCTTGCATCGGGACTGTGACTGTGTGATCATCGTCAGGTTCTTTCCTGGGCGACTTTTCCTTAAAAAAAAGACACAACGTAGACCACTTATAACCCACCAAAACCCACTCCACCTCGCTAAAATATTCGTTCATGTTATCTTTACATCTATGTGTAAAAGTAAGTTGTCCTGACATTTCAATCCTATAGCAGGATCTTCTTCAGAGGCTTAATGACAAGTAACAGAAACATAACGGACAAAAACACGCACAGAATACAGACAGGTTAATGAGCAGGGTGAACACAAAGAGATATATGTAAGGGAATTAGTAGACATCTAGGGAGGACTGGAGGCGGGAAAGTAGAGGAGCTGGAAGGGTGTGTCGTGACGCCAAAGGTAACCCTGTTTTGTGTTTGTCAAGAATCATAATCAGTCTATTTGGCGGTATAGCCTACTTTAATAACCTACTTTTATAGCCTACTTTGTCAGTTGTGAGAGATGACTCATACCAATTCAGTGCGTACTTGAACAGGATTTGGGACTGTCATTAAAATTAGTTTGGAGCTTACAAAAGTTATACATCATGCATGGTGGATGACTGGTATTTTGTAGACACCTCCCTTTTATGATGTCATATAAGTGACGAAATCCCCGGAACCATCAACAAGCAGTTGCAATACATCGAATACCATGGAAACGGCAAATATATCATATACTTCATTAAAACAAAGCAAATATTGTAAAACCATTTATTTGTAGTAACGTAATTGGACATTGCACTTGAGTAGGCTTTTGCATTATCCGTCAAAAGAAATAACTGTCTTTTGTGGTATAGCCTATACTCTGTGTGCATACGGTATTGGCCCAGTCTGTGTCGTTGTTGGAGGGGATGTACCTATATGAAGGACCATATAGGCGAATGAAGGATTTCATACAGGAAGCGGCGACTCCCATTAAGAGGGTCTGGGGGCGTGTATATATATATGTAAGGGTAATGAGTTGGAAAATCCAGATCAGTGAAAAACCTTCCAGTCTCCAGAGGGATTCGAACCCGGGCCTCCCGCTTTATATTGCCATTTCGATGCGATGAACTTATGCCCCGAGTAGTGAAGCTTATATAATATATATATATATATATATATATATAAATATATATATATAAAATAACTAGGACAAGTTGTCACTGCTCAGTATTGTAGCTGTGATCTACGTCACAGTAAAGAGTTCCCACTGTCATTTGAGGGGACCGCCCTATACGTAACATTTGAGGTGAAATTCATTTACAGTGTTACCTATATGACTGAGAATGGTTTCCGATAAACCTTGTAAACAAAGATATTATAGCTTGAAACAAAGCAGAAATTCCCAAATCATCAAGGTTCCTGACTCTGGCGCAAAGACCCTCCCAATGGTATGAAGAAGAAGAGGAGGAGCGAATATTCACGAGCGGGCATAGAGAAACTGGTAAACTTGCCGAATCTAGAATATATTGAGAGATTTTCGGTTCTGTTTGGACGATCCTGAGTAGGCAGATGTTAGCAGGCAATATTCTCTTCATTGATTTATCTCTTAAGTATCACATGACGGTATTAAAACAAACAGAATACAAACAGTGTAAATACATTAAGATTACAGTCATGAAAGACTCGTGACTGCGTTATGTGGATCTAAACTGTAATTTAGAGTACTGAAATTCTTTAATTATTAACTATTTACACATATCTATAAATAGGTGTGACGGATCTTACAGTCAGCAAATAATTAAGATAAAAAACAAACAAAATACAGCAATTACGATATAGAAAGCAAAATGGTAAAATTTCGGGGTGTAACTAAAACGAATGACAATTGCGTTACACATAACGAATGACAATATGTTGTACACACTAAAAAAAATGCGTTGACTAAAACGAATGACAGTAATGACAGCACAGACATTTGCTTCAACCGGATATCACAGTTCAGACTTCGTGGGTAAGTACGGACAAGATAAAAACGCACCTTATAGTCTGATTTTGAAAAGTAAATTTAACGTCATTTTTCCGATATTAATTGTTAGAAACTAACAATACTATAATCTTGAAACGGCTTCAGTTATCTTTTTATATAAATCTACAGAGGTAAAAAGCACAGCACTCAAGCGCATTCTCACACAAACACTTTCCCTGTGGTTTCTATCCGTAAATTACACCAAAACCCTGCAACCACGTTATATGCGATTTTCCTCAAATCATTTTTGCGCAGAAAACCAATAACCGCATTTAATCCACTCCGTTAATCATTCCATCTCTTCCCAATACTGTCCTTCGTTGTCATTCGGTGTCATTCGTTGTCATTCGCCTTCATTCGTTGTCATTCGCATATGATAATTAACCCTGTACAAAGTCAATTGTCATTCGGTCATTCGCTGTCATTCGTTTTAGTTTGTCCCAAATTTCGGTGTAACGCACATCAAGACATATTTACAACAGGATTCAGGTGAGAGCAGGCGCGAGCGGTAGACAGGATTGTAAGTTAAAATCAAGGGCGTAGCCCCCCAGTGAAAAATATGGTGGGGCGGAAGTATCATTCCGCCCCCCCCACCCCCCCCCCCCCGCTTCGCAAGTCAGAAAACCCCTTTTCCATTTCCAAATGAGAAAAAAATCTCATTTGGAGCACCAAATTGCATCTAAGGCCAGGTGAAAATTCGAAATTATTTACAAAATGGAGTGGGTGTTGAAGTGTGCTATATTGCACCAAATTACATCAGAGGCCACCTGGAAATGCAAGTCTTCAGCCCCCCCCCCCCCCCCCACTCAAAAGTACCTTCCTACGCCACTGAGTTAAATGAAGAAAATGGTTTTAAACTTTGAAATCGTCTCCTTGTTTCGTAGAGATTTCTTCCTACATATGTTCCTCATTATTGATAACGTTACGATTTACATATAACAGTGGTGAGAGAACCGTGCAGACTACTGTACTCACTATAGCACTAGAAACCGATACATATAGAAGGTGAAAAAACAAACTGCTTATTTAGGAGGTGAAGATTGATTCCGACGGAAGTTGGGCAAAACATACAGCACCTTCATAACAGTACGAAGACAAACTACCGATAGAGTAAGCTGCATAATAAACAATATGGATGCCAATAAAAGCCATATGTGTTGTTGTTGTACTGTTTTCGTGATTTGACACATCACCTTTGTCTTTTCTTGAAAAAGTTTTTGTAGACAGTGATGGCTTAAGACGTAGCACATTTGCAGAAAGTATTCCATACATTTGGGCAGAATGAGTAAAACAAAAGGTTAACTTAATAACAACACGAGATAACTGAATAATTGGGTCAACTCTTAACTTGTCACAAACCCTTACATCTTGGAAACTCTAGGGCTTCTCTAAATCGGTGGCAGTAATAACGGGTATGACGTTGTTCGGATTGCTTTAAATTGTGCTGTTGTTTATACTTAGTGACACAGCATGAGTTTAAAGAAACTCAACAATTTAAAGGATCAATAAATGACCCTCCGATATATTATCCTCCCCCCCCCCACCCCAGAGATCAACCGAATGAATATATGCTCTTCAAACTGGGCATTGGTTGCTGGGGTTTCTTACACTACACGTGTGGTATTCTCTTGCTAACCCCAACCAAGTCAATCATCAGGAACTTGGACATGAATATGGTGCCGTTATCAAGCTGGACACCATGAGTATGGTGTTATTACCGATCTGGACACCATGAATATGGTATCATAATCAACCTAGACATCATGTGTATGGTGCTGCCACCAACTTGAACACCATGAGTATGGTACCATCACTAACCTGGCACCAGGAGTATGGTGCCATTACCAACTTGGACACCATGAGTATGGTACCATCACTAACCTGGCACCACGAGTATGGTGCCATAACCGACTTGGACACCATCAGTATGGTACCATCGCTAACCTGGCACCATGAGTATGGTGCCATTACCAACCTGGACACCATGAACACGGTGAAACTGTTTTCAATGCAATGGCCTATCTTTCCATCTCCGATGATCAAAGTGATATGAAAATGTCACCACTTTATCACTATTCCTCATGAGCTTGCTGACAAACATTTTTCAAACGAATGCACAAAGAATAATGTGAATAAGCTGACATTAAAAGAAGTCTGCAAATTGTGCACAAATAACGTCAAAATGATGGATTGCACAGGGCATCATGATAAGCACGACCTTATTGAAAGCAAGTAAGACATTAACCAGAAACTGGCGCCACTCCCTCTTTTAGCACTTCAATTCTCTACAGTTAATGCAACACCTGCAAGGAACCTTTACTTTATTGATCACCTTTCAACTGGAGACAAGTTGAGTGTCTGCCCATTCATTTTTCATTACGTTTAGCAGTTGGTTTTACGACTTAGGCTTTATCAGAAAGACAAACGTTATATGAGATAGACAGACAGACAGACAAACATTATAAAGACAAACAGACGAATGTTGAAAATCACTCTGTTTTTGTATTTTGTCTTACCAGGTGTAGTTATGGATAACAAACAAGGTATTTTGTCTCTAACAAAGCCAGTCTATTTCTTTAGTCTCAACCCTCAATGATTGAAAAAACAAACTGAAATATTGCAATGTTGTCAAGCTTTAAACATCAGACTAACTGGTTGCACGGACAGTCATTCCATAGAAAGCTACGAGTCGTTAAATTTTCACTACTATCGAAATGATCAGCGCATTTGCTATTGTATTGTTTTTTACTTAACAATAGGCTTTTGTCTCTAATAGAACCTATCACTCCTTCCATCCAAACCCTGGTAAAAGTTGACAGATAGCCTCAATAATTCAGTAACAATGCCACAGTCAGCTCGGTTCATATATTGCACAGTAGGCCATGCTATCAAAGTGTGGAACGCCTATGTAGAGTGTTAACATATTTTTTATTTTGATCAGATAAGAGACTTTCTTAATATTTTCAGCATCGCTTGTCACGTCATAAGCAACAAGCTAAGACATTAGCTTCTGTTCAAGTATATTTCGTATTGAGAAAAATTATGCTGACCAGTTAAAATGTGACAAAAAGTTCAACCTGCTATGAGGCTTCCATTAGACGGCAAATTTAAATCGATTAGCTGATTTTCATCAGACAGATTGTAATCTAACAAACCCTTCTCCTGCAATGAGCACAGGATGCAATATGGTGGTGGTAACAATACAGATCAACTTTCTTCTTTGTATATTAAGATCATCCTTACTCGAGGAAACTAACACAAATCGGTTCAATGGATCGGTGAAGTTATACCAGAGAAGGTATTCCTTAAAAACTAGCTTTTTTAATTAACATGATGAATTGGTCTAATAAACAACATTATTTGTATAGCAGCCAAAATAGTTTCAACTCCAAGTGTCTCTACGATGCAATGACTTGTAAGAACATATTCATTTTCTTTGGATTAATCATTTATATTTTTATCATTAATAAATGAAGGATATGCTCAGCTTATCTGTCATTCTGATGTCCACACATTCTGCTGTTTCAACATACATTTGTCAAAAAAACAAACTTAAATGGTGCAGGTGCTTATGGTCAAGTGGTTTTCACCAATTGATACAGAAAATATGGAACACATTGTTGAACCACTGGATTGCCAAAGGAATTGTTCATCACATTAACATATCAATCAAAACTAGTTTGATGAAAATATCTTTCAAAACAGATTGGTTTCCTATGCCATTCCGTGCCACCCGACTGCCATTTTAAAGACTTCAGCCACATCTTTTTGCATTGCAGGGATGCTAGCAAGCAGCATGGTCCAAGCGGCCTTGGCTGTTTACTCCCAAGAGCACTTAATCTCTTTGAGAGGCAGACTCTCTGCAATGACGTTCTGGGCAGGCTACATAAAACAGTCCTTCATCTCATCATGTGATTGTTTTACTCAAGTTCGAGAAGCCGACACCGACACAAGTGAGAAGTATTTTATCGTGGCCAGTTCTACTGTCTTCAGAATCACCGTCCTGTTCCTGCTGCGCTTCAATCTTGAACATGATCTGCAGAAAGTCCTTCATGTGTCTCAAAAACTGGATTCTGAAAAAAGGTCAAAATTATGAAATGTGAGAGTCCTCTGATATCTCATATCAACAGGAAATATGTCTATACTCCTTGGTGACTGACATCGTTGGGATTGTGCTCAAAATCAAGAAGTGTACAAGTCACAGCTTAGAAAATGTCAAATGGACTTGGTTTCACTCAAGTGGCCATGAAAAAGTTGGCCAAAAAGTTGGCCCTGGAGACATTTAACCTCACCCCTGAGAATGACAGCACCATTCTAAATATGATCAGGAGTTTTCAAATTGATGAGTCAGTGACCAAGCCAAGACAAGAAGAGAACCATTGGTGGGCAGCTTTGGAAGACGCTCACGAAATGTGAAAATAGCTGGTTCATCAACACGTTTTGGTGCTTTCATAATTTTTATAAATCTTTGGTTTCACAATTCTGATGATACTTTGGCGATACTATACAATAATAGATAGACGGATTTAACAGACTACTGATACAGAAATTACACAGAGAAGGTTATAGATATACAGTTTTATTCTTTCTCGGTTAAACTCACGTGTAAGGTGATAGTGGTCCTGTCTGGAGTTTGGATACATCATTCTGACCAAGAGCCATGAAAAGTAGAGCTAGACCTTGATGTCTGGAGTCAACACATCCACCCTGGTTGAAAGAAAGGAAGGAAAAACACAAAACATTAATCAAACAATAAAAAACATTATGGGACACTACCTTGATTACTCTTCATAACACATGTGTGGTCAACAGTGGACACCTTCAGAGTTGTTCTTACAAATAACTTCTTTGAGAGTAAATAGGGCTTGGGGTGGGGGAATGGGGGAAGGGTAGCATACCCCTAGCCCTACCAGTGATTTCCTTTTACTTGTAACATCTTCCCTAGCTAATACCTTTAAATCAAGGTTTTTAAGTATGTTTACTACAAACAAAGTCTTGTAATTACAATGAATAATTTGAATGTTTTACTAAGATCAGTCCATTTTTTCCCTCCAAACTGCTTCATTGAGTTCTGTTATGTTGTTGTAATATTTTGATCAAACCTGCACAACATTAGTAAGTTATTCAATGGTACATACAAATGACATAGAGATGGAGAACAACTCGAAATCCTTAGAATGTATCAGAGAGGCAAGGAATATGACACAAAGAAAAAATGAGAGAAGGGGGGTTGAGGGGGAAGGGTGGTTGGGGGAGTACCAGAGAACAAAATATGAATGAATGGGGAAAAAATGAAAGACAAATCAAAATAGTCTTCTTTACATCTGGTAATTATTTACATTTTTCTTGGACTCTCTTTTAAAAACAGAAACAATAGGTATAAAATGAAAGGTAAAACTAGACAGAAACCGACTGGTATATAAGCCTACAAGTATAAAAATATATGTAGACCTGGTATAAACCCACAGGAACGAACCATTGGGTATAAACTATACACAAATCTAAAACAATCTTAGTAACAGCAACTAACCCTATAGATTTCCTCCATGAGTAGCTTTGCTGCCCTCTTTCCTAAATCTTTCGGTACTGTGATTTCCTTTCCCACTGGATTGGACATGGCCTCTGCACTGAGGAAGGTACCCTCCGTTGTCTCCGCAACCAAAGATACACCAAATCCTGGTGATCTATAAAACACAAAAGGCACAATTTTCAAGAAAACAAAAAATTTGACTGACGATGAAAGATTCTGACTTAAAGAAAATTCCTTAAATCTTCCAGTACTAATTTGTTTCTTCAAGATGATACAGATCTGAGAGATGAGAGGACATTTCTGTATTTTACCTCCTCCCAGTGAGAAGAGAATAGCAAGAAAGTGAGGCTGGGAGAATCAAACGGAGACTTCCTGTGCCTTTTTCATATAATAGTGAGGTTTTAACCTGGAGGTCAAAGGTAACATTTTATGATGCCATTTTTGGTGCATCTGCAAAAAAAACCCTTAAAGGCATCAGATTCTAACTCCTTTGAATAATATTTACAGTTGGGATTCAACCTTTGAGGACAATGGTCAGTCTTTGGCAGACACATATTAATTCAACGAGAGGTTTTTAACAATAACAGTTTGAACTTTGCAGGGTTTTAGAGTAACAAAATAATTGAAAATGTACTCACTTTCCAGATTTTGGTCCTTTCATGTGGTCTGTGTGTATATAGATGTCTGTCAGAAAATTATTGAGAACACTTCTTGCGCCCTCTACCATCCGATTTACAAACGCTGGAGAAACACGAGTGGAAAAGCTGAAATACTGTCAAGGTAATATATATATATATATCCAGATACTAAAAGGATTTGAAGAGTGTCAACGAATATCTGAGATTTTTTTTCACATTACTTCATACTTGTTTGAGAGGAATGAAGATGGAAACATACTTAACCCACTGAAAGACACAACTACAAGGTCATTTTGAAATCCCTTTCTTAACACTGTATCACATAATACGAAAACGGGGTTTGAACCCTGCTTCTATGAGTTCTGAATGACACCCCTACCAAAGAATGCATTAAAAGGGAATTTGACAAAACCAACACTGGGTCGCCCAATTGGTAGAGCACATGACTTCAGTCTTGCAGTCATTGGTATTGAAGCCTATTTTAGCTGATATTATTTCTCTTTCAAAATTGTGTAAACTTCCTTGAAAGTGCTGTGTTTCTGATTTCTCCCTAACACCCACCTGCCCCTCCCCCTCCCTTCCCACCCTCCCCAAGACAGTATGACCATATTGAATTGCCATATCTTTGTACTCTCTTCTCCTGTTCAGACTGGGATGGAAAGTAGGCACTTTTGTGAAACCATTATAAAGTAGTCAGTGAAATATTCTAAAGAACCAAGAAAATATTAGCATTTGTATTTTGTTTTTGTTGTTGATAAAGGATACGCGACACCTCTTATTCTCTTTACTTTTCCAGCCTTCAATAGTTGGAGAGGCCTAAGGTTTCTGCGAATGGGGCACTTGAAGATCACTTCGCCACCGCCAAGTGGAGGGCTCCCTCTTTTTGTCACCTAATTAAATAAAACAAACATGTTTTTAAAAAACTCTCTCTGAAGAAAGAATAAAACACGCATTTAATGTGACGTATTACCTGCTGAAAAATTGTAAGATAAACGGCAACCCAAACAATAACTGTACCCCATGGAATATTTAAGAAAACATAAATCAAGTATATATGCAAAACAAAAGTTTTAATTATTTTTGGTTTCACTTACTGTAAGTTCTAGCCCTTCATCTATTCCAAACTTCTTCAAAACCTGGATGGAAACAGCTTTGATGACATCAACCTGAAGGAATGACAAAATAAAAAATACATAAATAAAATTAGCAGAAAGTACAAATTTGAGGAAATCAATTGTTAACAAACAACTAACTTATATTACCAGCTATTTCTGTAATACTTATTTCTCTGAAGCTTCTATCCACAACATTTAGAAAATCAATTTTCAATTACACAACAAAACAAGAAATTCTGATCCCAACTTATCCCAAAGAAATTTTAAGAAAGACATTGTTTGTTTGGTCAATCTAGCATATTGTATGCATGTATGTTTGTATTTGAAACTTCAAGCACAAAGGCTTTCGGGGGCCTCTCTTAACTAATTTATTTTTATTTTTGACTCTATGTTGGTTGTTCTTTTCTCCTTGAGCCTTGACCTCTCTGCAGAGTGATTACATACATATTATCAATCCTTTATTATTATTATTACTATTGTTCATACATGTATCTATAAGATAAAACAATCCCTTCGTGTTTATCCTTCTGGTCTTGAAGGCTGGAATTTAAAAGCCAGCAAATGTCACCAACACATACCGATGGATCTATCTGGTTACTTGTCACTCCTCTTAGGATAGCTTTGATTGGTTTCTTGCAGAATGGAGCAAGGCAGATGAGACCCTCCAGGTAATAACCGATACCTCTCTGGACGTTACAGTCGTGGTCGATGTTGCCACCAAGGGGAAGTCCAGGTTGATAGAGAACTCCAGTACCTGTCAGAATCAGAAACAGACATTTCCAGATCATACTTCATAAAGTTGACATTAGCATGGAATACCTGCGCTTGCATCTTGTACAGCAAGCTTCTTTAATTTTGTTTATCTTCAAATATCGATATGAAAACTTTCATTACAGGATTGTACACATATTAAAAAAGAAATTAGTCATGGAAAGCTCTTAGTTTCAAACTTAAAAATGTCCCTTATTTTGTTTTGGTCAAAAGCCAAATTTTCCCCTAACGTCATCCTCCAATTTCCTCCTTCCTACAAAATCATAAATATGACACACAATTGAGAATTTTGAACTTGTGAAAGAAAGTAAAGATAAAATCCCTCACTAGTGACATCATACAAAAGGGTTTACTTTGAACTTCTTAGCTACATCACTCATTAGTGCCCTACCAACAGTAAAGGTCCCATCTACAAAAGGCCTGGAAATACAGATAGGCAGCCTTATCTACAAGACTTTGTTGTAGATTTTTTGTCAATGCTGTCCTTGGTCACTCTTAACAGTTCTATTAATAAATGCAATTATCCACTGTATCTGTAAACAAATGATACACTTGTTGGAATTACTACAGGTTAGGAACATAGCCTTTGAGATCTTTGGTTAAGGCAGTGGACTTGTGATCTAAAGCTTGCAGGTTTGAGTCCTGACCAGATCATTATGTTGTGTCCTTGGGCAAGTCACTTTATCTACCAGTGGCGGCGGAACCGATAAACCAATAAAAAAGTTGAGGGGGCAAATGCATGATAAGCCCCCCCAATATTTACCAAGGCTCCGAAACGTGCATCTGCCCATTTTTCAATGCATACTTGTCGATCTGTCCGATGCACACGTAAATTATATAGGTGTAATAATTTTTGTAAATGCTGGGGGACCCTCGGCCCGTCCCCTGGCTATAGACCACATTGTCACCCCAACCGCGTCTTCACGCCCGTGAAAAGTGGAAGCAGTGAGTGTGAGTACCGGTACACTACGAGTACACGCAAGGCGTGGAACATGGCTCTTTGTTTAAACGCAATCAATTATTAAACGAATAAAATCACAATATTAGCATTTCACCTGTACTGTATAGGGTACATGCATTCGCGACAGTGCATGGTTCATAGAAATTTGTTGGCAACTGCACATAGTTTTGGAATTACCCATTTGTTGACATTAAGAAATGCTTTCTGTTTTTTCTTATGACATTTATTTAATTATTGCATTTAATTGCAAGTAGTAATTTACTACATTCAAAAACGTCTTTGCGAGTACACTACGAATACCCTCTTAAAACACCATCGAATATACAAATTACAATGTTTTTTACAGATTTTACGTGCAATCTGAGAAATTGCAGGCTTGAGACCCATATTTTAGGGCTAGGTATTCGCAGCATAAAACACTCGGGAAGTGCCGTTTCCGGCCACCTGGGGGTTTGAAAAACCCAAAATTTTCTTGTACGCTCCGCCCCAACCGATGGTGGCGCTCCGCTAGTTTGTTTTTTCATATATCACCGTTCTCCTGTATTTTTTCACATGTGGTGAATGCACTTTTTTGTCACTCAAATGATCTGGATATATTCATCTAATATTGCTTATTTCTCACCTGCTTCATTTACTTCAATTCTTGATCCATTAGTAACTTTATCGAGAAGTCTAATAAAGCTTGCTTCAAACTCTGTGAAAAAATATTAAAGAAACTTGCATATGGTTTCTTCTACACGGTAGATCACAAAGTAATACATTACAAAAGAAAAGAGAGAAGGAAGAAGGAACAAACTCAAAACAAACTGACAACTAGCCATAGATAGCCTAGCCTTTACATCATGTATACGATGTATGCCTAGCATATGTTGACATACACAGTACACCATTGTTGTTATTCTACAAAAAAAGGTGATTCTTATATTTGCAAATAAACTGTGCCATATTCTTGGTTGTTCAATACATACATGAGTGTTCAATGTTTTATAACACTTTCTGCACACGGAAAGGTGCATGGTGCAAAGGCGCTTTGCTCTCTAAATTAAGACCTCATTTCCATTGGATGCAGACTAGAGACCATAGGGTCTCTAGGATAGGGTCTCTAATGCAGACATGTCGCAGATATGGTACCAACGGTGTAAAATAATGAATAGGCCAAGGCACGAATGCAAAGTTAGCCGTTTGCTTCTAGTAATCTTACCTCTCAATCCAGGATCATGATCTTTGCTTCTAATCCTATTTATTTTGACTGATCTTCCGCTGAGTGTTGCAAGTATTAAACGCTGTCGAAAGTAGTTACTGCCTTCGTAAGTCAATGGTTTTGTTGCCATGGTTCGTCGTGTAAAAGTTGTTTCCGAAATGTACCCACATGTGAAATTTTATGGAAGTGTCCACTGTATTAAGGTCGATCGGATATATAAAAATATATATAGGCAAAAATATTTTCAAGTTTAAAAGTTAATATACTTATTACATTTTTAAGGTGGCTATATTTTTATCAAATATATCTTTATTTAAACAGTTTTAAAAATACAATGCAGTAAGAAAGATTTATTTGTAACATAAAAGAAATATTACTTTGTATCCCCAATAAGTAATGATGTGGCTCCACTGCTGTGGATTGCGAAATAGTTTTTGAAGATAATCCACACGGCTACTGAACCATTGTTTATTGAACATCTAACAACAGGACAGGGTAGTGATTCGTGAATAACCAGTGGCAATCAAATCCATACATGTAGTCCTTTAGCATCTCAGCAACAGTTCTTTGAATTTAAAACCATCATCGCAACATTAGCTGACTTCAGGTATTTGTCTTGCTCTTTTTAAACAAACTAGGCCTAAGGTTACATACAAGTCATTGCATCATTGATCAAGCCTAACTTAGTCCCACAAAACTTCCCAGGTAAGCATATAGTGCTGTTTGGACCATTGGACCCAAACCTGTGAGGCTTTCAGAAATTTATTTTAAAAAATGTGTATTTTATATTGTTAGTTGTTCTACTAATTTGATAGTGATCGAGACCTTTGGGTTTGTAGATTGTGAATGTGATATTTGCATAGTGAATATGTCGTGACAAATATTAATTCATTTAAATTACAATCTAATTTACAGACCTGAAAAAGGAAGTGATAGTGATGACCAAATTTGATTAAATTATAATTCTGTTTCGAAACTCCATGAAGTCTTGAAAGAAGAATAAATTAATGATTAATTTGTTCATAGTATAAGCATACATGTATGCATATTAATCAATTCATTTATATCTTAAGATTGTATGTCTAAACTAACCCTACATCAATTGCACCATAGTCAAGTGTATGCTATCTTACCCCAAATAAACCTTAAATCTTCAAAAGTGCAGTTAACATCACTCTTTTGACTTATTTCAAGGGTCAATAAGCTGAAAATTATGAAATGTATTTATTCAGTAATTATGCTAGTGCTGATGTGTCATGTAAATGACTTTATTTGAATAAGTTAATGATCTTTTTATATCTTCTTTGTAAGCAATCTTTCATGTTCTTGAATGGGTGTTTTCATTTGAATGATAATTATTTGAAATGATCATGGCGCATCCTAATTGCATGTATACTGTATACCAGTTTGAGTTCAGATGACATTTTGCTTACGTATATGTCACTCGATCTTTGCAGGAATGAATATTTTTCGGTCAATATTCAAAGCTTCCAGAGATGTCAAAAAACTGGTGGGAACGGACAATCTTGGCAATAAATACTTTGAAATCGTTTCTGGTAAGTTACTTATTGAGCCAGGGTAACATGTTCCCTCTATGTCACCGAAGTTTCGTTTCCAGTATTACCCCTATATTACACATTTTAGTTGCTTGCATGCTAATACCGGTGCTGTGGCCGAGTGGATAAAGGTGGTGGCATTGAAGTTACAAGGCTTAACAATCAGAAAGTTCCTAGAAGGAGGGTCATAGTAAAGTGGGCTTTTCATCCAAGAACAATCTATGGTTTTCCCATCTGAAATGATTTCTAAAATTGAAAAGATTCCAATTTGAGTTAAAATATTGAATTGGAAGCCTCCCGACATGTCAGTTAATCCATTAGCCCTTGTGGGCTTCTCCCACATTTGTGGTTGCTAAATTAAGCATCGTAAAAATAACTGCTGATTATTATTATTATTATGCTTCCTGCTTCCCTACTCGTGCTGTAATCTGATTATTGCACAGATGGGAGTCCTGCTACTACTGTACGGTATTTTATATTTGTGACTTTTATTTCAGAATCTATTAAAGCCAAACCTAAACGATCGATGGAATCATCGCAGGAGCACGTTGATTACCAGGCAGGGACGGTTCCTGTAGAATGGGAAGGTATGTGGGAAGCTGTACCATAGGATGTGTGAAATGTAATGGGTAATGAGGTGGGAGGGGGGGTGGGATTGGAGGTAGGGGGAGGAGGGGATAACGTTTGGAGGGCAAGGATTTCCCACAAATTAAATGTTCTCTTAGGGGACCTTATTAATATATTTGACAGTACTTATGCCTACTTTCCTACTAGGAATGAAATAGTTTGCCAAAAACAAAGTATACCAAAGGAAGTGGACTGTTTTATGTGGCTTTTCTGTGATCAAAGGTCAAGGCAAATATCATTTCCATGTAATTAGATACCCTCTCAATCTAAGAGACTTGTATGGTTACAACTATCAGCTGACCCTAATTAGCCAGTTCTTAAACATTTATTTAAATACAGAATATTATGTGTCCCACATGGTTAAGTGTCATGGTTCATTTAGTTCAATGGCAAACCGTGGAGCTGGGTTGGATTTAATACCCATAGGCTAGTAAGACTATATATAGCCTTTGGCCCACACTTGTTCTGGGCTCTTCAATATTCAGATTCGTACAGAAAATGTACTTTTCTGGCAGGTTTCTAATTTATATGGAAATACTTTGAATAAAATCTGCTAAGAGAGACCATAAGATTCATGTACTTTTAAGGATATCAGTTTCAGTTGCATGAACTTAGTCACTTCTTTCCCATTAACCTTTACGTACACTTTTTTCCTGGCTTGCCTTTGAGGTTTCTGTAATTGTTCCATGTGCACTTTTGGTGGATAAAAATGACATGTCTAGTCAATTCTGATAACATTTATGCCACTGACAAATTGTGAACAGTACTTAAGCTGTAGACTTCACCTTTAAGAGGTACAATACATGTACGAAATGGAGAATTAAATCGAATTGATGTCCAATCTTGCTTCTTTCCGTGAGTGCAGCTTGGGTCAGAGGAAACCGAAGAGATCCACCAACAGCAGAAGAGATTGAGAAGAGGGAGAGGCAAACTTTGATTGTTAAGAAAAGAGCTGTGGAGGTGGAAAGAAAGGATAAAGAGGTATTGCAGAGTGCAGACTGGAATTAGAGTTAACCTTCGTATTGGATGTGATCATTTAGAGCTCTTAGTTCGACATGTAAGGAATCTAAAGCCCTAAAGGAATGCAAGCATCTTCATTATTTGGATCTGCAGTACCAATGTTTATTTTCAACAAGTATGTTAGATCCAATCGGAAATTGACACTTTTGAGGTGTTCCAAGATATCATGTTTTATAATTACTGATTGACGATGATGATGATGATGATGAAATTGGGTAATTTAAACCAGAAATTTGCTTGGCTTTTATCTTCTGTAGTCTGCTATGACAATGATAGCAGATACTTCCATTTGGTGCCATATTATGGTTATCATATTTTATCCACAACTTTATGGATTTCACCCCCATTTGTGGTGATTTATGGCCCTGGTACCCAATCTGAAGTTGAAAATCTCAACTGACTGTAAGATCATAATGGTAAAAGGACTTTCTGTGCTCAAATTGCAGAAGCTAGATTGAAAAAAAATCACCATAAGAAAAGTTTCTCCACTTTATTTCTAATAACTTTGTCAGAGCTGCCTATATTTTTTTGTGAGGATTTTATGTAAACCTCGATGCTCATTATGATAGAACAAAAGATGACATGTGAGGGAAAATCCTGATATATGATAACCCTATCCAAAAATTGTCAGGCAGAAAACTGGCAGCTTTGGGGCACCTGCTTAGAAGGGTTTTGGTTTTTAGATGCTGCCAGTTATCAAGATAGAACAAGATGGCAATGTTTTGCTTTTTTGGCTCAAATTTGTGAATGTTTGATTTTAGAGCAAACCCCTGCCTCCCCTCATTTTTGAAAGTGAGGGGGAACCTTCCACTCTGACACCCCTACCCTGTTCCTATATGTAGCTCTGCCCAGTTTATAGCAAATATTCTCAAAACTGCCAAGTATCACTTGAAATAAGATGATAACTAAGCTAGCTAGAAGACTCTCCTAGGTTCACCTTTACTCTTTTTTTCCCCCACAGCTTCAGCAGCGTGAATATGATGAGGGGTTAGTAGCAGGGCCATCTCCAGGGACGCAGGCAACTGGTGAGTTGAGCAACATTCATGTGAATTATGATGTATCAAAATGTTAGGATGCTAAAAAGTCCTGAAAAAATGTAAAATAACTTTCTAGCAAATTATTCCCAGACAAAAGACGATGGATTTTTGAAAGTGACTGCAAAATTGCTTGGTAAAGTTTGAGCATGGTTGAGTGACTGTTATATTGAATTTGAAGCATATTTAGAACCCATACTGATGAATTCTTAATCTGTTTGGTAATTTAAAGGAAGAAATATTATAATAAAATAACAGCAATTTGTCAAAATGAAACAAAACCATGTTTCAATAAGCATTTTGTTATGACAGTAGTTGTTTAAAAATGAATTAAGCTTGGACCATCATATTTTGAATATGTAAACTTTGGTTTGAATTGGAGGTTACGTCAGATTTGTGTAATTTGGTTGTCTATTATATATTTCAAGATTTGAACGTAGTTATATAAATTGTCAATTTCTGCTGCTTGTTTTCATAGGCCATGCATCTGTTCCTACCTATGGCACAGAACAAGGCAGTGATAAACCCCTTAGCACTGGGAATGAATTTGAACCAGCAGCATGGGAGCCTCCAAGCAAACCGAAATGAGTCATGTCTGATCCAGTGAGGTCATATCATCACCACGGTTGTGAGAAGCACGGCTACAGATTCAGCAGACAGGAACTGTCACCACTGTTCTCCTTCTGCTACCAAGAGTGGAAGTTCTTTACCTCCTTGTTAATCTTGGGTTTTCAACTTGTCACTGTGTGAAGGGCTAAAGGTCATTACAAAGGGCACACAGATTCAGCTGGATCGAAACTAAAGACGCAACAATTCTGCAGACTTTTCGAAACACAGACATCACAGCTAATAAATGTAACAGCTCAATGTAAAAGACACAGCTTAAATATAACACAATAACATATTGAGAAGAATTTGCCCTTGCACTTGACAGGGTGGATCACTTGCATGGTAAAGCAACTTTTTATATTGGCGGGGGGGGGGGGTTCAGGTATGCCTTGGGTTGTGGTGGGAAGGGATACATAATAGCACTTTGGTGGTTTTAAATTGCTTTCCTGTTGTGCTTCAAAGATAGTTGCTTGATAATATCTATTCCTTGTATGTTCATGACTTTTGTCGACAAACAAGGTCAGAATCCACAAAAGTCTTAAAGAGCTGTAGTATGTTATATTAAAGGCTGTAATAAGTATCACCAGATGTATTGTTTTCTTCTAACTTGAGAACATTAAATCCAAACCATACATACCAAATGATACATACTTCCAGAAAGTTATCATTATAATTCATTGTATCACAATAAAGGAGGACAGGTTGCACAGACAAAGAAAAAGGAAGAATACATTTTTTAATATTACTAAATTTTCACAATGCAAATAACAAGGATTTTTTGAGATTCATGTATCTTAAAAAAGGCCATACAAAACTATTTCTGGACATCATACTACAATAGGTATTATTTTAAAAAAAAATGAAATGTGCACTTGCCATCACAAGCAATTACTGTTGTTCAACGTGTTTTGATTTTCTTAATTATTCATTATTTTTGCTACATTTATGATTTCATTGTTTATCTGAAAATGCATTTTCAATCATGATTGCACTGCTGTATGTTGAAAGTGACCGTGAAATAAAATCTGAAAGAAAAATGTAACCAGAAAGCCAGTGTGATTTCTTGCTATATTATTTCAAATAACTATCTGACTCATGTCAAATAAAGTGAGTTAACTCCATATGGTGCATCTATAATTCTACATACAACGTTTTGAAGTCCATCCACGTTTAGAATATTAAGTTATATTGTTTACAGGCCAAGGCGTCACATACAGACACACACATGCACAGCATCATGACTGCAATGATTCCTTTGCTTTGAGCAAGGAATCAAACAAGAGTAACATAACAGTAGAATGTGCTAACCTCACATGTTGATATTTTGGTAAAATTTAAATAGTTGATTTCTACATCTACTTTTTTTGATTGTTATGCGACAAAAATCTATACCAATATATGATTAAAAAATATTCCCACTGTTAAAAATGGACTTTCAATCCAGATATACAATCAAGCCTGACTGCAATAATTAGGTACATGTTCAAGGAGTAATGTAAAATTAGAAACCTAAGACCAACTTAGTGAAAGATAAATTCCAGGGTATGTAAACATCAAAGTAAATTAGATACCCTTTACCCTAAAAACGACCATAACCAAAAGTATTAAATACTCCTCTTATCCCAGCAAAGCAAGGATTGACCATGTTGAACTGAGGAACAGCCATATTTATTCAGTTGTTGCATACATACATCAGTAAGCAACAAAACATGAATACATGTTACATTACAGCTTTTTCATGAAGAGGAAAAGTTAAAAACCCAACAGACCCAAAAAAAAACGATATTGGGAATTACTTCACAAATGCATATTTATACCTTGTTGCGACAGAAAACTTGTGAAAAATCAAGATATCTGGATTAAATTAAATCATAAATATTGCAGTCCAATGACTACTGTATACTTGAAAACAAAACATATTTCACTTCAGCAAATAGTAAAGAATAAGAGGAAGTGATAGGGTGTGACATAAAGAGGATATTGTCAAAACCACACCCCACAAAAAGGAGCATACAACTAAAATCAAGAAAATGGCAAAATATGACACACCCTTTACCACAAACATCTGCTGCCCTCCATACTCCTTAACATAAAAACTTGTAACTCAATTGTATTATTAAACAGTTGTTAAAACGATGATATTGAAGATTAAATACAAAACAGCATTTTCTAAATTTCCATTCAGGAGTTACTGAAGTATAACAAGTGAAGGCTTGAGGATCCCAGATTTTAACGGTTTAATGCATAGGTGGACAAAGTGCGACCAGCATGCAGACGTCGGGCAAATTTTCTGCGACCTTCTAGATCTTCAAGACCCTAATAGTGCCTGCAGAACCAAATGGCAACGAAAATTTGCGGAGTCTCTCTATAGAGGCCTTGTACCTACTTGAGACAGGTTGTCTATCTAACAGATCAACACATGTATAACTTTCTAATATTTTATATAGCTTATACAGTAATGCACTTCCCATTTCAGGGGAGTAGGTATGTATCCTCAAGTGATATGCTCCATGCAGACTGGGTACAATATTTCACTGTGGCTGCCCCATGAACCATTTTGTGTACCCCCCTGGTGGAATGGATTTGGATAAGCTGCTACAGTATGTAGTAAATAATACAAAACTGGCCAGCTGAGAAATTCCCCAAAAGTGACTTTTTTGGTGTGTTTGAAATGGTTGGAGTATATTGTCAACACTTTCTATGACAGTTTTTTATATTTACCTTTGTGTTTCAAGGTTACAGTGAATAATAACAAGACAACATCCTTTAGAACTGGCTGCAGTGTTACCCAGGTGGTCACACCTTACTGTGACCATTTTTTCAATACACTGTTCAGACATGACCTGACCTGGGAGCAGAAATAGCATCGCAGAACTAGACTCCTCTACATATAAGAAAAGATGGCGAGTTATTCATGCAGAAGTAGTCTGATATTAACCAGTGTTTGAAAGATCCCTATCAGATAGTTATTAATTTCTCAAATTGTGATTATCTTGGGCATTCATAGAAACTTTTCCTTTCATACCAAATTTATCCAGATACTTAACCTTTCTTGCGATTTGATACTTGAGGAAAGGAGTATTTACATTTACATCCAATTCTCCATAGCACTTCAGCAATGTCTACTAATGTATAAAAACACTGTTTACAGTTCTCACATTTGTATTATAACCAAATGAACACATTTGTGCAGCATTTTAATATTATTAATGAGATAAATTATTTATTGGAAGGGATTAACATCAAAACAGTAAGTGTTAACTGTTAGTCATTCATACCAACTGAGTTCATTAATTTCCCAGTGATAATCTGGCAAGACCAATATAAGCCTAAATTAAACCCACCCATATAAATATACGGCTGGGTTGAAGAAAAAAAAACATGTTTCTCATCCGAACATTTTCCAAAAAGGTAGGAGTAGGGCATTTCTTTCCATTTTATATCTAGAATATCACCTAGTCATATCAGAATGTAGGTGACAATCCAAATATTCTTGTGTGTTTAGTTTTGGAACTTTCAAATCTCCTTTGAAATGGCATATTTCAACCATTCACAATGAAAAAGAAGACAGAAAAAAAGAAAACGAAGCAGAGCTAAAAACAAATGATGCCGACGGGGATGAGAAACATGTTAGTTTTTTAAAATTTGGCCTAACTTCTGATACCCAATAATTATAATGAGATTATTGACCATTAAAACCATAAATTTGCTCCCAAATGGCCTTGGGTAACTTGCTTGATGGTCCTCTTGATATGAGATATGGTATTTAATCTGTCTTTTTATTCTTAGATTTCACGTGCTTGCCCCTTGCTCTCAGTGTATTCACATCTTTCTTTGATTTCCTCTTTTTGTCCTTTTCTCTTTTCTCTATGTCCTTCATGAGTATATAAGAGAGGACACCGCTCAGTATGAAAAATGGTGTAAGCACCATGAAAATAGCCCTAAGAAATCCCCAGGGATCTGTGACTGCCCACAGTACGACATTCTGTTCAAACCATCCATGCCACGTAGTTGGATCTGCAGAGAAGGGAACTGGCGTGCCTTCATCCAAAGGTCCGCTTGGTACTACGTGATCATCGTCTGCCATTGCAAAATAGTCTATGTGTTGTTCTTCTGAAGTATCTAAGAATAAAGGTTATCATAAAAGAAGCCAGCAGGATTAGTCATTTTTTGTCACCATTTAATTATAATATGAGAACATTTAGCAACATAGGCCTACTGAGTAAACATAAATTTACTGAAAAATATGTAGGTCTAGTCTAATTTCTGCTCTAAGACTCAGTTGATAACTGAAGTTATATTATAAGTAGTTCTACCTAAAACAGGTTTTGGTTTTAACCTTCTTATTATTTGTGTTAGCTTAGGCCTACAGGCCATATGCTTAGTATAGGCTAGGCTAGTAAGTAGTAGTTCAAGTACCAAATTACCAATAGTAATACAACAAATTGCTGGTGGTGGTGGTAGCCTAGCCCTATGTTTGTGAAACGTCAGGTGCGTCGAACATGGTTGCAAATAAAACTCTGTTACTTACACAATTGTAATATCAACTTGGATGTGAATGTCTCATACCATCTGCATTCAAGAACGACGAAATTGAAGCTCGCAATTAGAATATAGTGGAGTGTTAGGTAATGGAACTGGATAACCTGTTTACAGGACACTGTGCCATTAGTACGACAATAAATTTGTACGCATGAGTCATGAACGCTCAGGTCCCCTGCAAGGTAGCATTTGACTATTGTAGTACCTACAAGACAGCTGAAATTTGCTACGTCAACCAACAGGATGAGAGCTGTTACCCGATAGTTTTCATAAACTTATATTAGTTTCTTGCGTATTATGGGGGATAATTTGACGTTCCGGTGGTTTATCTCCTTTACGTCCTGGTCTTTGTTTAGCAATAAAAAATTGAGAGATAAAGAGATGTCGAGTGAAGAAAGCAACAATCTGCCGACTGAAAATGTTCTGGTTCAACATAGGTTATACTATTTATGATTTTGGGATGTGTTCGGGGTGGGGGGGGGGGGTGGCGAGGTACTATGGAGCTGCGAAAACACACATACCAAATCGTGAAAAGATGTTTGATTTCACAGTCATATCTGAAGGTATTCCCAAGATAAATGACATCTATATCAGTGGACGATAACGTTTTGCTAGGAGAACCTCAAGTTTCAATCCCATATGACAGCCTATTCAGGATTTCAGTGCATGCCAAGTTTTAGGATGCCTTACCACTCCATTGAATCTTGTCAAGTTACTATTATTTTTATTAAACAAGGGTTAGTTTATAATCAGATCGGTCGTTTCGAACATATTTATAACTGAAGTATTATTGCAAACCCTAATTTTAAGTTGTACCCATCGTCAATGGGAAGATGTACTGGAGGTATAGTTAGATTGCGCCTAATCACACCTCGTCTCAATGTTTTCTCTGCTATATTCACGGCTGTAATCAATTTGAGATTTCTTAGGTTCAGTTTTGCCTCGATCCGAGCTTTGCCACTGATTGGGTTTGGCCCTAATTACTTCGGACGTCAGAAATTGCGTAACTTTGAAACACATGTAACCAAGAGTCTGGATACTCTAATCCGCGGATTCGTGCAGAATCTTTTCGCAGCTAGATATGTAGATGCTTTACATGCTGTTAGTCTTGAGACAGCTCGTAATTATGGCCGTTCATACCTAAGAATATACCTTTTAGAGCATTTTAATGTTGAAATTATGATTTCAATAAAACCTTATACTTGAGGAATAGACAATTTCATTTTATTGTCTTCCTTTTATTCATTGTAATATTTTCCTACAGTTATACTTAATGGCCTCACGGACTACTTCTGCAAGTGCAAAGTTTCATCATCATTACCATATCCAAATCGAATATCCTTCTGTTCACTCAAGTACAGACGACAACTATAGCCTAGGATTACAGTAGGTCTACCCTATATTTTAGTTTTATGTTCCATTCTCTCGCACGATATAATTTACAGAAACATCAGAATTTGAATATTCCACCCAATTCAGCTTCAAATTTTAAGAGATTTTAGCAGGCATCAACAGAAACAGTTCGTGAGTCATATACCTAGCCTAAGTTTTGTAGGCCTAGCCTAAGTTACGCCAAACCATAGCATATGCATGAGCACAGGGTAGGTGGTGTTTGTAAATTGTAATAGTACTAATAATTAAGTTTATAGTACTGTTAGTAGCTAATCTGTGTTTGTAACCCATAGAAGTTGTGTAACCTTAGATAAGGCCTACGTGACATAATGTTATGCTAGGATAGGCCTAAGCACAACATGGAAATTACAAGTATAGTATAAACTGATTGAGAATTGGAGAAGATGATGAAATGTGATATGTGAACATTGGCTAGATCAAATTTGGTGGTACATACACTAGCTTAGGCATACATCTGTATAGGCTAATTCACCTTGAAATTGAAGCACCACCCTCTTCATGTGATCATCTCCTGGAAGAGGCTGGTTGATAGATAGATGGTCATTCGCCAGTCTAGTCTATAGCATGGGTGGATTCATAGTTTAAGCACTTAAGGATTTGATCAACGATGTCTATCAAGGGAAAAAAAAAATCACTCAACTGTATGTGTTTTTCATATGTGTTATTCCTCAGAAATGAAATGATCAATTGAGCAGAATCTGACCACAAAATGTCTGCTGTGTCAAGTTCTTTCATACCCCAAAATTGACACATTTGTTGATAAGCTAAAATCTGTAACTTTTGTGTAAGTATACATCCATTGACTCTGGATGCTGTTTGCTATGCTCTGAGCCTCTAAGCTCAGACAGGTCAGGTCCCAGAAAGTAGTGGTATCATTTTGAGGTAATTTTGGTTATTTTTAGGGAATAAGATTTCCTAATATACATACATGTGCAAAATGGGGGGAGGTGTTAAAAGCTTAAAAAGAAAACAAAATTTGACCAATATATACTTGAAATGGATTTAAAGCTCATGAAATATGTAACTCTGCTTTACTGCAGAAATTTGAGGTTGCCTGCTGTATCATTGCCAGTAATATTTGAAGGTACATCAATTACGAAGGTGCGTCAAATATGAAGCCTTTACTATACTAGTTATAATAATAGACCAGTTAGACCTAGCCTAACTGTTGAACTTTTTATCGTAACTAAGGAGATAAGGAAGTCATTTCATCTCTGTTACTGTTGTCAGCAACTGTCAAATATTTTGATTGTGGGATGATCCAATTTTCCTCTTTCAGATTTTGAGTCCATTATCTTCCACATTTGGTATATTAGAATGGGTGCAAGTGGTTCCTCTGTCCAAGTACCAAGTAGCCCTCAAACAGTGGTAAAACAGACTGCAATACCATCTGAGTGTCCTATGCATAACAAAGAGCAAGACAGATCAGAGGCAAAGCCAGTATCATCCACTCCATCATCAGTCAGTGATTGTCCTGTACAAAACAAAGTAAGTCCTAATGTTGTTATGTTAATGTTCCTGAGTTTACTGAACTTCAGGCATAAGCTAAGTAACCTAATATTGTTATGTTAACAAGCCTTACATTAAGTGGGAGCCCGGCGAGTTTCACCCCCCCTCCCCCCCCCCGATCCCCTAGATTTCGCGCCAGGTTTGGCTTATAAAATAAACAACCAGACGACAGCTGATTTTCGTAAATGGTTCCTGGTCATTTCTCCCAACGTTACTACAACTAAAGCTGAATTTTGCCTGTTGCTAAAAACCACTCTTAACTTCAATAACGGAAGCAAATTGTTATATCGAATTACTGATGGTTCCCAATGCAAAAGAGTTCAGATAGAATGTTGTAAATGTATACTTACAGTACCAAATTAGCTACACACCTTTATGGACACCAATATATGTAGTGATATATATCGCAACTCCGGACGTTAAGTGACACACTTGAGTCAATGGAGATTTGGTTGCGGCTTATGATTTAAATTTACGAATGCCTATAAGATAATTTTCAATTGCCAACTGCCAACTGCAGCTCCCACTCTTATGAGGGGAATAGCGCATGAACATTATCAAATAGGCTGGTCGGTGGGAGATACGGTAGGGTTAGCCTCCTCTTCTTACTACGTCGTGTTCCTCTCAAGATCATCTATTCATGTTCAAAGTCTTAGAGTGTAAGCTTCTTTCTCTGCAGGAAAATGTGGCTCCAACCTCAGTACCTCAAGAATGGGTCAGTGAGTGTCCAATGTCCGGTGCTGGAGAACCACTAGTAGTGGAGAAGACAGATGATGTAGATCCCAGCAATATGGTGAGATCAATCAGTGTGCTACAACAGCTCTAGATTGCACCTCGTAGAAATACAGTAATCGGTATTCTGACGATAGCATTGAACAAAATGGATAAAAATGATCATTATGTCAGTTAGTGCCATCTTCATTAAGTCATTCAGTGCCATTCTCATTATGTCAGTTAATGCCATCTTCATTAAGTCATTCAGTGCCATTCTCATTATGTCAGTTAGTGCCATCTTCATCAAGTCATTCAGTGCCATTCTCATTTGTCAGTGAGTATCGTCTTTACTCTTTAGTACATCGGTGAATGCCATCGTCATGGTACTGAGCTCCAGCATAATTCTATTAATTAGTGCCGTAGTATCGTGGCACTAAGTGTTTTCATCATCGTCATGGCCAGAGAGTGGCATTATCATTATGGCAGTGAGTCTATTATTGTCGGGGGAGGAAGCTTCACCACCACAATGTCAAGTCACTCAAGTGATCAGCATCTCTTCAATGAGTGCCATTTTCTTTACATTAGTAAGTGCCATCACCATCATGGCAGAGAATGGTGCCATCATTTTGTCACTGAATATTGATCATCATCATCATCATGGCAGTGAATGTCATCACTGCAACATCAAGTGATCAGCATCTCTTCAGATGACATCAGTGAGTGCCATTATTATGTCAGTAAGTGCCATCATCATTATGTCGATAAATGCCATCTCCATGGCAGTAAGTGCCATTACCACAACATCGGTTGGTCAACTCCTGAGTGATTGCCGTCATCATCACCCCCCCCCCCCAACCTGTATGTGTGTATCCAACTCTCTCAGTCACAAACCCACACCTTTTTATCTCGCCTGTTTCAATCCCACACAGATGCCACCACCAAATCAACGTCCAGCCGCTGATCAGCCGTTCGCTCTGCCGACAAACAGACAGGTGTCCTCCATTCCCAGGGCGGGCAAAGATGAAAACTGGGTGTACCCTTCAGAACAAATGTTTTGGAATGCCATGTTAAGGAAGGGCTGGCGATGGCAAAAAGAAGACATCAACCAAGCAGATATGCAGAACATCATCAAAATACACAACGCCAACAACGAACAGGCTTGGCTGGAGGTCTTAAAGTGGGAAGCTATGCACTTTAAGTAAGACAAAGGATTAAATTGTTTCTATCTTGTGTGACTTTATCACAGTTCAATTATCTGAATTAAAGTAGCAGTGTTTCTTTTTTTTTCTTTTATTTTAATAAGTTATATTTCCTGATATGACAGTACATTTGGTCAAACAATATACTATTCATTTGTTTCATTAATAACTCAGCAGCATGTTTATCAACAGGGGAAACTTTTTCTGTAGTAGAGTGAACACTGAGCCTACACATACATTAGTACTGTGTTAACAGATGTACTGGGTACTGGCTTATCTTACCAGCATTACTATTAAAGAACGAAGTTGGGAGAAATGCAATCAGGTCATCAGTAATATGATGTAACAGTTCAATCACAAATTGCAATAATCCACTTTACTTACAGGTTATTTCCTCATTGTTGCACACATTTTACAGGAATTGTTCCAAGCCACAACTGAAAAGCTTTGGAGGAAAATACACAGACCTCTCACCGAGAGCTAAAATCAGAATGTGGATGGGGTAAGTAGTGGTTAGCTCACAGACCAGCAAAGCCAGTGATATTAACCAATGCACTGGTGTTTTAAACTGTCTGTCATGCTGTTTGTTTGTCTGTTATGCTGTAGTTTTGTCTGTCATGCTGTATGTTTGTCTGTCATGCTGTATGTTTGTCTGTCATGCTGTATGTGTTTCTGTCATGATGTATGTTTTTCTGTCATGCTGTACTTTTGTCTGTCATGCTGTATGTTTGTCTGTTATGCTATATCTTTGTCTGTCATGCTGTATGTTTGTCTGTTATGCTATATGTTTGTCTGTCATGCTGTATGTTTGTCTGTCATGCTGTATGTGTTTCTGTCATGATGTATGCTTTTCTGTCATGCTGTATATTTGTCTGTCATGCTGTATGTGTTTCTGTCATGCTGTATGTTTGTCTGTCATGCTGTATGTTTGTCTGTCATGCTGTATGCTTGTTTGTCATGCTGTATGTTTGTCTGTCATACTGTTTGTTTGTCTTTCCACTAGTAAAAGGGGTATTCTAGTGGCAGACAATATCCTATCTCAGTATCTTGTTCCTAACTCAAGATATGGCTGTTTAAGTGGACCCTACTTTGGCTGGCTAAAACCCTTGATTCTTTCTTGGGGTAGATCATAGAATGTGGTCTGTGATGTCATAACAGCAAGTATTCTCGAAAGAGGTTTACTTTCTTTATTTTAAAACTTTTGTTGATTTATCATCTAAACGCAATTCATTGGAAAGCTTAATTAGCTTTTATTTAGCTGTCAAGGTTCTCTTCAATGTTTAGAGTTTCATCAAAATGTAGCTATTGTTTTCGTGTTTTGTAGAAGCATGATTTTTCTTTGTGTAAAAGTGAGTTAATTCTGATGAAGAATAAAAAACCCATTTGCAGAGCTGAATTACTGTGATGTGTTCACTGTGGTGTTGCCAGATGCAGTCACAAAAATACCACCGTATTTGAAAAATTCATATCTTCGTCATGTAAAATGCTGTGAAGATGCGACTTTAACATACAGTTTGAGAAAAAAAGTCCAGCATTTTTATTATGAAGCAGTCAACCTCATCTTCCAGAATATCCCATTAAAAAAAATTCCTTCTTCCTTCATATTTCATGGAATTTGGTGAATATATTTGGTGATCCTTGGGTAGTAGGTCATATGATGTGGTTAGGAAATGTGGTGAAAGCTCATTTTGTGGTGAGCTTTATATTGTTTTAAAACTGTCTTAAGCCCTAGATCCTCTGCAAAGAAAACATGCATGGATATTCAGCAGACTGGCTGATAATAAGTAATGAGTATTTGTGTTATATGTAGTAATGTAAAGGTCATCTAGGGGTCATGTTGATCTCGCTTTTGAAAGCAGTCAAAAAGGCATTTCTATCCGTAGAAATGACCATCTTTCTTTCATCCAAGTGCTTTTAGTTGTTGAGTACTGGGATATTTAGGAATTTGGGGTCTATGAGTCATCATTTGTTTCATCTGTCTCACCTGCAGATATGAAAGGCCCTACGACCGTCACGACTGGATAGTCGATCGCTGCGGGCGTGACGTCCGGTACGTGATCGACTACTATGACAGCGGCGTGGTGGACAGCGAGTACAAATTTTCCCTGCTGGATGTCAGGCCCGCGCTCGACTCACCGACTGCACTCTGGGACCGGATGAAAGTGACCTACAAGAGGTGGCTCTACAGAAGTGGAGAGGAATAATGCTATTAGTATCAATTAAAGGAGACAGATGTGCTAGAGGCAATAAATCTCAGGTATGGATGCGGAGGATGGTCTCGGTCCCTTTATGGCTCGGGTTGGATTTTCGACAGGAAAGATTGGCATGAGATTTATAAAATGCTGTGGTATTTGCAATAAGAGTCAATTGTGCAATTGCGGATAAAGGACGACCGTGGGCACAGAATGATCAAGACTTACAAAACTGAAACTATAAAAAATAAGATATCAAGACTATAATTACGCATTGAAGTCACCCTGCAGCAAAGATGTGAGATATTCTGGTCTAAGAGTGGTGCTCCAATACTCTATGTGTGTCATTGCCGACAAATTTGAGAGCTGTCAACGTTAGTTATAACAACAGCAAGATCTTCCATCTTGCATCAGATAACGTGTGCGGTCGTGGTGCCATAGTACAACATTATAGATGTCCCATACATCCCTTGGTACCAATTTCATTTATTTTCAAAACAGAGTGCACCAAACTGCTAGAGTTGAATATCTTCTACCTTGGATGTAGGAAAGCTACTCAAGTATCGGTTCTGTCAATACCCCACCTCCAGCACTCTGCCTTTTTTAAAAGGTAATCGGGCTCACTTTAATAAATGATGGCATCGATGAAGATTTCAATGGAAGATGAAGGTGACTGTTGCATGATGGGTAAACAAACCCACCCCAGAAAGAGAATGTGAAGTCAACAAGGGAATTTTGTAAGAATGTTTTCTTCTACAAAGACTGTTGTGTATTTCAACTGAAAATGATTTTGAACTTGGTTGCTCCCCTTTTAATCTTGTTATTTTTGTTGTCGTGTTTTTTGGAATTCGGTATTGGAGGTTCCTTCTAGTTGTCTGATATTGGACACCAATTGGTTTGGAATAGTTTTTGCAAGAAAGCATTCACTACCACAAAGGTAGTCACATTTTCAACAAACCCCTGAAAAGGCACGGAAGCTTTTGAGTTCAAGAAACAAATGTCCTAATATTTGTGTGTCTTGTATGTTTAATTTTTGTGGGATGTTGGGTCATTTACATCTAGGACCAAGTTTGGAAACATTCACACTATATCTCATCAAGGTATTGTTGTTGGGAACGCATACTTTCCCTTGTAAAGATGATGCTACATATTGTAAAAAATGCTGGTAAGAATTATTTCTCCCTGTGGAAATACAAAATGAGATGATTTTTTCCCTTACTATTTTACCAGAGAAGTAGTAACAAATTTTTACCACTGAATGCATTTGGTAAGAGAGAAACACTTGAGAGAACGAAAGCGATTGCCGACATCTTTCGCTCATTGAAATATGCAAGAAATATATTGTGTGCCTATAGGAAGGAAATGTTGAATAAAATATGAAAACTAGAGTTTGTAATTTTTCTTTATTGGTTTTCATTTTTTTTGATGTCGAATGAATTTGGGATTTAATGGTTCATAAGTTTGCATATCAGATAATGCTAACACTTCAGCACTGCAACCTGGGGATGGGGTTTCCTTTCTGGGGATTTGAGAAACAGAGACCGATCCAGGATATTGTAATGTAGGTGATGTGACCCTGGGGTCATTGAAGCCCACTCTTGCTAGTAGGGGGTGTTGGAGTCCGCCCCAAGAATAAAATTAGGAGATTAGAAGTCACATAGTAAATTCTGAGGCAATTTTAGATTTACCAATAAGTTCTAAATGTAGAGTTGTGCTCATAAATAATTTTGATGTTTACAGTATTTGGGGAGGAAAGAAGGTCAATTTGATACTTTTTCTTTTACATGAATTTTAGGAAAGATTCTTTTTTTGAAACAAGATTGTAGACAAGGACCCCGCATCCAAACTCTTCATTTGTTTTTGCTTTTTCTCTAAAGAAGGTGCTGGTTGGCATTATGGTCAAAGGGAACGTGTGTGAGCTCTTCCTGCCTCAAAAGTTACCTTTCTTTTCTTGTAATTTTTTTTAATCTCATCCACCCTAGCTCCCCCATAACCCGTCCATCTCCGCAACCCCCCCCCCCCCCACTTGCACTTTTACATTGTTGCAGGAAGATAAGGATACCGGTTCTCTGTAATGGAAATTGAACATTTTTCGTCTCGCACGAGTAGCACATGGTCAACTTTCACGCCAGGCCCGTAGCCAGGCATTGGATTTGGGGTGATATGGGGAGGATGGGGGGGCATACCAGAAATGACGTATGTCCTGAGGGGAAATTTTTGCTTCGTAAAGGGAAATAAGAAGTCCATGGTGCTCCTATTTCCATCATTTTAACTATATTTGTGTATGTTTTTTTCGTCTTAGTGTTATTTGGCCGTGTTTCAAACCAACCATTTACATTATGTAACATTTGCCTGAAACCCCTTTACCATTCATAGAAATGATAGGCTATTAGCGCTCCATATGTAACCACATATTCATATATACAGTTACTGTCGCAGCAGAGCTAAAAAGTACCAGACGACTCTTGCATTCTGACTACCGACAAACTATATCTACCAATGTAAGAATCAAAAAAGACTATTTTCTTCTGAAATCTCGCAATCAGTGGCGATTCGAGCAAATGTTGTAACGCCAGAAATAATGACGTAGCGGGAATTTCCCATCCACTGTTTAGAAAGACAATGACAAGAGTTATAACATAACTTGATATAATCCTAGAAAACCAAGAGAGGGTATATTCCATGTTAATAGTTATTTGCTTGTTGAATTAGAACTATCTATAATGACATTATTTTACAACTGCGGCAGTATGATATATATATATATATATATATATATATATATATATATATACGATTACATCTAGTGAATGATAAACATTCGTCCTAAATAAGCAGTGATTCTGCGCATACGAGAAACAAGGCGATCTTTATCTGTCAGTTTGGACACTAAATTTGTTGAGTTCTCACTTATTCTGTCTCATCGATGCTACACATTGTCGTATCTACGAGAGACTTAATCTGTTTGAAGATTATTTGCAAGTGGGTTAAAGTTCTGTGTAGGCTATAATGATATTAATTTTGCTACCATAGTTTGGAATTTAAGAGGTCACACTTATCTGACAAACTGATACATATATAAGATTTACTAAACATAGGCCTCCTTAATAGGCCTATAACTAGATGCCCTAGATATATACTATTTCTCCCTATTTGGAAATTATCTGTTTATTCGATCAAGGTTTTTTTTCCATATTAATACGTTTCTTTTTCTTATATTGTTGTATAAATCTTGTTAATTCAAATTTTATTTAAGCCATCTTAGTAATTTGATCGCCCGATGCCACCACCTCCCCCTCCGACAGTCATTTACAAAAAATTCTTGTGTCTCTTGCCTGTGTTTCTTCCCTGTTCATGGTCAATTTCTTAGGCTTATATTGTATGTTGACATGGCATCCCATCACAGTGAGCTAGAATAAATTCGAATTTGGGTTTCACAATTGTAAAAACAAGTTCCCATTTTAGGGCATTTCTTCATCTTTGGTGTTGATCAAAAAAAGTAAAGAAAAAGGGAAAGAGTGTGAAACATACCATATGCCGGTGGCACTTAACCTTTGTACTTGCGAGTACCATGTAGGACTATAACAAGGATGTTTGCTTAACCGGTTGTTCCCGCTCTGCCAATTTACAGTGAAGTCAGCTATTAATTGACGCTAATTATTATTCTGATGAGATTTCAGTCTTATTAAATAAAAAGCTCTGGCAATTGAATAGATATGTTTGATTCATTTTCGCAGAAGAAACAGTCACTCCGGATTGTATCTTCATGTGCCTACTAACTGCCATCATCTTCATCATCATCATCATCATCATCATCATCATCATCATCATCATCATCATCATCATCATCATCATCATCATCATCATCATCATCATCATCATCATCATCATCATCATCATCATCATCATCATCATCATCATCATCATCATTTTTTTTTATGATTATTATTATTATTATTTTTATTATTTTTATTCTTCTTCTTCTTATTTTTATTATTATTATTGTTGTTGTTATTCTTGGCATTGCCCGGATGTCCATATGTCCATTATTATTATGCCCATTATTATTATTATTATTATTATTGTTCTTGTTGTTGTCGTCGTCGTCATTGTTGTTGTTGCTGTTATTATTATTATTATTATTATATTTATTATTATTATCATTATTATTATTATTATTATAATTAATGTAATCAAAATCTTTGTTTGTTTTTCCTTTTTCGTTACATTTATAATATACGTTACCCGGCCGTACTGACTATCAGACAAACCGTTCGACCAGACTATCCCCTTTGTTACTCACCTTAACATGAACCGATGTGGACTCTTCAACTAGCAAATGACAAGAGTCCAAGCGAAACGTTCCCACTGTGATTCGTTGCTTAAACCTTTTGAAATATTGGAAGCACACTTTTGTACTGTAAATGTGGTTTAAAAAACCCAGGTTTGCTTTCGTGTTTTCTCCATCTTCTTCTCAGCCTGCTCTTATGGTAAGCAATTTGGACAATTGATTGACACTATCCCGGAATTATACTTATATGATACTGAACTGAGTATACCGACACATAGACGGTATACCGATAACCGGCCGGTATCCACTTGGACAAATTGCGGACACGTTAGAATGAGTTTATTGTAATTTAATCAGGAATTCGGAGAGGTTTTTTGTATTCTTGACTAGGATGTGCTCTGTTGATAAATCTTGATATTTTTTTTCGCGTTGGGTAAATCTTTGACACCGACACTATTTATGACGTATGCCACCTTATCAAGCCTTCATAGCAGCTTTACATAATCTAAAGTTTCACCCCGTCACTTACCTATGTATAATCACAACCCGCAAATCTAATTTTAAACAAAAAGATGGATAGACCAGGACTATTTTCTCCGACCTTTTTTATTAAGTACGGAAGTACTTCAATTCTAAAGCACCATACTTGTCGCTCATGTTTGGTTGTGTTATAACTTACGGGTATTATTCAAAATAAAACTAGCGTAATTTTATTGTGACTATATATGCAAAACTATATACTTGCACCAATAGTGTATACCCGTGAATGCAGGACGGAAGATTAGAGATCTCTTATATCCTACGATTTCGTAGTTGGAATGGAGTGAATTAAATTTTGATTTATTTTTCTTCTAACCTTTTAATGCCAATGATATATAGCATGGTGAAAGTGCAGTGGCGGAGCTAGGGGTATTGGTCAGGAGGGGCGAGAATGGTCTGTAGAGGCGCCATCGACACTATCAGAGCTATATACGGCTCTGGACACTATCTAAGCGGAGCGCCACCACTAGTTGGCGCGTAGCGTACATAAATTTTTTGAGTAAAGATACTCCCTAGATCGCCGGAAATGACCCTTTCCGGGCCTGGCTAATTTGCAGATAAACGAAGAAAAAATAGGTGTCATCGCCAAATTACACCAACAAAATGTGACAAATGTCAATAAGTAGATGAGAGAGCAATAAAAAAGTCAATAATCACGAATAAGTAAAAAGTGGTAAAGAGCTGAAAAGGGCGCCAGCAGTCCATTTAGTCCTCCAGGGGGGGGGGGGGCATCCGCCCCCTGACTGTATGGACGCTCCGCCACTGTTAAAGTCCCTCGGGAAGAAATGATCTTCAAACATGTTTCCCTAATCTAGATATATTTTCTTCAAAGTAACACGAAAGAGGCACCGCTGCATTTGGTAACCATATTTGCACGATATGCAAATATGCACAATTCCAAAATAGGGGAAAGTTTTATGAGAGAAATTGTATATAGTCAGTCATGTTCAACAGTCTTTATCAATGCCTATATCATTAACATATTTAAGTTGATACAGAGCTAAACGTACAGCCATGCATGTACTGGAAAGGGATATATTAAACTTCATCTAACATTATTCTCACTTTGGAAAACTAAAAATCGGTAGAAAGAATCTGACTGTGTATAGGATATATATTAATAATTCAATATTTGAAGTTTTCATATGTGACATATGTATACTGGATTTTTTTTAAATACCATGACAGTCCATTTACTTTTTAATTAATTAAGAGTAATTACGTTCGCTTTCAAGTACTGAGAGAGAAATCGAAATTTTGAAACATTGATCTATCTTTTTTGCTCATATCACATCTGTGATGAGTAAATAGCCTATATAGCCTCTCAGTAACGAGATTTTCAGACAAGAATAATATTCGGTGGGTGAGAAATTATAAGGCGTATGATCGTCAACCAATCATCAGTCGTATAAAGGCAGCCTGCTTTAGAAACTACTTCTTACTCCATAAAACGGATCGTGTATATTGCAGGTGGTTTGTGATGTCATTATGGGAAATGTTCTTCAAAACTTTTACTTATTTCTGTCGCAATAGTGTTATTTGCCCATTGAAAAGGAGATAGATTTTAATTAGTAATGCGGTCTTTATGTAGAACGTCACCATATAGACATACGGAACTTGTTGAGAGAATGTATTCAAGAGATTAATGATTTGCATATCCGGGGCGACGCAGTAAACCACCAGTTTTGTGCGAACAATGAACTAAAGACCAGAGCGAGAAACCCTTAGAAATAGTGCATGTTGCTCTACAAAGAAATTGGTAAATGTAAGGGCGGAGCGATATCACACAAGGCTCATCTGAACAATGGTCCTTAGGAAGTCTTCGCGTGGGTGCTTTAAATCCAGACAAGTGCAAGTTCTGAACTATGCTGGTCGACCATTACTGCACATCTGTCTTATACGTTGCTAAGGGCATATATAGAACCTTTACGAAATGTGTGGACATCAGTGAAAGATGCGAGAAAAGAAAGCACATGTGAGTCCACGGAAGTATACTTTCAACTGTCTTCACATGCGTCTCATGTACAGCGAATTATTATACTCGTGGAATTGATCCTTACCAATCTTTGATTCTCAAAATAGGTTCGATCTTTACAGTTTGCTTAGAGCCGAAGTCGCCAACGAATTAAATTAGTTCTGGAGTTATATCCATTCACATGTGAGCAACCTAATTGTATAGTTAGAGCTATATACACGGATTCAAAGACATTCGTGTATGAGATCTAAGCCGAGTTTTCAAGTTATATCACTTAAGTGGAAGATTCTATTTCTATAACATTTCCGATACGGATTCATTTGAAATGAAACGCGTTTCCATTGCTACTCGATCGGTTACCAACAGCAGGAGTTTATCATTGGAGTAATCAAGACGATTGAAATTGTCGTTCCTTTTTTCCGTCTATGGTTTCACGTAACAAAGGACGCTAATTCATTTATTTTGATCGATTGCGTGATCTATCTTTCCTTTCTTTTTGAAATAGATACATTTATTAATATATTAACCACATTCGTACATATACTGATGGCGTGCTTTTCTCATACTACATATGTAAGATATCTTTTCTCTTTAGTAGCCTTCGTTACATTGACTACATGTGCTCCTTCGAATATTCTGATGGCCTTCAATGAACCTGGAACGAGCCACTTTTACGATGCTACCGCGATTGCCGAAGTTTTATCAAATCGTGGTCATAACATCACTTTTCTTCTGCCAATTGGCTCTGGAGAGTCAGTTTCGAAGTACAATGATAAGTTTCAGTTCATAACCCTTGGCGACAGGTGTCGTGTGCAAAAGACAATAATATATGACACCGTTCGACAAGCTCAAGATATGACAATACAGTCAAGTACATTTTCCATGGAAACGATTAAACTTCCGATTAATCTAATTATAGGTTATATCCACAGTTTAGCCACGGGAACGGAAGATTATTTATGTGATGTAGCAGTAACGGACCTTCTAAAATCTAAATTTGATCTAGTTATGATTGAAGGTAGCTACCTCTGGATCCATGGATTACTAAATCGATTTAATGTCCCATATGCATTATTAACAACCTGTGCTCCGTCTCCTCTGACAAACTCCTGGAATCGCGCACCCAATCTGCCTTCTGTTTTACCCGGTTTCATGGCGCATACGAATCATCGAAAACCTATGTCTTTCTTCTGGAGATTATACAGCACATTCTTACTTTCCGCATCACAGGTATTTTTCACAACAATTGCCGATCGCACAATGGTAACTGCGGCTTCGGCTTACGTCGCTGACGTAGTTGTGCCCCCTACTGTATCATTCAGCCGTTCGGATCTATGGTTGACGAACGCAGACTACGCTACGGATGTCCCACGTCCTTACTTGCCCAATACTGTGATGGTCGGCGGTCTTAGCATTGAAGAAGCAAAGCCACTAACAGAGGTTAGTCTCACTTACGCATTCTTGTTTGACATCATCTTTATTTTCGAAGGATATAGTTTATCATCAATTATTGTGCATTTGTCGATAAAGTTATTGCGGAGGTAATTACTTTACTTACTGTGTGACCACTGATCAAGCGCAATCACTAGTAGGTCTATACAGAATAATAACAGAATTTGCGTTTAATTTGATATAAAACACGCGTGATGTACAGACTTAACGGTCTTTGACGTGTGATGATGCATACAATGGTAGCCGGTATCCGGTTTAACGGTACTGTACTTCAGTTACCGCTGTGTGATCCATGTGTACAGAATTCTTGTGAAACTATAATAAAAAAGAAATGAAAAAATGGTGACGTTCCCTAAAAGTTTCTTTCACGGAAGGGGGGGGGGGGTTGAGGGGGTTTGTGGTATAATGTTCAGCTAATTGTTCGGTAAACAAACTGTACTTCATCGACTCGGGCGCTATATTTATAACGTGAAAGTAAGTTAAATGTCACGTCTTCTTCGATGACAACCGGATGAGTATATAGAGGACTACAAAGTAGGGAATACAAATGTTTTCTTAATGGATTATTGATATTAATTATGTAATGTGATGTTCATCCAATAATAGCTGTTTGGCAACAATTAAGCTGCACCGGGGTTCAAAATTATTTTAAATACAAATGCTTTTTCTGCAGGAATTTCAGACGATAGCAGATGGAGCAAACACACACGGTCTTCTTGTTGTGTCCATGGGAACTGTAGTCACGGGCGTAAGTCAACAGCAAACAGATGCGATGGCGGCTGCATTAGCAAGACTCCCACAAACAGTTATATGGAAAACACCAACTCCGCGACCGACTGTCATTGGCAACAATACGCTACTCCGTAGTTGGATTCCGCAGAAAGGACTGCTTGGTAAGAAACTTAAATGACCTACGCGTGTCTGTACGTATCGTACCTCCGGACGGACCGATGGACATGTATATGTATGAATGTATTTAGGCCTATGTATGTATGTGCGGGTGTGTGTATATATTATTATTATTATTAATAAAAATGATGATGATGATGATGATGATGATGATGATGATGATGATGATGATGATGATGATGATGATGATGATGATGATGATGATGATGATGATGATGATGATGATGATGATGATGATGATGATGATGATGATGATGAAGATGATGGCAGTTAGTAGACACATGAAGATACAATCCGGAGTGACTGTTTCTTCTTCCCCCCCCCCTTTTCTTACTGCGAAAATGTATCAAACAGATGATGTGATGATTGTGATTGTGATGATGATGATGATTGTGACGATGATGATGATGATGATGATAATAATAATAGTACTACTACTAATAATAATAATAACAATAATAAAAAACAAAAAATAATAAAAATAATGATATTAATAATAATAATAATGATGATTATAATAATGGACACTTTGTATAGCGCTGGTATCCACCCACATGTGCGCATGGCGCTTGTATGAATGTATACTCCCGTAATATTGCTACCATGTTTTAAACAATGTTTTCTGGTATAAGAAATTCCTTTGCAAAACAAGTACCTTCATTTTGCCCTTTTTCTTTTTGTTATATTTCAGCGCATCCAAACACACGTGCGTTGGTCTACCATTGTGGTAATAACGGTGCATTTGAAGCATTGTATCACGGTATACCGATTATTGCGATTCCAATCTTTGCCGATCAGTTTGATGTCGCATATCGGGTTATGTCAAACGGTATGGGTAAAGTTGTAGGCCTCTCAATACTGACGGACGAAACGCTTTTCGAGGCCGTCTCTGAAGTCATCAATAAACCACAGTAAGATCAACCTATATATTTTTTTTTCAAAGAAGTGCTGCGAAAATTTTTGCTAGTAAAAAATACAGACGTACAGTATGAAAGGTATACACCAATTCCATCAGTTTGATTTAGCCATACAGGCTTTATTATTATTATTTATTGAATTTCATATAGCGCAACCCCAACAAAGTTTTCGGTTGCGCTTAACATCAAAATACAAAGATAGAAAAACCATTCATAAGAAAATGAGATCTCAAATGGCGTAGAAAAATATACTAGATGAATTTATAGCCACACCCGTTCCTTTCCCCGAGTCTCCCTATCTCTCTCATACACCCTTCTTGAGAGATGAATAATTCGAAACACAAATTGAGATTATTAACCAATATTCTCAGAGGTAAAGAAAATGTCATTTCTCCTAAAACGAAATATAAATTTGTGGGTATAGCCTGCACTGTTTAACGTTTCAGTCTTGAAATGAAATGACTTCTAAAAATGGAACAAGTATACTTTTACTTAAACATGATAGTAATACACCTCAAAGATCACAACTTAACACCTAGTACTGAGCTGGAGTAAACTCATAACTCTTGATTTACTATAGAATGCCAAGTCCCCCCCCCCCACCCCACCCCCAAGTAAATAAAAATCAGTAAAAAGAATAATCTACGCAACCTTACAAACCTTTCGTATACCATGATAAACCGGCTGAATTTCATTTTCACAGCTATTTATCTTTTATCTACGTCTTATTACAAAGTGTGTTAGTGTTTTTTTTCTTTTTCTTTGCAGATATAGAGACCGTGCTATTTTCTTATCGACTGTTTATCGCGATAACAGTGACCCTGCACCGGAGAGAGCTGCATTCTGGGTTGAATACATTCTGAGGCACAGTGGGAATAAACTTATGCGATCTAAAGTTGCTTTCATGGGGTTTTGTGAGGAATATTTACTGGACGTTTGGGCATTTTGTAGCGTATCTCTGTATATTATATTTCTCATTACTAAAAGGACATTCTCGTTGCTGTTCTCACTCGTTTACAAATAGTAAAAGGTTCAATTGCCACTCATCTTGTTATTTCCACATACATACATTACAATAAGACTTAATAAATTAATTAAATGACCAAATGTGTGCATCGATAGCGAGCTTTAAGTGACATTATTAGATCCATACGGTAGATAAATACTGGGAATTTTAAATATCTTGAAACCATTTTATTCCCACTTTCAAAGTATTTTCATTCTCCGGGGGATTTGATTGGGGAAATTTACAAACGTCGACTGTGGGTGATGATCGGATCCGCTCGTGGAAAGTGTAATTTGAAAACTTTTTGCAACTAATAATTAATGGTTGACCTGTAATTGTGTTGTTGGCAGTATTCTATGTATGATGTGTATCACTGCAGTGTATATATCACATCATATAAGGCTACATGTGATACAACATGTCTATGGTATAGGAGATACACAATATATAAAGTTAAGATATCTGTTAAATCATTGTGAATCTTTATTGGTTTATATACATATATTTTTTCGAAGCTTTATTTGTCAACAAACTTGAAATGCGCCTTATAGTATAACTGACTCTGCGTGAAATTCTTGACCTTCGTACGTTACACTCCGAAAGAGCATGATTTCAAGAGATTGCAAGAAGGGGCCCGTACATTTATATTCCCCTTGGTCTGACTAATTAGCTGTCGACGCTACTGGCCATTGTCAATTAATTCGGAGCTTAATTAGGCCACTTTAGACTACGCCCAGATCAAGAAAGATGACCGATTTTCTTGGAAACCAAGTTAATTCAAAAACCTGTCGCGTAAGTCGCGCCACTAACTAGATGTACGTACGTAGTCACAGGATTGAAAAAGGTATATAGGATACGTGGTTGCCAGGCAGTGCATGACGGTGACTTCAACGTGTCAATGTATGTATGACAGACACTAACGCAAGCAGAGGAAAGGTTCCTAAGCGAAGCGCCACCACTGGTTGGCGCGTAGCGTACATAAATTTTTTGAGTAAAGATACTCCCTAGATCGCCGGAAATGACCCTTTCCGGGCCTGGCTAATTTGCAGATAAACGAAGAAAAAATAGGTGTCATCGCCAAATTACACCAACAAAATGTGACAAATGTCAATAAGTAGCCTACCTATTGACATTTGTCATATTTTGTTGGTGTATAACTTTCTGACAAAATGCTCTAACGTATACGGCGACTAAAATCTATCGGCAACTATTTCCAAGAACTGTACGTACGGGGTTTTCGATCTATTTTTTCGAAAACATGAGCACTCACAAAGATACCACAGGGATTGTGATGAAGCGCATGTACTTTCAACACCGATATAAACTTCCGAGTTGTCACAAATGGCAATATGACACCTATTTATTCTTCGTTTATCTGCAATTAAATTAGCAAGGCCCGGATTACAGCACCATTGAACGTACATCCGTGACCTGACCCCTCGATCTACCCACCCATACCCTTTATCTCAAACATATATGTGCGGGATGTACGGAAATGCTTCCAGGAGATAAATAGGCTCATCCCAATACATCCCCACACCTCCATCCCATCTACGTGACCACTTTTCGTTATCATCACATCAGGAGATTCAATTATAACCAGGGAATGGCAAGCTCGGGTTCGAAAATATCACTTTATGGGTACCTCCGTCATTAGCTTGAATGAAAGAGTGGTGGACACCGTTGCACATCAACTCCAGTCCTAGGTCAGGTCACTACACAGTACGGTGCCACAGTGCGCATAATACAAATCGTACAGTATGTCGTAATTTGTTATTGAACCAAAACAAAAGTTGAACTTGGAGGTTGAAGTTGGGATACTTCTGCACGCCATCCAGGTGAATATGCTACTATTGACTAAATGAAATAATTGTTCATCAGGACACCAGATATTAGCACTAGCCCTAACTGAAAATGCATGGCGACGATTTGGAAGTTCGTGTCATATTTTCAGTTATTTAGTAGCATACGTACAAGTTAGGCCTGCGTTAGGCTATATTGCTAGGACTTTGTTTGGGACAACCCAAGTAGTAAAAGGTTTCGTAGTATAGACAAGTTATGGTGTGAAGGACTTTAACATAGGATAGGCACTCAGGTAATGTAGTTCAGTGCCTACCCTAAGTAGTGTATACTAGGGCTAGGCATATCATTAGTAGACCAGCCTTTGCCTGATAATGCTTAAAAGATTTCATCTAGATATCTTTGGCCTTGAATTTGTAATGGACAAAGGTCAATTTGCAACCTGGTTGGCAACACAGTTTAGAACTGAAACTAGGCTAGCCTAGTAACAATTGGGCCTAACTAACTTAGGCAATTTTGTGTGAAGCTTGGGAGTTAGCGGCAACCCTGGCCTGGGTTCGTTTTTTAGCCTGGACCATAACCCAAACACACCAGTGACACCACTGCTGCTAGTGCAACCTACTGTAGTTACTTCATGAGACTCAACCAGTTTTAATATTAAATTTGTAACGTTAGACGTTACTTAATTGGCCTATGATAACTTCCTTCCCTTTAAACTTCACATATTTCACTGTAACAGGGTCCAGACAGCGTAGTTATACTCTTGCAAGCAGACTTGCTAATTTTAACTCCTTGACAGAAAACATACCCAACTGTTCGTTTCATTGATGCTGAATGGCATAGAAATGGGGATATTTCAAAGATGATACTGCCCTCAGTATGCACACATTTCTGTATGACTTGGCCAAATATTGCCAAATACTCTTTTAATTAAACTGACCAGTGTGGAACTACTATGTGGCTCAAGGCAGGTTGCATAGTAACAGTTCTGTTTGTTTACTACTACTACTGTAGGTCAGAAATAAGGTACTTAAAAGCATTCGTCGTTTGTTTCTGTCAAGTGTTTCAAGGATGTTACCAAGGAGATCTGTCAGATTATTAGAAGGATTCTTAATTAACTGGTAATCTTAAGATCAACTCAAACACTAGATTGATGCATTCCACACATGTACTATGAAGTATGACTGGGATGTTTGTTTTAGGGGTTTTCATGCTGCTACTGTTTGCTGCAGGCCCTGCTGCATATAATACAACAAATATTGGCCAAATCCTTATTAGATGTTCGACAGTTGGGAAACAGATAAGACCAAGTATTGTGTTGTTTGTCTCACAAAATTGGAAAATATGTGAATATATTTATATATGGAGGGGGAAGTCTCCACTGCTGGAATACAGTTAACTGAATCTCAGATACAAAAAGTTTTATAACTGTTACAGTTCTTTCATTTTATGTAAAGACTGAATATACTGCACATCAAAATTTTACTTCTAATTTCAGCCAGAGGAAGGATGTGCCACTGATATAGGGACATAACTGGATTTCAAAGGTTTCATGTGAAAGTACAGCAGTCCTATGACCCAAGAATAGGCCTACATCAAGCAATCAGAGAAACTTAATCAGGTAAAGTATTCAGTGTTAGTACATATCTTCTTTTGTGCAATACAGTAGATGTTCTCAACATTGATCTTTGGAACCAAAAACTATAATAAAAGGAATATTCTATTGGCTGTAGTTGATTGCTTTCGCAAAAATGCCGGATGTTTTCTGCATCTTTAGGTCAAACTTACATGCATATTGTATGGCAAAGATGTGAATTTATTGGATAGTTTGTGAATGTACATCTGGCAACATCGTAGTGAGCGGTGTTATAATGGCAAATCAGCTAAAAAAGAGAAGTTTTCTTCTTCCTTTTCTTCATCTTCTTCAAATATTTTTGCAAGAAAGTTGCATTTTGATGAATCTCTAAATATGGAGAAAATTTAAATACAATAAAACTGTTAGCAAACTGCTTATCCACTAAAGAGCTTGTGTAAGAGATAGTGTATATAAGTAAGTTGGCCTGAGGTTTCAATCCTAGCAGGATCTTCTTTAGAGCGTCAATGACAAATAACAGTAACAGAAGGGACAAATACACGCACAGAATACAGACAGGTTAATGAGCAGAGAATTGATAGCTAAACAAACATTCCATTGATATCACATTTCACATGAAAAATTGAAAAGTAAAGCTTTGTGATTTAGCATTTCTTCTGTCTGCATCATCTGACCACCTGCTGTGAATCATTCGGTCCTGGAAGATTCAATGGTATATATATATAACCTGTGGCAAATACAGTAGGTTACATTCAATTACTGACTGCCATTGGAATACATCCCTACAAGCCATTGTGGCTGTTTTAATTGTTCTAAGGATAAACTAAGGCTGCAAGATCGAGACCTAAGTGCTTATGATCCTTTCCAAATCCGCTAATAATTTATTGGTCTCATTCACCACAGCCCCGCTATCAATGTTCATCGTCTCTCAACGATTTCTGAAGATCGAGGATTAGCCTTCGCTCTGAATGACCACAATGGAGAAGAGGGCGCCACATATCAGTGGGAAGGGAAGCACAATGGCGCATGGAAAATCAAGTCTATTTGACATCCCGGCTAAACTGGATCCTGTGGGATCAAGCCTTATATCCTTAGCTGTGGCACCTAATCTTGACATGGATTACGTCACCAAGCCGAAAGTGGAATATGAAAATACGTACAGGATGGATCCATTGGACAGGTGGGCAGGAGTTTTCTGCTTCTTTACCAAATCTGTGTCCTCAAAATCCTTTGGCACAAGTTTGATTTGTCATTTCTCAAAGATGAAAATCGTTCTGATAGTAGAAAGTGGCAAGGAAAAACTGACTGTTACTTCATCTAATTGCTAGCTAGCAAAATTTGGAGCAGGTGAAACAGAGCAGTGGACTGTTATCTGTTCCATACCTAACCATATGTCTGTCTGTGTCACATATATATCTTTTGCATTGTTTTGTGTATATCTTTCGCATCGTTTTTTGTATAATATCGCAGCTTTTTTAAAACTATTTTACTTGGAAGAAATATCTATTGACTTTACAATTGACAGATTCCTTCCTGAGAGAGTCAAACCAGTGATATATGAGCTTTTAAGCAAGCACCTCAGTAACATGGAGTACGAACCCATCCAGTGCTCGTCTGTAGCCAAAGTCATCGCTCAGGAGCTAAAGGTCAGAGTGAGAGAAATGAATTTCCACAGGTTCAAGGTAAAATATTCGATTAATGCAGCGATTTATTAGATTCACATCAGTTGGAATACATCTTGATACGGCTATTGCTTGGCGTAAGCGGTGACCCCGCAAACTCTATAAGTTCCTGATTCAAAGCCTCACCAGGAACCGTATTTTCCATGGACCTACTCTAAACATGCCACTATGCAGTGTTGTCGAGCAGGTCTACCATTGATCAGTATTTCTGGTCTGCCAATAGGAATCAGGAATGGGTTTTCCAAACGGCTGTGAGACCTTAACTTAAGTTTACATATAAAGTAGACAACTTGTGTAAATATCTATGTTGCCCTACCAGGTGTTTTCTTTTCATACTAATAAAAGTTGATATAATATATCATAATTTGAAAGAAAATAATTTCATGGAGAGGGGAGCTGGCATGGTGTGGGATGGGTGGGTGGGGGGGGGTGGGATTGCATGGAGGAGATTGCAAAAAATACATCCCATCATATTTAGCAATGGGAGTTATTTTGTACTTAACGACCAGTAGCTTTATGCAAGTTCTATCATTGTTAATAATATTTGCAACACTTTTCTACTTATGGTTAGATTATCTCTCTGGTCAGTGTGGGTGAGAAACGGAGCCAAGATGTCCGCCAAGGGAGCAGATGTCTTTGGGATGCCGAGACAGATAATTTTGCCTCGACTTGTTATGAGAATCCCCATATCTTTGCCACAGCGACTGTCTATGCAGTGTACTTTGAGTAAGAATCATCGCAAAAAGTGTTTCCTCCGAAAGAGAATCTTCACTTTATCGATCTCGACGACCGTTTGCATTCCTAAAAAGAAGAATTTATTTGGCCTTTTCAGAAAATTTGTTAACGTTAATTTGGTCGTTGCCATTCGTGTTCGAATTTGTTACTTTCTTGCCATTTAAATTTAACACACATTGTTGAAGGAGAAAACTCTTGTTACTTGCTGGAAGTAGATGAATATCCAGAGGAAATGAAGTAATGTGGATGTGATATTGGAGACTGAATTCTATTCAAGTTCTGGTTCTGTCCTTTGGAAAAGGTAACTTTTTATATTGACATATCTGGAATTACTGCAACAGCAAATTCCCATAAACGGGTTTTACCAAATTTCAAATTCACTCCCATTACGAATTCCACTTGACGGTTCTTTTTTTCATAAACCGCAACAGGTCGCAGTCGTTTTTTAACGGGGTTATGTTTGCGACTTGGTTTCCTTATAATGTCATGGTATGAACCAAACTTTGCCATGAGAAAGTGGTTACATGAAAGCGGTCCACTTATCAGAACTGGGAGAGATTATTTGGCCTCTGTTTCAAAATGGACTGACCCATTTAGTTAAAATGTATTCACTTAGTTTCAGTTGTACTGTGGTTCTTTCTTGTGAAAATTGAACCAGGCACAAGGTCGGGGAGATGATTTTCCACCGTGTTGCAAAGGTGTGAATTTTGATTCCTCGTTTAATTCAAATTGAGACAGAACCCTTACTTGGAGATCAACATAGCCAAAAAAAACTTGCTCAAAAGCAATAAATACTCCATGAAAAACATCTGAAAAGCTTGTGAAGAGGTTACGGTATGAAATTTAGCCAATTTAATCAGATAGTTGGAGTGGGAGTTTACATGGTTGAACAGAAAGTTCATGGGCATTGTGTGGTCATGGCTTATGTAAATGAAGGAGTTCAATATTATGTGAAGAGTGTGTATTCGACTTAACATTCTGCTAAAAATAGTTAAGTTTTGTATAAAAAATTTAAAAAAAACTTTAGAAATGCACCAGCTTGCCATAACAGTGCAATGTCTTTCACTACTGTTCGATTATACATATTAAAGCACAATACACTCATTATTCAATACTATTTTTTTTTGCATATTCTATTCTATTCATATTTTAACACAAAACAAAAGTTCCCTGCAAAAACTTTACAAAATTCCAAATTGTTGTTCAAAATATTTTTCAGGTACTCAAATCTTTTCTTATATTATACATCTCTGTACTTATATACACTTGTATTAATGTGTATATTTGAACATTTGTTTATACTATTTTTTTAATTTTTTTTTAATGAAGCATGTACACAAATAAGGGAGACATTGAAACCTTGTAGGACCAGAAACCTTATATTTTAATTTTTTTTCTCATATGTTTATTAAAGGTAGAATGTTAACAGTGTTGAGTTGACATCAAAGCAAGTGGCACAATTAGGTTGCATAACAAGGTTGAATGCTTTAGAGAACAGCATTTGCATAGCACATCTCCATTACAGGAAATAAACATGATATAAAAGAAAGAAGAAAAATGAATTTCTGTTAATACATGTGGCTCAATGATGTCATATTTATACTTGTTCAAGTCTTAAACCTTGTGTGTCCAACATTACATCTGTGATATTGCCAAAATGCAATCAGGCTTCTCTTAACTGGTTGTTAACTTGTTTATGACAGGTATCTCTATCACATAGAGTAATGATGATGGTTAGGTTTGTGTCTCCTGGCTGTGGAGGGTGGAGTCAGAAGGGGGTGGGGGGGGGGGTGGGGTGGGAGGTGTTCATGAACAGGTACCTCTTTCACATAGAGTAATGATGATGGGAAGGGTTTGTGCCTTCAAGTTATTGAAAGAAAGTTCCATTGAGAAGTCAGCATCGGAATAATTTTGTCTTTAAGTCGAAAGCGTTGAAACAACGCTCTTTTGATAAGAATTCTGTCTTGCCAGTTTAATAGCTGCAGACCAGTGTCAAAATGATTAGTTATGTTGTTTGACATGGCTACAATACTGTTAGTATAGTTTCAGAGGACAATTTTGTCAATGTTAAGATTCCACTGTCAGGTATTATGTTATATTTACGCAATCTGTGTACCAATATTGGTGCATAAGTATTATTTATATCACTCTTACATTTTTCGGTATGTAAAGATTCTTGAATATCAGCTAACTTTTCAATAGGAATATGTGGATATTTCAAGAAAGTGCGTACATAAAACAGAAAATAACGTCATTGGGAGTGAGATATGTTTAACATTAATATAATCATAGTTTACCATCTTTCTCGTGGATTTGCAAGAATGTTGATGGCCTGCTTTCAGCAAAGTGCCTGGCTTAGTGTCTTGTTCGAAAAGTGTCTTACCATGAATTTAGGTGTCCTATGCAGTACAGTGAAAGCTGCTACTCTAATTAAAGCAAGAAATTGATTTGGATGTACCAAATAATTAAAACAAAGTAAAAGGTTTGAACTTGCTATTAAAATTTTATGGTGTGTTTGCATATTTCATGTCACTTAAAGATGAGGCTGGGTGGTGCTTGGGGGTGCATGCTGGGTGCTTGGGAGGGGTACATGAGAGGTGCTTGGTGGGGTACAAGAGAGGTGCTTGGTGGGGTACAAGAGAGGAGGGGGGAGGAGTCAGGGAGGATGTTTGTTTTGCTGTTTCAGCTATGTTTCAACTTTGTATTTAAATGTGCAGTTCTGATTTTTTTTGTGGCAAGTTACTTACAACTTGTAGTATTTTATTGAAATTTCATTGTCGGTTGTCAAGAAAGCCAATTTTGCTCAGGTATTGCGTTCAAGATTTTTTGGAGCTAATTTCATTATTTGCAAGCACCATTTGCTTATAGCTGATTCTTTTTAACTATTTCTTCATGAAAGTTTTTACAACTAACATTTGTTCAGATCGTTTTTGACTTGTTTCATGAAAGAATATTTTGATGGCTTGCCTGTTTAATTTGTTAGGACTTGTGTAACAGGTAAATATCTTAAATATACTTCAAACTGAAAAGTTGTCTTTTGACTCCTGTTGGAGTAGACTTGACTTTGAAGAAGGCTTAAGTTTGGTAGTTAATTAGTTTTGAGGTTCACTGAATAGTTGTACCAAACCTGTTGAATACCGCTCAAAATAAGATTTTATTTGATCAAGGTAGGACAGTTTTATTAGCTTTTGTTGTCACTTGAATATTAAGTAGCTAATAATCCATTTTTCCAGTATCAATTCTGACATTAAATATTGCCAGCCAATTTTCCATAGTATTAAATATGTAGAATTGTTCAGATGTGTGGATTTTCTCACGTTATATGAAGTGGAAATGAACTGCATACATTGCTATGGGAAGTTTTGAATCAAAAAGTAAACGGAATCTGAACAACTCCACTCTAAATACTATTTCATGGATCCATTCAAAGGTTTTTTTATGCCAAGTAGGGTTCTTCGCTTTGTGACGTATACATCTCTAAATATGTGCTCTGTTGATAAACTGTATTCTTCAGACCTGCCAATATTTGAATAGCCTCAACTTAGCCGATAACAGAAATTGTACTAAATAGTACTTTATTATGTTTGTTTATCAAACTGCTATTTCTCAAAAATGTATCTATTCATTTCATTCTATTGTTTATGTTCATTATTATATTCAAATCTTTGTTAATTTCTAATATCACACAATACATGTGCAATTCACTCGAAATGTATATATATGTACAATGTGTTTTGATTTCTGTGTGTTTTGTGCCCTTATGAATAATTATACCAAATATGGGGGGTTAGCTTTGTCACTCATTTTTTGTAAAGATTAAAGACATTTTGAAATAAAGCACAACTAAATATCTAAGTGTGATACAGTACTTAAAGTCTGTGTCCCACAATGACTAAATTTATAGGTCCCTACAATCTCTACTTGATCTGGTCAGAGTTTTACTCTGCCATACAGTGGTGTTGAGTGGATCTTTCCTGGATTTTTGTGATGGTGCTGCTTGACTTTGGAGATACGGTTGGCTTCAGTCCTTTAAGTCATGTAGAAACAATGTCGTGCTCCATGGCAGCACTGGACTGATGTATACATTCCCCATTATCAGAGAAATGTATGGTGGCGTAGGAATCAAACAAAAAATGGTGGTCGGGTTTGGTAATTGACTCTAGCAGAAGTGTATGGCTTGAAGAAGCTACTGTGGGCAATATAAGACAGCAAATGTTAAAATTTTATCTCAACTAGCCTTAACTTTAAAGTTCGCTTTTTCAAAGTGAGAGCTATTTACCCTCCCCTCCACCCACCCCTGCTCCTACTCGTATACCTATGTTGTGATACAGGTTTTGTCCATCTCCAATGGGGTTTTCAATGCAGTGGTTCTGGGAACAGAAAAAGTTACAAATTCTACTATGTTTTTTAATTACGCATAGACAATAAGTATGACACATTGCTTATCCACTATCTAAGTGCCCAATTCTCCCTAGTTACTTTTTGGTGTCGCCAGGGAGCTGCAACACAGCTCACTGGTTTCAATACAGTGACCCTGTAAGCCTAGGTCTACATGACGTATGTCTCTTCACGACCACCGTACAATTGCCAAGGTCCGAGTGAGCCAGCGCGGGATTTTTCAGATGGTGTACACTGTGTACACTACATGCTAACCCGCCGCGCAAATGTACGTGTACAGCACAACCCAGCAAACGTAACTTAGAAGGTGCAGAGCGTGCTTATTAGACCAGGAGTAACATTACAACCTACCCACAACTTTATAAGGCCATAAGGTAGACAAAAACATCGTTACAGTTGCCAAATTTTGTTTCTAATACCGGTGAGTAAATAGTAGAGAAATTTAAAGATTCTGTATTGTACAAGTGTTTGTTTACTGTTTTACCGTTAATTGTTGGGTTGTTAATTGTTGAGTTGGGCCTAGTAAATGTATTGCTTAGTATTATAGCCTATAGGCCTACAAAATACAACGACTAACGTGATGTAGTCTTGTTATTGTATGTGTCATTACTCTGGCCTACCAAAGTTAGTTTAGGTCCAAAACTTAAAACAATTATAGAGCACAAGTTTATTTTCGTGTGTAGTAGCATTCGCGACACTACCTCCAGTACAAAAAAATAATTCTTCGCCACTATAATTCTTCCACCATTAATAGGAATAGGGCTAGGCCTAGGCTAATATGATTTCCACACTAGGACTACTGTAGCAGTGTAGGCCTATATCTCCCACCAAAATGTACCCTGTGTTTCTACTATACATACTAGGAAGATGTTTCGTTCTCAAAAGCTTGATAAAGTAATACATGAAGAATGTGACAGCCACCCCTCCCAAGAGAGAAAAGGATTTCCTCAGCATGACTCCAGCTTCAATAAGAAAACAAAAATCTTTATTTGTTTTGTCAAGTTTGATTTTGATTGGAATTTTAGAAACTTGTCAGTGTCAGCATCATCTGTTTTGTTTCGTCCCAATGCTAGGTATATTTCTTTCCAATTTGCTGATAATTCGAAAAAGTGATAGCAAGGCATATAGATCATGCTTGCAAGATGTAAATGAGAGTTCTGCAAAATTACAACTGTACTGTAGGCTTGGACAGTGCAATTTATTGTGAATTTACAAACAGCATACTTGATTAGTAAGCCTGAAGGGTAGCTTTTGGGGCAATCCTATGTTTTAGCGGCCTAAATTATTCCCGAGCAAAACCTACTACATTTCAAGGGCCTAAATTATTGCTGATGCAGACTCATAATCATATGTTTTAGCGGCCTAAATCTCCCAATCAAACCTACTACATGTGAGAGGCCTAAATTATTAAAATGTGTACTCGTATGTTCTAGGGGTTTATATTATTGGAGACAAGTTAGAGCGGCAGGACAGTTCGTAGAAAGAGCTTTTTTTGTGGAGTACGGCTGGAAATGGCTTGAACGCCGTTCTGTCAACCCCTTCCCCTCCCCGTCAGTGGCGTTCGCATGGTTTCAGAGGTGGGGAGACCTGTGATTCCCCCGACTGATATGGAGGAGCATGGCATGGGGGTGCGATTTTCTGGGAAGTTGAACTCCATATTGATGACCAGTCTCCCGGGGCGGGGTCTGCTAATGGGAGGTGGTGTCCCCTGGGGGTCCAAATTCTGTACATAATTTGGCCCCTAAAGTGTAGAAGGTTTTGATTGGGAATAATTTAGGCCCATTCAAAGTTGGGGAAATAATTTAGGCTGCTAAAACATAGGATTGCCGTTTTGGGCTATTGGTCATTCGGACAAAAGATAGATCTAGCCTATTCTTAAACAACAAAATGATACTTTAATATCAACCCTGATGGATCAAGGCTTAGCAATATTAACAAAAACACCTTTTTTGAAAAAAAATGTAATGTCTAGCCTTCAATCAATTCTATTTCTAATTATTTCTTTTTTTTTCCAAGGTACAAACATTATGGTTGAAATGGAGAGGAGTGTGACCCGCTTCGTGTGGGATGTTGATTTGGAGGAAACCAAGATAATTTACCAGGACATTGGTGTTAAAGAACTTGAAACTCTGGTAGAAGAAAAACTAGCAACAGAAAGAAGACAAGGCCAAAAGGTTTGTAATGGAAATGTATGATTTGTAAAAAAAATTTGTGATAATTGTGATCACAGATCTTGACAAAAGCAAAATGTCTGAGAGGTTACTGCCTGATTCTCCTCAGTCCTTAGCAGTATTACTTATCAATTATGCTGATCAAGTTTAGCACGATAAAATAGCTGAAAGTAGTTTTAAATCGTACTTTCATGGAGGTTTGACCCATCTAAGTTTTTCACAGATATGAGTGTCCAGTTTCATATCAAATTTTAATGTCGCACTGGGCGCAAATGTTAATTGGGTGACTGTTAACACTGTTAACTGTTAACAGTTAACAGTTTGAACATGTGTGACTATAATATAACTTTGTAGCAGATTGGAGGGCCAATTGAAGAATATGGTGAGTAGTCAGTACATTGTTCAATCAGGAAGCTTCTAGATATCTGCCTTTTTTAAATTCTTCTTTGAGTACTCTCAACCCACAACCATGAGGAAAACCCTGAAAACAATATTTATAATACAGTAAAATCTTTTCAGTTCTTCACTTTCTGACTTGTTTCAATTCGATTGTTGATTCAAATCGGCCGGGCCATCAATTATGGGGAAGGAATGACGAGCGTTCATTTTAAAGAATTTATTACTTTCATTTTAATAATATGATTTGTGTTTAGAGAAGAGCTACATTTACAACCCCAGAGAACCAACAGCAATGTTTGAGAACATCTAGCAGCTCAGAAAAACATGGATGCAAGTGTCAACTCTTCCAACCCTGTTCTGAGAGAAATGAAATAGGTATGATCCATTTCTTGTGGTTGTGTTGGGGAGAGGGGGGGGTGGGTTGAGGATAAGGGAGGGTCGTTCTATAAGCGTCATGCCCCTCTGTTGATTTCCAAAAAAATTGGGTGTTCAAGCAAATCAACTAGTACTTACTGTAGCCTGTCATTTAATGAACAGAATAACTTTTACCTTACATCTTAACGTTCAGAATACGCCCGGGTCTACTGTGTTTACAACTCTCCTAAAGTCTCAATGTGTGTTTGCCAAATTTTAACTTTTGACCTTTCCAGCTTACTGCCCTAAAAGCTCAGTGAAAAATAACACCGTTCTATGCATCGGAAGTTTGTTTTCCGAAATTCTTCAGCAAACACGTATTGAGACTTTAAGGTTGAACAGCTCTGTTGTGACATCAATTGGAAGAAACAATAACAAAGGTTGTGATATTTCAAGTTGGTAAACATCTGCAAACATTGCCAGCTGTTATAGAAATCTGAAATTAAATTTTCTATTCCAGTGTTATTTCACTAATATTAGTGTTGATTTTTTAATTTTTTTTTAAGGTGGTGGTGGGGGAAGGGAGATGGCTTGAAGGTTAATCAGCTTGAAGCATACTCTTCAACCTAGGCCAACCAACCTGTTGTTAACAGCTTTGATACTACTTGGAATTGTTTAATTTTCCAAATTATGGAGGGCCATATGAAATATACAAATGGGACAAAAATAAGTAAATGGATTACTTCAGATTGTGAAATGCACCTTCAGTTCCAAGGCCACCACCCTCACCCTCTTAATCCATTAGACTAGCACTGGTGGGACAATCAAGGCCATGTGATAACAACTTTGAGAAGTTACTTGCCGTAACTTTGGAGTTTTGCATTGACTGGGTACAGATCTTCCCACCCATGACTTTAATTGTCCCTTGATCCTCTTTTCACACTTTTAGATTCTTTTGAAAGCTTGTCGGATGAAATTATCCTCAGCATCCTGAGATGGCTACCACGGCAACAACTCGCTAAATGTGCTTGCCTCAGCAAACGGTGGAAAAGACTGTGGTGAGTGTAACACTGTTGTGAGACTAACACTGTTGTTAGACTATAACTGTTGTGAGACTGACTGTTGTGAGACTATGAATGTTGTGAGACTAACATTGTTGTGAGACTAACACTGGTGTGTGACTAAAACTGTTGTTAGACTATAACTGTTGTGAGACTGACTGTTGTGAGACTATGACTGTTGTGCGACTATGACTGTTGTGAGACCAACACTGTTGTGAGACTAACACTGTTGTGAGACTAGGACTTGTTAGACTGACTGTTGTAAGACTGACTATTGTGAGACTATGAATGTTGTGAGACTAACACTGTTGTGAGACTAAATCTGTTGTAAGACTATAACTGTTGTTAGACTGACTGTTGTAAGACTGACTATTGTGCGACTATGACTGTTGTGAGACCAACCCTGTTGTGAGACCAACCCTGTTGTGAGACTAACACTGTTGTGAGACTAGGACTGTTGTGAGACTAGGACTTGTTAGACTGACTGTTGTAAGACCATGACTATTGTGCGACTATGACTGTTGTGAGACTAACACTGTTGTGAGACTAACACTTTTGTGAGACTAGGACTGTTGTGAGACTGGGACTGTTGTGAGACTAACACTTTTGTGAGACTAACACTTTTGTGAGACTAGGACTGTTGTTAGACTAGGACTGTTGTTAGACTGACTGTTGTAAGACTATGACTATTGTGAGACTATGAATGTTGTGACACTAACACTGTTGTGAGACTAAATCTGTTGTAAGACTATAACTGTTGTTAGACTGACTGTTGTAAGACTGACTATTGTGCAACTATGACTGTTGTGAGACCAACACTGTTGTGAGACTAGGACTGTTGTGAGACTAGAACTTGTTATCTGACTGACTGTTGTAAGACTATGACTATTGTGCGACTATGACTTGTGAGACTAACGCTGTTGTGAGACTAACACTTTTGTGAGACTAGGACTGTTGTGAGACTGGGACTGTTGTGAGACTAACTTTTTTGTGAGACTAGGACTGTTGTGAGACTAGGACTGTTGTTAGATTGACTGTTGTAAGACTATGACTATTGTGAGACTATGAATGTTGTGAGACTAACACTGTTGTGAGACTAAATCTGTTGTAAGACTAACTGTTGTTAGACTGACTGTTGTAAGACTATGACTATTGTGTGACTATGAATGTTGTGCGACTATGAATGTTGTGAGACTAACACTGTTGTGAGACTAGGACTGTTGTGAGACTATAACTGTTGTTAGACTGACTGTTGTGAGACTAGGACTATTGTGAGACTATGACTGTTATGAGACTAGGACTGTTGTGAGACTAACACTGTTGTGAGACTAGGACTGTTGTGAGACTAGGACTGTCGTTAGACTTTGACTGTTGTTAGACTATAAATTGCTTGCAAAATCTACTGTTTCATTTCATTTATTTGGTTTTAAGGCAACAAAGTGTAGCACTTTAGGTAAAATGTCCAATTACATATGAACAAACAACACCCTCCTCCCCCCAGGGGGGAGGAGGGTGTCTCCCCAGGGGGGAGAATCAAAAGAAATCATTTAACTTGACAAGTTTAGAAGAGAAACCAAATACTCATCAGATGTATCTACTTTTACTTCTCACCCAAACATTTCCTTTTCATTTCCACCAACAGTATGGATGAATTCCTTTGGAAGAGAATTGATCTCAGTGAAAAGAAGTTTGTATCTGGGACGCTGGGCCCGATCCTCCTTCGAACTGGAATTGCTGCCAAACTTGCCAGAAGTACGATAATAGGATCATTATTTGAAAAGTAAGTAACTTAAACACTGTTCTTGTAACATGGTTTATCTTTCTTCTCATTTTTATTAGATGGATTTCTCAGCTGGTGGCCAGCAGCCTAAATTGTAGCACACCATAGGCCACAATTGGTGGCCAGCAGCCCAAATCTAGCATACCAAAGGTTACAAGGGGGGCCAGATACAGAAGGTCGGCCCACGGTTCTGCATTAAATCAAGCAAGCACAGGGGATTAATTTATCAAGTACCACATCGCAAAATGCTGTGCATCATATGGGCAAAGTGCTATATATGTACAGCAGTTTTGTACAGAGGGACCGGTAGTATGTTATTAGAGAGACAATTTCAGAATATTCAAAACTGCTACCCAACATTGGCATATTATTAATTCCCTGATGCAGCATTGCAGGCCTGAGCATTATACCGTCCTTTCCTTGCACGTTGTCCAAGCTAGGTGAAGTGAAATTCTGGGTCTGTCTGTCCCTTGTTATTTTAAATTGAGAAACCCTGGATTTAGATGGAATTTGCCAGTTAATGCTGTCATGTGGTAACATTGTAGAAAACGGTCCTATTTAGTGCAGTTGGCACGGCGTCAGATAGTACGATATTTTGCCAAACTTTGCACCCTCCTTAGACAATTTGCCGGTATCTCAAACATCTATTTCAGAAGTTAAAGACCTGTGTCTTTTATTTAGGTATCTTGCTATGTCGTACTTGTTGTAACCAACGAAGAAAAGATAACTCTGATTTAGGGCAGGTCCAAGCTATTTGAACTGTGACGTACGGGACATTTCAGAGACTTCAATGTGTCTAAAAGTTATAAAAAATCTATTTACCATCAAAATAACTCATGACTCATGAAGATTTCCTACACTTGCTTTAATTAGGTCCCATCTTAATTAATGTACAGTGTGACGTACGGGACCAGAGAATTTTGTGTTTTTTTTACTAAAGAGCAAAGCTGAAATCCCTCTGAAAGTAGGAGGGCAGTGATCAAGCTGTTATAACTAGTGAATAGCCTAACCTCCCAAGGGCTAAGCTATAACATATTAGAAAAAAATATGAAGCCATTCCAGTTCAGTGATTACACAAATGAAAATTGTCCTGTGACGTACGGGACATGTGACGTACGGGACAATTTGTCCAAATAAAAATTGACTATGAAAACTCATTTTTTTTATTCCTGAATATACCATAACAAGCTGATTTCTACATAAAAACATTAATTTGGATATGCCAGAACAATGACATTGGTAATTTCATGCCATATTTCCTTCTTTCTGGGATCAAAAAGAGCAGTGACTGTACTTGTGAGATCATTCCACTACATAAGACATGGAATGCGTAAAGTATAAATCTACTCTACACATTCATCAAATACTCATAACATCAATTCTAGCTTTGTTAGACCACAAATGATTCAAGATGCAAAGTTTTGATGCAAAACTGTTTTGGTATATAATGTACAACACTGTATCATACTCCCCACTATTGACCCTCAAGTTGAAATATGATCCATCCCATTCAAAACATATCAAAATGTCCACAGTAACTTCCACATAATGTCCATCTATGAAACTAGTACAACAAAGAAAACTCTATAGACCTAATACTGGTTACCAGACCAAATACTCATAACATCAATTCTAGCTTTGTTAGACCACAAATGATTCAAGATGCAAAACTGTTTCGATGCAAAACTGTTTCGGTATATACTGTACAACACTGTATCATACTCCCAACTATTGACCCTCAAGTTGAAATATGATCCATCCCATTCAAAACATATCAAAATGTCCACAGTAACGTCCACATAATGTCCATCTATGAAACTAGTACAACAAAGAAAACTCTATAGACTTAATACTGGTTATTGAACAAACTCATGAGGGATTGTACGCTGCAAAAATTGGGCGATAGATACACTTGTAACTAAAAATATCAATGTCTACTATCTAAGTTCAGGACACAAGAACATTGTTGCACAGTCATGATAGTCACACTTCACAATAGGCCTACGAAATGTTGAAATGCAAACTCAACATTCTTGAAGTCGTCCTCATTCGATGTCAATGTTGAATAGCATTTTAGATGATTCTGTATCCCACACACACGCACACAATTCACTTCCCGATAGTTTATTGAACAACACCTGGGCTGTTGGTGGTCATTGGTCAATGGTTTATTCGAAGCCATGATGTGCTCTTCAGGTATGCAGGGATTATAAGTTGCAACTACCATCTTTCAACAAAATAAATTTGTAAGCATTGGAAGGTTTCAAGTAGAGGTCCCCATTGGAGCCCATGAATGTTTATTATTTATAAATTCAGGGTTTCCCCCACACTATGTCCCGTACGTCACATTTTGTCCTGTACGTCACATTTTAAATTTTGATAATTAGATTTGCTGTGAATATTATTTCAATTTTTTGGGGATGGATTTTGTTGAACAATGTTCTTAATTAGAACTTTACAGAATATCAGCAAAAAAAAATTGTTCCTCCATATCAAAATTTCAAAAAAAGTGCTGAAAATTGTGACGTACGGGACATCAGTATTTGGACACTGGCTAATTAGCATATTTAATTGATGAACCCCCCAAACATAATATGTCAAAATTATTGGAAGGAAGGGTGTATCATGTCCCACATAACTTATATTCAATAAGTTCATATTGCTGGCAGGGAAATAGGATTCCAAATGTCCCGTACGTCACACTGCAATTTGAATTTATGCAAATTAGCCAGCTGTAATTGTTCGAATAGGCAAATCAATTAAAAAAAATTATGAAAATCTGAAACTTCAATAATTTAGCTTTAACATGACACCACATTTAGGGTGCTTCAGTAAAGTTTGAAATTTGGCTTCTAGGGATACAATAGCTTGGACCTGCCCTTTACTCGATTTATTCTGCTCTATTTAAGTGATTTGTCTACGTTATAAGGTGCTGTTTACATCGTGTCTATAGCCTCCAATTGGTGTCCCTCTACTCCTTTAATCATAGTACAAATACTACAGTACTAAAACCTATAAAACCTCACGGGTAATGTAATATCTGTCTGAAAGTCAAAACGGATTGGTTGATCTACATAATTGCTTGTTTTGCCCCTCCTGCTAGCATATATACAATTATAATAATGAGCAAGACATTTGCACACAAGATGAGCGCACGATACAATTTACATAAATTTAATAAACCAAATTTCATCATGTTTCCTGCAGTAATTTAAATACTCCAGCAGATTTCAGACATAAGAAATTCTCGTCATCAAGAGACCTGCCGTTTTTAGAAAGTTTTTATTGGTAGAAATCTGGCAAAAGATTTGAAAGAAAAACATCTGCGATCAATCCTTCTTCTGCCTGAAAAAAGAGCCTGAAATTGTCAGTTTTAGATTTATGCAGGGTGTGCTCATGCAATATGTCTATAGAGCTTAACTATAAATCTCACCACATCGTTGTTCCAGTGTGGTCACCGTGGTGTAAATGTTAGAGTAGCTGTAAGAGCACCTCCTCATCACCTGTCTTTTGGCTGTCCTCTCTTTTTGCAGTAATTCCAGTCAGATTCCAGACGAGATTCATCTCACCTTGCAATACCTGGATCTGTCTATGTGTAACAGCAGACCGAAACTTCTGCAAGAAATACTGTCCAAGTGTACGAGTCTGAGGAAACTCAGCCTGGAGAGTTGTACGGTCACCGAGGGAATGCTGACCTCCATCGGTGTGCAGGGAGGACTCGAAGAACTCAACTTGTGTATGTGTCTGGAGATAGATGACACAGAACTCCAATTATCTCTCGCGAAATGTCAAAGGTGATTTGATACTGACATCTCTCTCGAAGCAGACCATGACACATTTTCCTTTTCCATGGTTTCATTAGTACATACATACACATCTTATTGATCACCTAAACAAGACACAAACCTGTCCTAATCTTATTACTCTATGTGATAGAGGTATCTGTTTGTGAACACCGACCACCCCCAACCCCGCGCCCTTCTCACTCAACCCTCCACAGCCAGGAGACACAAACCTAACCTTCATTATTGAACTATGTGAAAGAGATAACTATCACAAACATGTCCCCAAAAACAGCTCAGATAAATCTTATCCTGTTAAGGAAATATTTCCGATGTAAATCTCCTTCACACACACAAGGTAGAAGGCTTGATCTTGTCCAAATATGATGTCATCGAGCCACTGAGCATAATATTACATATTAACTTGTTTGTTTTAAATCGTATTTCCTAAGTTAATCAAATACAAACTTTCAATCTATATTTTAGATTAAAAAGTCTCAACTTGGCCTGGTTAAATCTCAGCCGAAAAGTTGTCAGATCTCTGGTCGAAGTCTTACCGCAGAGTTTGGAGAAGCTGAACATCGGTGGATGCAGAGAGAGTCTACGAGATGAAGGTTAGCAAAAAACTCAAATAAAGATCTTGACTTTTTGAGTTGAAATTGGTGAACGTGTCAGTACTAGTACGTAGTAAAATCCCGTAAATAAAGTAGCTCAGTAATTGGTATAGTCAATATTATTTCAGGTATTGAAACAAACGTAATGATGTTTTTTGCAAAATTTGAAATTTATTTTCACATGTGTAATAATATACAACTATGAAAAGTGTCTGACAAAAAACACATGTTTGGATGGATTCAAATTCATCAAGTACTCACTCAGGTAAACACATTTGATGGAAAAGAAAGATTCAGAAGGATGTATTTGTTTTGTTAATTGCAGTTGTGTTGTAAGAAATAATCACGTTTGGATAAACTTTTTCCTACCAACCTCAAAAAGCTGCTTTTCATTGTATAACCTCTTATTAGAATAAATTGTAAAAATTTGACCCAGCACAACTTTGTATAGTAAACCTATGGTTGCTACAAGTAATATATAACAATATGCAGAAATCCAGAATGTGACTAAATGTGTATATATGGGTTCAACATATGCAAATTTATAGCCCACTGCAATACAGTTTTCAAGATTTAAATCTTGCATTAATCCCGCCATGTGACCCTAAACATGATTTCACGCCCCATTAAGCCATCCTTTCCTTTCCCTGCTTGTATTGTAAACTGCATCTGGTGGATTTGTACAGCTGTCAGTGCCCGTTTTCAAGGTAACGACACATTCTTTGGTAAAATTCTCTGCTGTGATAATGTTCAGAAGCCTCGGTAAATTGCTGACGTTGTTGGCATCCATCTGGTGGGACTAACAAATGTTAAAAACTTCCAAAGAAATAACCAATATGTGACTCCTCAAAATAAAAAAACAATGTCGTAAAGAGAACACAACATTACTGTATAAGCAATATGTGAACATGATACCTGATGTGGCAAAAAGTATTTGAGTTGATTTTTGTTGAACCTGTGTTCCAGTCAATGTAAAGTTTCCTTCGTATTTTCCCCTCTTCACAGACATTGAAATATTAGCTGCACGTTGCCAAAGTCTGATCGAGTTAGATCTCAGTGACGGGTCCAGCTTGACCGGCAGTATTTTTGTTGATCTGGAAACTTTATCGGGCCTTCAACACCTGGCATTGAGCCGGTGCTACAGAATCCCTAATCCTATGCAATTGTGAGTAGAAGTATTCAAATCACAGCTTTGAAACTCAACATACATCTGTCATTTACTTCCCAGCAGATCATACACCACAGTTTAAAATTTGTGCTGTACTTTTGATGTTCAAACCAGTTGTAGAGAATATCTCTTAGCCAACTGGTAATTTGAACCAGGGAATAGTATTAATATCCTGACAACTGTTATTTTGCCTCTCCAAACTGAAAATCTCAAGTTAGTTGCAAGCCTGACATGTTTGAAGATCTTACATCAATTCTGTCCTACTTATTCTCTCCCCCAGATTATAAATATATATATATATTTCTTTATTCTTTCTTTCTTGACAGGATGGATTGTTTGAAGAGACTCAAGGTCTTGAAGGCCGTAGAACTGTTTGGACTGATCACAGAAAAGGACTTGAAAGTAATGTCTGAAATGCTCAGTCCGGTAAGAATCAACACCCATCCGTTCTCATCTATTTCCCGTCCGACTATGTCGATGAGCAAAAGAAGCTACACGTGGGAGATCAACTGTAAAGAATGACTCTGCACAGTCGACACATCAAGAAACATTCTGAATCTGTCATTTTGAACTCTAGAGCTTTGTTTTTTCTGCAAATGGTCGTGAAAGAAAACTTGAACAGAGCATAGCAAATATGGCCACCTGGTGATCAGGTCTGAAGACAATTGAGTTCTGGAATGTCCACTGATATGGGAAAGGTCGATAAAGCCTGGACACAAGATGGTCATTGATATAAAACAGCCATTTTATAAACTGGACTAAGCATGGCCTTCGATTAGATGATTTGCCATGTACAGTTGGACTGTATATGGTCAATGATAAAAAAAAATACAGCTGTAAACAGCTAGACAGCCATTGATATAAACTATAGTTATGAACTGCTGGACTCAACATGGCCTCTGATACAAAGTTACAAAGTATAGTTATTAACAGCTGGACACAACTTGCCCATTGATACAAACTATAGTTATGAACAGCTGGACTCGACATGGCCTTTGATACAAACTATAGTTATTGACAGCTGGACTCTACATGGCTTTTGACAAGAAAGTCATTGACATAAACTACAGCCAATTAACAACTGTACACAACATGTTCATTGACAACAAGTGTAGCTATGTACAGTTGGACTCAAGATGGCTATTGCTATAGATAAGAGCATATGGTAGACCAGATTGTGAAATGTTGAAAGACAATTTTTTCGGAATTGCTGAAGAATGTTAGAGCAGTTCAGAAATGTTAGTTTGTGTTCTGCATGAATTGAAACGAAAATGTTGACAGGACTGGTTGGGTGGTTAGGGCAATATTTTAATAGTGTGTTTTAAACAGAGATAGATATATTGTTTTTATACAAAGAGGAAACTGTCAACTGTATTGTTTGCATGGTATATCAAAAGGGACATTTCATAACTAGACGTTGAAAGTTCCTGAAGTTTTAGATATTTTTTTTTTTGAGACTGATGACTTGTTGGTCAAATGGAAGCAAATGAAAGTTTTAAATTGGTAAGCTTATAGTATATCCAGATCTAATTAATTGATGAGACTTGCAGTATTTCAGCAAAATGTATTGTTTTTATTCAATATTTTGAAAGTCTAAATTCCTCATAAGTTATGACATGACAAACAACAAATGTTAACATGGCCGGATTGAGCTAGTGCGGGGCCCTAAGCATTCAGCTAAGGCGCATTCCATTTTTTGTTTTCATCTTTTCTCCATGGCTAATATCTTTGTATTTATGGGTGTCATATATGTATCACATAGATACTACACTCCCATTAATAACTGTTAAAATAATAACCCCAATTTGAACGTGATAATTTGCTAAAATTGCTAACCTTTAACACCCAGTGGTTCATGAAAGCTGAAGGCTGAATAGTACTATAGTAAAAGAGCTAGTGTAGAGTCACTGAATCAGATAATGATACAGCCTTGCAAGGATTTAGCACGAGGCCCTTGATTTGCTACTAGGTTTATGCTGGACTGGATGTGTCTTCATGTCCCCTCCAAGTGCCAGTTGCACAAATTCTCTCTTCCATTGCATTGCTTGATTGATTTATGAGAATCAAATTGAAAATCAAAGAAGCATTTGGCTATTCAGGATTCAAACCAGGGCCTTCAGAATTAGAAATTGTGAGTTATCCAGCACTTAGTTAGCAATCCCTATGTAGGGTTTGTGATTTCTGGTTATACGGTATGCAATAAATCATGGCTTTTGGTATTCACCCCTGGTAGAGAAACGGTTATGTAGGGATCACTACCAACTGGTAGCAGCTGGTTATTAGTTGCTCTGGTAGGTTACTGTGCATATTTCATTCTAGCAACACACACACAAGAAACCTTCTTGCTCATTCCAAATTATCTTTATAAACATATAATTTTTTTATAAACCATCATTAGCTACAGTATCGTTTGAAAGGTTATGGATATTAACAGTTCTTTTTTTTTTTTTTGCATGACGAAAGTTTTACATCAAAAATTAAACTTTCAGTTTCGTTGGTGAAAATCATCGTTTTAGAGATCCTTTCAATAGCACAGGCGTGTTTCCTTTATGCTTCCTATTACTTCATGTGTTAATGTAGTTAATTACGCAAACTTTTGCCCTAATGGACATTAATACTAACACTCTTATCAGCTTTAGCATATTTACAATTTCACCTTGTGAATCTATGCGATGGTGATGGCATGTGTGTGTGTGACACTTGTTTGTAAACACCATAACTCAAATAGTTTATGGTGGATTAACTTCATACATGGTATGTGGATCTGTCTTATTGAGTATGAGAACTCTTTTCATTTCTGTGAAGTGGAACGGTCATTTGGGGTCAACAGAGGTCAAAGTCTGAACAATTTGTAAATACTATAACTCAGAAAGTACATCGCTGGTGAATTTCATACTTGGTATGCAAATCCAGCTTGGTGAGTACAAGAACTATATTGAAATTAGTAGAGGTCAAACGTCACATGAGGTCATCAGGTGTCAAAGTCTGAAAAACCTTTCAAACATGATAACCCCAAAATTGAAGCTAGAATTAGTCTTTGAATTCTTCAATGCTATGAGTTTCTTTGGTGAAGATAGTATGGTCAACTTCAGTTTTGTTTTGTGAAGGGTCCCTATAGGTCTTCAACAGAACATAGTCATATAGGAAATGAAATCTGCTTTAAAGAGATAGTCTTGCATAAAGCACACTCAAGTGGCCCTTATCAGTTTTTACCTTCTGAGCTTCAAGAGGTCAATAGGTTATTTCAAATGAGCAATAATTGGCTCATGGGGTCAACATCTCAAATGGTCTCAAACTTGTCCATTTTCTGTGATTTATACTAGATGAATTTTCATTTGGCAGTAGGTTGTGAACAAATTTCACAGTGTATAAAACAATGTCATGTAACTCTCATTCATTAATAACAATAACTTAACGGGATGGTTGGTGGCAGAAGTGATTTGCTAGCTCAAACTTCCTAAAAGAAAATATCCTTTTATTCATACATCTATGTGTCTATATATCACATAGGAAGACTGTTCTTTCTGGATATTGAAACATTTTTTAATAAAAATTCTATACTGTAGAATTTCTTACCAGTGAATTATATGCTTCATGCATACAGGGGAGTGCTACAAATAAGTGTTGAATCTCTCTTCTTTTCGGGTTCTCACTTAAGTCTTGGAAAAGTTTAAACTTACTTGTTCTTCTTTAGTCAGTTTTTTTTTGGTTGTGGTTCTGCTCGTTTCCAACTACTGATGTTCATGCATGGTCATAATCACATGGTATGGTCGTATGGATTTCTACGGAAGCATTGAAGGGAAATGTCAATTGATGTTTTCATGAGATGGCAACAATTCGTCAAAATGACAAGAATCTGAAAATGATACATTTTGTCGACAAATACCAAATCGTTTAAATACCCCCTCCCCCCCCCAAAAAACCCCCAAAATTTACGTTTTTCTGTGGTGCAGTATCTCTAAAAATGCCAGAAATCAGCCTACCAACTTATGCTTCAACTCGTCAAAATGACAAACATGAAACTTTACGTTTTGTTGAAATGTATCAACTCTTCAAAAAGACAACAATTACAAAATTCACATTTTTCAGAATCATGCCAACTCGTCAAAATGTCCAAAATCTTTTTTTTTTTTTTTTTTTGTCGAAATGCATCTCGCCAAAAACTTAAAATTTTCAGATTTTGGACATTTTGACGATTTAGAGCATGTCGTCAATTTTCAACTTCTTGTCATATTGACGAGTTGCTGTATCTCATCATAAGGTCAATTTACATGTCCCTTCTATGCTTCCGTAGGTCTCCACTTGGTCAATGTTTGATGATCAACCCTTCCTTTTCGTATCTAATCATCAAACTGAACTATCTGTCATCTGATGCGCTATATACGGCTGGGATATTCGTTTAATTCGTAATTAGCATTTAATAGAAAACACTTTATTAAGTTTAGCTATAAATGCCTCATTGAATATTCTCTGAACTCTGATACCTGTTTCGATGTGTAGTTAATAGTAACAATGTAAATGAAAGTAAATCCAGCAAATAATTATTTTCCTCATAAAGAAAAAAAAAAACCCTTGTGTGTGTTTGATAATTTCTATCTACTTTTTATGCCTTTTTCAAATTAAATGTATTTCGTAGTCTGTCGTTTATATTTGTTACACATAAGAAATTGAATATGCTGAAGGGTTGTATGACATTCAGGAAGCTTATACTCAGTAGGCCTCATTAATCCAAAGTGAGCCAAAGGTCACTTTGTGAAGAACAAACATCTTCTCAGCTTCCACCTATACAGCAAACCAAAAGATCTTGAAATCACTTTATGAGTTGATTTGGATAATTTTACTTATGAATTTCATATCAAATTTGAAAAATTCAAACTCCGAATAATAACAAAACAATTTCTAAATTTCATTGCTATATAGTGGGAGTGACAACGTGTTGAAGATTAATAGGTTTCGTCAGTTACTGGCTCGCTAGGCTGCAAACTGGTGGTTGCAGGGTGCCAGAGTTGATACTTTGCAATCTCCTTGTTTTTGTGTTTATTTGTTTTTTTGAGTACGACTCTGTAAGGTTGAATGATGCAATAATTCACACGAAGTTCAAATTTAAGCATTTAAGTTCTTCAAATAAAAACTTCAAATATTATCATGCTAGAAATTGCTAACAGTTTTATTAACGTACTTTTCGTGGTTATAACGATCTTTAGCTTTTACAAATATTGAGGGATCAATCAATTAGTTATATGTCTTTGTGAAGAAGAATATTCTTAAGGGCGACATTTAAATTCCTTTGGAAGTTTGAGAATGAGTGACCATTAGTTGGATTGCTAGCATTCTTTGGTGGGTCAATATTGATTACCTTTGACATATCGGCCTTCGATCTACCAAACCACAATGCTAATTTCAACTAACGCAACAGGTTCGGTAACATTTTGGTAAGTTTTGTTGTTGGGTTCTGGGTTATTGTATAAAATAGTTGCTATTATAATATATAGTAGTGTGTAGAAATGATGCCTACGAATTTCAAACTTTCAAATCTTGGCAGAGGATTAAAACGTATTTCGTGTTAAGTTGATATATGAAATTATATATAAGTTAAATATTTTAACTGTTGGCTGCATTTTCGAACAATTTTGGGACTAGAATAGTTTTAGGGTATTTGAATTCTTTAACAGCATTACATTTAAAATGAGGTGACTTTTACCATTCTTTTCAATGAATAATTCAAAGATTGAGATTTAATCAAATATGGCTTGCATTGACAAGATTAATAAGCTGTATGAAAAGATGGCAATCGTAAAAAAAAAAGAAAAAAAAGAAGTACTCTTGACAATGCTGATCGTGGTTGATTATTCCATCAACTGACAGTACTTACCTCAGGTGTTTGGTTCATCTTCGTCCTGCAGCATTATCAAGAATTGTAACCCAACAGGGAATTGAATTGATTGATCAGAATTACCCTATAATATGCTAGATTGTACAATAATGGTCACTTCTTATCACGCTTTTTCTTTTTGCTCCACCAAGACATAATAATTTTAACAAAAATATTCATATTTTGCTTGTCTACTGTATTGAGCATTCTTACAGCTGTTATTGGTTATTCAATATCACCACAATGTTTGGTCATAACTATCTTCTTACGGCACATATTTCTTTGAAAATAAATTACTTATAACAATGCAGTTGTATCCCCTTATTGTTCCGATTACAAAAGAATGTTAAAGCAACGCAGGAAGCTTCACATGATGTTAATGCTATTACATTTTACCCATGTTATTTTTAGTTTCTCAGTACTAAATTATTTTCCATTATCTCATAACGGTAATAAATGAACTTAAAATACTTCTGCTGTATGTTTTTTCCTCCTTTTGTTTTTTCTTTACCTCTTTTTCGATTTTGTATTTTAACGCTTACCTTACTTTACTGCCTTACTTCCAGTATTGGCTATAACATGGTTTGCAGATAATAATTTTTTTTTAAATCTCAATAGTTACTTCGTAAGAGAAGGCAGCCATCATATAGGGTTATTAAAACAATGAAAAGCGGGTATAATGAGCGAGTGAAGCGTTTAACATTCAGAGTCTTCTGGTGGTGGAAGATTTACTCTGGCAGGGGTAGACTGGGTCATAAGTTGTTATCAGTTCAGTGTGATCCAACCGACTTCAATACTAAACGGACTATTTTGCCGCCTCGAACTAAAAAAGCAGCTTTCACGACCAAGAAGAAATCGGTGGCCCAGTTTCAGCATCTAGCCAATCCCGACCCCATAGTCCCATATCTACTGTACCTCTTTTCTTTGTCTAATTTTGCCCAATGTGCCTTTTCCTGACCTCCCTTTTCTTCTTTGACTTTCTGCTTCATTCGACTGGGTGAACCCTTCTTTCTTACTCCGAGCAGATCCAAGAAATATATCAACGATTTCATCAGCTGTCCTCGACTTCTTACCACTCGCAACGCTGCTTAAACTCGGCCAACTCGACATGGTCTTACCATCTCCGTTAGATCCCCGCATCGCATTTTGTCGATGGTCCAACACTTTCTTGTCATCATCTCGTTCCTTGGCGCCTTTCTTCACAATAACCTGCGACAGAGCAACCTCTTGATGTATCGGAGCGACAGCCGTTTTCCGATAAGAATCGGTTACTTGTAGCTCATATTGACGGAAAATCTGTTTAAAGTCATCCAACCATGGTTGGGAGTTGTAATGTTCCGGTAATTGGTGCATCTTCAAACCCACTGGTCTCGTTTTCTTTCCAGTGGATATTCCGCCCGGTACTCGATTCGCAGAGATCACCGCATAGTTCAACGGTGATGGCTGGTATTTCACTTCTATCGTGTACTTGCTCACCGTTTCAGAAACCCAGTTGCGTTTAATCTTCTCTATCTTAATACTTCTCCTACATTTAAGCATTGGTAGTTTTTCTTGACGCGGTTCCGTTGTTGATGATGAACATGATGACGATACCGATGAGGAAAGGCTTACCGAGCGAGTAAACCATGACCCGTCGTTTGAAGAAAGAGATGAAATTAAAACATCTGTTGGCGAATTCTGCTTTCCTTTGGAGTTCTCCAACCAAGGTTTTTCGTAAAGGCTTCTTTTCCTTTGCCTTGCCTCGACTTCCCTGTCTCTTTCAGTGGCCCACTTTTGGGCATTCCATCCGAGAATTTTATCGCAAACGGTTTCATCGGAAAGGCCGACATTGCGAAGAACAGAACTGCATTCTTTGTGTCCTAGCCTACAAGCTTCCATTAGAGGTGTCATACCCCATTTGTTTGGGATATCCATTGACATCTTGAAATGCTTCAATCTTTGAACGATTTCGTGCGTAACGACGGCGTCGCCTGCAGATGCCGCATAGAACAGAGCAGAATTGCCGAAACGATCAGTATCATTAATGTTATAATCAACAGCATTGAGAAACAACCTAACCAATTCGAGGCGCTGGAAAATAGCTGCATACATAAGACCATTTCTCCCAGATTTATCCTTCATCCCGATCAATCCTCCATTTTGTAGAATCATTCTAGCAATTCCGACCGCCCAATCTTCCTGGCATAGAAATGTACAGGTAATGAGTGGAGTTTTCCCTTCATTGTCTCTTACATTAACATCCATACCAGCCGAAACCAACAGACGAATATCGTGAAACTGACCTTTCCGTATTGCAACGTGTAGTTCAGACTCCATCTTAATCAGTAAATTAGTCAAGTGAAATTCCGTTTTAATCGAATTTGAAACAATGACAGTTTTATCCAATTTATTAGGCTAAGAGTTACTCTTGATCTGTGTTCAGGTTTTTTTTCCCCATTAGAATAGACTTTGTTCGGTAAGATTCAGTTGCGCTAAAGTAACGGTCGGGCTTGCCATCCTATAACGAAGTATTTAATCCAAAAACAAATGCCACCATATCAGCATCATATCAGTTGTCCTAACTTTGATGGAATTTTATTGTTATATGAGGACACACTGCCATTTTTCGTCGACGTTTTACAATCCCTATAAAGATACTCTTTCTGTTGTTTGGATGGATGCTTCAAACTCTGAGCCAGATACAGTCTATTCGGTTTTGTTATTCATGGTGTTCTATTTAACCACTGTGTTTGTTTCCAAGTCCCGTTGTTAGGAACGCTTACCAGGTTAGTTATATCTGTTACCGAAAAGTTTGTCAATGTTCTTAACGCACTCTCTGTCATGATAAACTGCTGGTTTATCAACATTAATTGTTCGAACGCTCTTGTTTGCTTACCATCCAACTAAACAAACACTAAACTATCTGTAATTAAGATGGAGTTCCTCTTGGAGGGTTTGATAGGTTTTTATTGCAACAAGAGAACACTCATAGGATCGTATTTACATTTCGGTTGAAGGATTTCACGAGGTGATGTTAAAGAAGCAACGGTAAATTGAGGAGGACTATTTTTGGCCTTGGTGAAAAAGGAGTCGGTTAATCAGGTGCGACAATTTCCGGACACGATCAACATTGAATAATTAGTATCCTTGGATGAATAAGGCGCGGATCCGGGTTGGGATTGGGGAGGCGTAGGTACGAATGCCTTCTAATAAATATTAACATGCAGGTAGAGGCTGGGTGATTGGCAAGAGTGTTCATTCTGGGGAAAGGAGGGGGGGGGGGGCTGGAGGACCCAAGCTTTAAGGGCAGTGGGGCATATGACTGATGAGGGGGAAAACCAGAAAATTACTTCAAAACTGACTTACAATATGGATCTTCCGTGAATTTTGTATCATATATTCCCGTATATGAATACTTTTCAACAAAGGAATTTTCTGAATTGCATGTTTCTTGACTTTCGACAACATGAGCATTTATTATTTACAACAATATTACCATGTTTTATTTCGAATTCTTACTAAAGAACTCCTCGTAAATAACAACAGGTTCATCGTAATCTTAATTACAATTGAAACCGGAGCTTGTTCTCTACCAAAAGACGTTTAATAGGAAAAACAAAACTCTGGATGAGGTGCAGTGATCAGGGTTTGTCTTTCTAAAGTTGAGAGACATTGTTCCCTTGCACTTCAGGTATTTTACAGGCATTCCTATGCAAATGCGGTTGTTTGTCACACGTTCCACAATAAGTGCCAGATGTTACCGGGTATTTTCAGCAAGCAGCAGTTTCCATGTACGTTGTATTATAACGAGATGCTACTTTCTCTTCTCCATACAATGGTAACTGAGTTGAGCAGCTTATAGGCAATAGCCATATCATGTAAGTCTGTATCTGTAAAACTTCGCATCTCGGTACTTTTCTCCGTCTCATATATTGGTTTTGACAGGTTGCAGGTGTTTATTAGTTTTTAATCTTTGTTCCATGTATTCTGTCTTCGTGTTGTCAGCAGTTTTCCGTCAGCGTTCATTGTGTGTAGCTTATACAGATCCTCCGTACCCCGGGTTCCTCTATATAACTATACCCATATATGCAAGTTGAAATGAGGTATGAAAACTAATCGGGCGGCTAAATTGTCATAATTTTAGCGAATTTTAGGGTTAGAATACCCACAACTATATCCGTCCATATGACTTACGATTTATTTAAGAATATTTTGAACATTGTTTGTGTTATTTTCATGATCTTAAGCGCTGTCTGAAATGTACAGGATTTTCAAAATGAGAAATGATCCACGACCCACCAGACCCCTCCCTACCCCTCAGAATCGAAACGTTTATATAGAAGCATTATTGGTCTGTGTATCGGTATGTGTTGTGAATGAGAAATTGGATTTTGTAGTTATAGATAATGTAGGTAAGTTTTAAAAAGAAAACCGGTAAAAAATTATAATGATAAAGGAAAGGAATCAAGCGACCCATCAAATTGTTTCGCGACCAACCTAAATGTGTTCGAGACCCATATATACTGAGTGACAACCCAAATAGTTTGAGTACCCTCAGTCTAAAATCTGATATCCGATGTTCAAACTATAGGGAAAGATGAATTTTCTTTTATTTCTCGCTGTTCAAAAGCAAAATTGATACTAACAGATCGTACATGTTCCATAATAGTCCAATTTTCATAAATTTTGACAGTTTTACACTGATGATTTCATAAAATTAGTTGTGCATTTTCATGTTGGCAACTCACATGCAACTAACTAAAGCTAAATAGCTAGAAGCAATATCTTTCTCAATACGGTATCGCTAAACCATGGATCCTTACCTCAGATATTTTTTGTTTAATCGTTAGTTTTAACACACATTTCCAGCGTAGAAGGTAGTATATGCCAGTTGGGAACTTTACCTATATGCTGTTGCCGTCTTGGCTTTAACGAATGAAGTGTGAAAGTCAGTTTTGTGACGTGCCACACCTTCATGTCATCTATACATTAGATCTGAGACTGACAAAAACATTTTAGTCTCTTTGAATTACCTGGAAAGGGGAAAAGGGAAATTGTTTTTCATACTTTAAATCATCACTTCGTGTAATAACCAGTGACTGTCGAGTCACTTGAAACATAAAATGTTACCAAGGCTTACTTTAGGACTAAAAGAGATTTAGTAAAATTTTCGAGAATAAATTGTAGAGATGTAGAGTAGTAATTCATGACGCTACTTTCAACAGGAACTAGGAAATGTCCATCATTCATTCATTAATTGCTTTCCGGAGTTTGATATTTCGAAACTTCAGACTTTGTTTAGCTTACAAGTAAACGGAAGGATGCGATCTCATTATAAGGTTCACCATGTTTCTTTTTCAATGTATTCCCCGATATATGAGAGCGAAAATGGGTGGTATAGTATGCACGGTTTAATTTGTTTCTTTCCCAGAGGTGATTTCCAATGGAAAGTACCGTAAATGAAAATAGGATCAGTTTGTAAAAATATTTTTTCTTCTTTTACATTCTTCTCTTTCTTCTCCTTCAGTTTTGATTATTCATTTAATAGGGTCCCTACATCGGTGGAAAGGGGGGGGGGGGTGCATGGTACCCAAAGTGTTCATATCAATGTTACCACGCAGTTGTAGTGGCGCTATCATAAAGCATAGGACAATTTCAACAACACTGAAAGAAGTATATGGATCATGTTACAGGGAACGCAACTTTGCTGGTGCATTGATGACTCTACTTTGCCTTTCATGGCGTACTGTTGACAACGGTGATCAACGTTGGACTTTTTGTCTATTACTAGTTTTAACAGTGTGGGTGTTACGTGATATTAGTGCGTAGCAAATACTGGTCCGTTGAAACCACTGTAAGAAGTAAATATTATGATCAACAACTCTTTGAATTCAGTGAAAAAGCGTGAAGCCTATGTGATAGTGTCTAAATATTATATACAAAAGAGTAAGATACTAACAACCAAATCGAAAGTTGTCATGTACCCTACGACTTTAACTTGGAAGGCAGTCCTACTTAATTACGTTGTTATCAATTAATAGGCTCTGGTACATCATCTAGCGTCAACTCATTAGTCGATTACTGATGATAGGCCTATGGGTCAATATTTGGTACTGATATTAGACGCGCGTGCATCTAAAAGACACGACAGCCTCAGTTTAAAGCCGATCGAACAACAGCTGAATACGACCCGACCGAACTCCACTGCATGCCGTGGTGATCTAGTTTTCGATAGTCTTCCAAATTCATAATCGTGCAACTGATCCCCAACACACTGAACAACTGATGTGCGCATACTGAACAACTGCAGTACATGTTCTCCGAATGAAAGGTACTCGCAGTTTAGCTTACGTGAAACATGACTTCTCTGTTGTACTGTTCTTAAAATCTGGGCAATTGTATCGTAGACCATCGCACATTGCTGGCTGTAGGTCTTGAAAACTTGACATGTTGAGTTTTACCAGACTGTAGCAGACGCCACTTAAACTGGTGAATTCTTGATTAAAGTCATAGTTTTAACCCACACTGCCCGCTATCCATGATTTTGACACGTCGCCGTGGCTGAGATGAGTCGGGCAGTGTGAGGCTGCCGTATTTAAGAGCTTTTCTTGTGTGTATATTTTGTTATACCCAATTGTAGCAGACGCCACTTAAACTGGTGAATTCTTGATTAAAGTCATAGTTTTAACCCACACTGCCCGCTATCCATGATTTTGACACGTCGCCGTGATTGAGATGAGTCGGGCAGTGTGAGGCTGCCGTATTTAAGAGCTTTTCTTGTGTGTATATTTTGTTTGTACTTTACCGTAATTTATTCAAAATGATCCAATTAACACTTGAACCAATGACTTAGACCAAAATCAGCAATTGATCACACTCAGATAACCTGCTACAGATTAATAATGATTACATTCGGTTATGAACATTTTGTCGCAGAGACTCTTATTTCATATAAGTATTAATCACTCGTATATATAAAAAAAATTATAATAATAAACTTTCCAAAAAATCTGTTAAATTTAAAACACTAAATTCATTTAGTTCTTTAAAAAAAAGCAAACATTCCAATAGTCAAGCTACCGGCAAAGATCTACGTTGATTTTGAATTTTTAGTACAAAATTACATTGAAAACGTAGTACAACCAACATAAAGGTTTCTCAAATACTGCGAGATTTGTCATGGTCTCAAATGCGCATGCGCACATCTAAAGCATAAAATCCATGTCGCTCAACAGGAATCGAGTGAGGGTTGTGTAAAATTATTGTTTATCTATATCTGTGGTATATTTGGATCTTTAGTAGCCTATATCAAAATCAACTTAAATGCGAATGCGTTATGTTGAAGAACTTGAATATTTTATTACGCCTGTATTCAACTGTTGTGTAACTTGGCAATCAGTTATACCTAAGTATCAAAATGACGTTTATTTCAAATATTACTTCTGAGCTGAAATATTTACGAGTGAAAAATTCAAGGGGAAAAGGTAAACCTGTTTTTCGTTTGAAAGAGGAAATAGTTTTATGACGAAAGCAAAATTGAAACCCTGCTTGGATATTTAACCTATATATATATGCTCTCTATATAACTCTATATGTATCATATCTCTAAGGAAAGGGATGATGTTACATGTCTATTTACTAACAACTTACTATATCGAATATCAGTAAAGAATAAAAGCAAAAATGAAACTTTAGAAGTCGCGTGATGCATTCTAAAGCTTATTTAGACTATATAGTTGGTCTACAATTATATTTTAATGTAAGGATGTGGTAATATTGAATTGAAGTATTGTGTAATGCTGGAATGAAGTGTACACCAGTAACCCTAGTTGCATCAGCCATACTTACGGCGTCCTGGACCCAATAGCTATAGGGAGTGGTCTAATGTCCAATCGACTGTTTTTTAAAAACACCTATACTGAACGTTTTATCCCGACTGGTGATGAAAATGGGGCAGTGCCGCCCTCCACGGCTTGCGCATACGACTGAAAATGACGTAACACTTATAATCATATCCAAAAGTATCCGCTTATTGGTTCTTACAGCATATTTTGCGATACAGCCACAAGCAATTTTCTCTGATCGCATTTCGAATTCTTGGATTTAGTAGGGAGTATATCACAGGATCCAACGCTGAGTTTGAATATCCTAACCACATAGAGAATACACCGATAGCGTGGGCGTAGTCCGTACCTTCTACAATCACGTGGACGAAATAATATGGCGCCCAACAAACCGTGGTAGTCAGGATAAGCAACCCTCCTGTAAGCAAAACAAAACCCACAAGTGCAAACATATAAACATAATTTTACAGTGATTAATATATAGGAACAACAGTAAATGGTACAGGCCTATATGAAATTATGACATTGAAAGAAATAGACATATTTCATATTTTAACTGGATTCCATCAACTCAGATTGATGGTAAACAAATTCCGAAAATTGTAAAAAAATAATTTTCTTTAAACAAAATAAGAAAAAGCAATCTTAAATGTATTCTATTGGTAAATGATTAAAAGACACAGCCTGTATACCGAATGGCTTAACCGAGGATGCAGACTCGTCGCTTCTGGATACTCTACGCGTCATTATAGTTTGTATGCAGTATATACACAGCATTAAAGAACAATACAAGATTTTGGACTTGCGAATGACGTGGATACGACGCATCTTTATTCCTGAGAAAGATACTTGTTGTTTATTCACAGTGAGTTTGTTGAAAAATGCAACCCAATGGCATATAACATGCTAGTCGATCGATGAATGAAGTCATTGCCCGGGCCTAGTTTGGCTGATAAGTGCGATCATTTGGTTTAAATGACGGGAATCATCACTTGGGGCCCATGGACATTTGATGGGGACGGGGAGGGGGGCTGGAGAAGGATATCCTGGATTGAATTTACATTCACTTTTGTTTAATGGTAACCACATAGAACAAAGGAATACCATGAAAATACTGCAGCCAAACGTGTCACACTTTCAATTGATTTCACATTTATATATGATGTTTGTCGGAATTTGCACTATAGATAACAATTTTGCACTATGAGAATTAACAATTGATACAGCTATAATTAACGAAAAATTTAATAAAAATATAGGAAAAAATGTCAATAACATGATTAAAAAATCAAAGTAATCATCATAATAAGTCTCAAAATAATATTTTCAAAACATGAGAATGAATTTGTAACTACTACAAAGAAAACAAAAATCATCATCAACATTCGGTCAACTTTACCTGTCAATGCAACTCGTTTGTCCGTGCCCAATTTAGTATTCGTCATACTTCGTCCATGGTTTGTTAAAGAACGGTTGCCGCCATCAACCGTCTTATGCCTATCAATATCTGCAGTTTCTTCAGCATTGCGGTATAATGTATTTCCCTCAACAACTTTACAGTTCATCGCGATATCCAGACTGGAAATCACGTGGTCGTCTCCCACCGTTTCTGCGATGTTACCAATGTTGTCGGATGGACAGTTATCATGTCTTACATCCGCTCTGTCATCTGCGTCGCGTCGGGAGAAGGTGGTTGTCGCGGTTACTATCTTCTTCGACGATATGTCGTCCACTTGATTGTACTCATTGATGTGAGCATTTGCATCGTCCATACCGGAATCCGCACCATTCATTTGGTCATGGACAGACACTGCAATGTGAACCAGTGCGTCATCTCCCCTTTCACTATCTGGACATTGGTTAACTGACCTTGCTCGATTATTTTCGGTTTCTACTTCTAATGTTGGAGTCAGGATACCGCAGTTATTTCCACCTTGCACACGCTTCGGTTCCATACATTTTGTATGCTTAAACTGTTTCACCTGGCCTTCCCTTTTTCTTATTTCTCGAATAATTAAGATATAACTTACTACCATAACCGGCACCGTGACACCGTACAACAGTACAACACATACAATGTTGAAAATATCGGAACCCTTCCAATCGGGCGAACAGTGATGTGTATCAAAATTGTACTTGCCCACCGCAGAAAAGTTTGCGTATGTGGTAGGGCCAGCTATCATGGCAGAATACACCCATGAGCAGGTGATCATTATGACAGCATGCACCCTTCGAATTCTTATTTTATGTGCGAAGACTATTCCAATACATCGGTTCACAGCAATGAGTGTTACACCGGAAAAGTTCCCGTACAGAGCGAACAAGGCCATGAAACAATTGAACTAGATTCAGGGAGAAGAAAAAGAGGAAAGCATGAAATTCCATAACCCAATACAAATATAAATGGCACCAAACTTGATACACGGGAAAAAAGGCAACGTTGGCCACTGTTTTTCTTGCTCTCTGTAAAGTTTAAAACAATTACAAGTAATTTGTATGTGTTTATAGAGGAATGGATAAACTTGGCATAATGCCGGATACAATACGGTTTGAAAATATGTAATGGGTATCTAAAAGAACTAAGAATTTAAGAAACCACGAACTTGGCTAGTGATGTGTACTATTACCTATTACCTTTAAGAAGAGAAGTTCACTCAACTTGCACTGCTGCAAAATTGAGAAGTTACTTTAGAGAGTGTCCTCACTCACCCCCTTCCTTTCCTACCCTTTCCAACCACAATTCCCTGAATCTGCGCTCCTAGTTTAGTCGAAGTCTGTCTTTGTTTAAGGGTAAAGAATCTAAAGAGGAACCTTCTTGGACACGGTATGAATGTGAATTTTTCTCTCTGAAGTCAAGAACGTAAAACGCCACATTAGTTCAATGAATTTCATTTTGATACTACTAGTTGACGCACAATTCATTACTGTATATTCAGTGTCCCAAAAAATGAAAGTATTTGTCTGTACATGTTGTTATAACTTACCCTACAGAAACCACCGTAGCTCAGCAAATATCCTTCATGGAATAAATCCGCTAGGCTAAACGACATACTGAAGAAGCATACAACCAGGTCCATAATGCACAAGTTAACCACAAATGCATTGTGCAGATTTTGACGTAGGCTCCGAACACGTAATATGGTTAATATAGTAGTAAAGTTACCAATCAGCGCAAGGGCCATAATCAGGATCAATGAAAGTGCCTCAAAGAAAGCAGCAACTGCACTGCCTCTGTGTTGAGGATCTGTACCACTTTCATATGCCGAAGACATTTGGAAATTTTTTGATATACTTGACGATAACGATGAAAACTGAACTCACAACAAGCTCACTGTAACAGATGATACATTAGATCTTAAAAATCTAGAAAGTAACTGGTGACACAGTTGCTTCTGTCCATCCATTTTAAGTACACGAATGCATAACAGAAGCTGAATCACCGTTCAGGAAGACATTAAATGTACCGGCAACTAATGATATCCAAAGAAAGTATAGTCCCGAGTTAGTCCTAGGACAAAAATAGTGGAAACGTAATTCGTTATTTAACGTAATCCAAAGTCCTGTCAATATTTCGTTAACGGCACCAACAGGAAAAAAAAACAACATCAAATTAAGGTGAAGTGTTCATGCCAGACTATATACAATATGCATATTTCCTGTTAGAACTATAGTCCAAGCTACATAAAACATATATGTACATGGAAAGCAATTTACATTGAAACAAAACCGGTGCATAGTATAAACCACTATTGCATAAATTGCAGCAATTGGAACGTGAAGAGAATTGCAACAGTCAAAATCCGACTAGCCTCAGTCATTACTAGATTTCATATTACTTGCAATAATGGGGAAATTGTACCTTTGGAAATTTATCATTGATATTAACAGCTTTACAAATGTACGCCACGGTTAATTACATTTGTCAGTGGGCTAGAAACATAATGGAAATTAAATTTTGACACAACTCGATCAAAATATCCTCTATATCCGAGAAACGGCCTAGTGGTGAGGACTTCATTAGCGTTTGTGACACTTGAGGTAAGTGGTCTGTGTGTTTTAAAATAAATAAAACCTCTTCAAAAATGCATTAGGTGATTGGAAAAGGTAGGGATCTTTCCTCTATTAATGAAAATATTATTATTATTATGTTGCTTATTGTAAAGTCTGTTTTTAATCAGCACTGACCTAGCAAATCGATCCATTTCGTTGATTGAGTGTCTCCTTACATACTTTTTTCCCCTACTAGGTTACTTCTAAGATTTCGGTTTGGTGTTAGATGAGCTTCATATAGTATGCATTGCCTCCTGTTTCATATATTTGACACGAACTGTTAGATTAATTCCGTTACTATCTGCTTAGCGAAATTAATGACCAAATGTCAAATTCGATAATTTTTCTACAGATGCCCATAACCGGTCATCACGAAGTAGAAATATATATTATAGACTACGTGTACATACCATTATTATTTCTTTCATTAACATGACCATACAAACATAAAGGAGGTACAAAGAAATACGTTGCATTTGTTGCTCCGTATTCGTAAGTGGAATATAGCTCAGTGAAAACCCCCTCTCTCTGCCCTAAAATTTGCTCTAGATGGTATCGAAACTTATCCTGTTTCTATTGCTAAAATAAACACATGGCTACGTCATTTTAGAAAGTTTAGAATGTTACATACAAACATATAATCATAACCAATATTGAACACCAGTTCCATTTGTTAATCGATTGTTTCGGTTATTATTCCTAGTAAGCATCAGTCCCTTGTAAATAATAGATTTGCAAATGAAATGAAATAAAAGATTAAATTAATAATACAAAGCCTCGACATGGCCTACGAAAGTGGAAGGAAGTATACAACGGTATTAGATGTCAATTTAATTCGCTGCACTTTGTATACTTTCTTAGTTTGTAAAATTCCGTGTACAATTAATTAATGAGGAAATGTTCGTAAAACTTTTAAAGCAAGTGCCTTTATGAGATACTCGATATGCAGCCTGCAGAGTAATCTGTAAACCGGTAAAATCCATCGCATGTTTCCGATGTTCATGCAGATTTGACGCTTAAACAAAATGCCTTACTGTTCCATCATCAAAGTATTATTGGAGATTTCCATTAACGCAATGCTCGTGTCGAAAGGCAAAAGTCTGTAAAGCTCTCCCAAGCATGCAATGTCAATGTCCTGTGTTGCAACTGTACCTAATCCTTTCGAAAATGCATTTGTAGCTTCTGACCAATGCGGTGTGCAAGCCACGGTTAAACATGGAGTAGATAAGCGGATCTATTGCACTGTTAGCATGCGATAGAAAACGGCAGATGATCCAGACATGATGGCTTGGATTAACTTTATCAGATAAGCACATTGTTATCTTCAATATGTTGTACGGGGTCCAGCATACTAAAGTAGTGATGATGACCAAAGCACCTGTGAATAATAAAATAGGAAAAAAAACAACCTCTATATTTGTTTTGGCGTGCAGAGAGCAGAATTTTTTAATTAAGCTTGGGGGGGGGGGGCTGGGAGGGTTCAATGAAAAGTTTATTAAATAAAGTTGACCAACTAACGTGTAGAAGAAAAAAATGCAAGTAATGTCTCAGTTTTGGAGCAAACCATGAACCTTGCTGCTTCATGTTAAGAGGTAAGCCTCCATTCACAAATTGAAGAGATCAAGGAGAACGCTTACCTGCAATTGCCACCAGTTTATCCGCTCCTAACACTGATCTCAATTTTTGGTCTCTCTTCTGAACAGTGCTCTTACTTTTGACCTTTGACCTCTTGGAAGTGAAACTTGGAGGGTCCATCGTCGACCCAGCTCTTCGAAGAGTGTAGCAAATCTCTTGGTATTCTTTTTCATATTGATCCCAATTATTGATAAACACTCCTTCACTTTTGTCAGCTGAACTTTCATTTTTGGGTGCTGCCTTATCCTCTATCTGAAAAACTTGAGAGGATGATATTTCGGGATCCTCTTGAATACCGCGATTGGATTCTCGTCCTGTCAGTCTCCTTATACTGCTTCTAACTCTTCGTCGAAAAGTGTCGATTTTGCTTTGTGATTTTCGTATCTCTATTGCAATACTCCCGTAACAATAAATCATTACCGGTACAACGATGATGTAAGGGATTAAACTTTTAGCCAGCAGCACATAACAATTTGAATTCTCTGCGGCATTTACCGTACAGCTATAAGTGTTTTCGTCATACACTGGTTTGGATGACAATGCTACTGTCAGTGAAGTCACTGCTATCGCAGTCGAACATGACACCGCAATCATAACATAGGAGTGCTTGACTGTGATATGTAATCTATTTGATTGGACGACAAGAAAATACCGATGGACGGCAATCATAATGATGGCGCCAAAATTCCCAATGTAAAATACGCTCGAGAGTAATACAGTGAGCTGTGGGTTTAACAGATAGTGAAAAGATTAAAAAGAAATCAGTCATTTAGAAATGGAATGAGACTAATAAACATATCAAACTACACACTGATCATGTTATCCTATACTGAATACATACAGCATTGATTATGGGAGCTAATTCAGTTTCGTTTATCCATGTTCTAAACCGAAGTAATTCAGTTAACTACGTTAGTATTGATGTGTTTGGAAGAAAGTAAGGTGTACTGAAACCTATATTGATCATCTAAGGACTTTAAATTTCTATGTCTTCCTCTGTAGATATTCTTAAACAGCAAAGACTGATGCATGTGCAATACTATTGGTATATCGTACAATGAGTTTATGTATGTTAATTCATATACCCTTGTGAAAGAGGTTTTGTTAGAGAACAGTCGTTGACCTGTGACACATTACAAGGTAACAACGCTTATAGTTAAAAGACAGTCTTTGGATTTGTCGCTGACCAAATTTGCATATTTGGATCAACTTTTGCATATCCTCTGAAATTACATATACATTTCGACTCTAACCAATTCAGCGAAGAACCGCTAATATTATTTCTCAATTTCACTTGTTCTAATTGATTAGAGGACACTATTACCTGGTACTGATTAGAGTTCCTTTATGAAGGAACTCTAGTACTGATACTGAAGAGTATGGCAATCACAGACTCTATGTCTCTACATGTCTAGTGGACCACATGTGTGTCTAAAGATATACATTGGCCATGATTGGCTCTTAAGTCTATATGTGATTGTGGAGAAATATTTTACGCCATTTTTGGAAGCTATAAATCTATGTTGACACTATACATGGCGGAAACATTTTCAGTGGGAAGTTGCAAAACATATGCTATGTCCATGTGTATAATTGATGAGAGACGATTTACAAATACATGAGAGCTTTCATTATACTCTTCTCGAATAAGAAATACTCTCGTTTAGTATTGTTGACAAATGAATTTCTATATGTTTTGATCAGATTAGGCAAGAAAAGGGGTACTTACGGTACAAAGGAAGCTGCTTTCTTGAAGTAAGTGTCCGTTATTGAGAATAGCGAAAAACGTCACCAGTGTGACACATAACGAAGTTCCCAAATCGCACACTGCTAAATTGAAAATTAACAGATTGTGTCCATTTCGACGGAGACTTTTATCATGCCATATGACGATGATAACTGATAAATTGGCAATTATCGCTGCTAGCATAATTACAAATACCGATATTGATTCCAAGGCCTTCAACAACGGCGAATGCAAATCACTCGGCCCTGTGGTACTACTTGAAGCTGTGGCTTCCGTGCTGAACTGGTTTAATTCCGAAAAAGGAAAATGTGTTGAATTCATTGTTACCGACATTGTGGTTGGTTATTGATCCTTGTTAATGAACGAAGTATGATTTTTTTCCCTTAAAATTCACTTCCTTTGTACATATGTACTTCAGTCTACACTTTATTGTGTCCGCATATAATGTCAGACTAGTTACAAAGGTTCATGCTAAATGATATATATTTTCCGTACGAAACGAGGTTTTATTTAAACGCTTGTGATCTGTATATTACAAAACGAGTATGTACAACAAAAACTGATTATTCTATTGTCTATTGACAGTTTGTTTCTTCTTCACTCGGCGAATGGCTCTCCATATCGAGTATAGTTATAGTTACTTCCTCCTTTTGTTTACAACCTGAAAGTGAAAACAGCTTAAAACCCTAAATGATGAATGCGTCGTATCACTACAACACCGAGGTTGATACGAAGAGCATTGTATTTGTTGTCTTAATCATTGAAGAGACAATTTCCTTCAGAAGCCATTATCATTTTCATTTTCCTTCTTTTACCAGGACTTTCGAGTCGAATGATCAATTACACATTTGTACTGAATTTTTCATATATATATATATATATATATATATATATATATATATATATATATATATATATATATATATATATATATATATATATATATATTTGATATGCCTTTGATATGTGGCTGGCTACAAATGCAAGTTAACTGACATTTAATGACCAAGAATATGGTTATTTTGATGTTTCGACGTTACAACAGGCGTTGATATCATGACGAAGCAATCCGATACATTCAAGAGCAAACACATTATTTAACCTATAGACAACGCACAGAAGTATCAAATCCAGACATAGGCCTGGCATATACCTAGTATGAAGTAAATAGCTTAATATGTATGTTAATATGTAGCCTAAATTATAGTGTGTATAGTGTACACATAGCCTGTGTACGACTATACTATATAATATATGGCTTTTAGTTTCAAGCTTATTATGTAGTTCTAGCTTATTATGCAAAAATGGAACGATTTTGCCATGCATTTTCTCTTTAACTGTTGCATCTCCTATACCTTTATTTAACAACCACATGCAACTGCTTTACGCAGTTTTGTTTAGTTATGTATGATAAAGGTTATGATGCGATTCGATAGAAAAGTCCATAGGTACTGTAATTCATTGGTTTTAATAGTCATGAACTTATTCAATATTTTATAATAACGGAGTATGAATCACTGCAAGTTTTTTTTTGGCTCTGGGATTGCAATTGGTTGTGATAAATACTAATACGAACATGTCTGAGCTACAAAATATTGACAATCAAACTATACACATTGAATACTAACTCATTTACCCACGGTCTTAGTACAATGAATTGTTATCATATATATTGAGGAAGGCTCTGTCGATTTAATGAAACTTTTAACTGACAGATGCTTTAAAGACAAATATGTTAATTGGAATGGCGGGAAGTATGTCCATGTAGCACTTAACAATAACAATTATGTAAATTAAGATAACATTTAAACACAACCGGGAGCATTTCACATATAGCTTTAGTAAAGCTGCTAAGCCTACCGTATGTTATGTAGTATTTTAAATATTTGTTGTTACTCTTAACACATTTACTGTTACAATTACATGTTATGCGTCCGTCGTGCACCTAACACATTAGTAAGTGTCTGAAAGTATCAACAAATTAAATATTTACCTAACATAGTTTCATTCTATCAGAACTATTGGCCTGCCTAATATATGGCCACAATTCGATGGTAGTTTGTTAGTGACATTATAAGGTAAATGGCAAATGGAATTTCGTAAATTAAAAAGATATAATCCTGCATTTTTAAAACAATACTACATGTATAACTAAAGAAACAAACTGTACATGTTGAAGATAGACCAACCAACTAATTCTTACATCCTATAAATTGTATAGTTTCATATAAAGTTTAGACTACAGTTTCTCCTTTTAAACATTAAATTTATGTGCGGAAAAATTAATAACATCGCCTCGGATATGCGAGAGAGTGAAATATTAGTCTGTCATACCATTGTTCTCAACTTCATCAAACAACTCTTTGCATTCTGTGTCCCAACGAAACTTTCCACTGACAAATTTAATTCTCGGATTGAATATTACCTGACGATGAATACTCCAATAGAGTTATGACTAATTAATAAGTAATGAGTAACTTAAACAGAGTTTGCATAATTAACATCTACTGAATATTTAACGTCTCGTGTAATGTCTGATCGACACGGGAGAATCACGGAGCTGGCCTAGAGCCATAATCTCTATATAAAGTAACGTCAAATAGTTCAATAGTCTAAGTTGCTGGTCACGAGGGTTAACGCATGCGTAATGCTACAATGGATTTGCTATGGTATATATGTATATAAAAAATGATAAATTGTACATCCTGTGCAAAGAATGTTTGGTCCAATTTGAAAATAATATTGAGGTTGTCCCTCGTGGTATTGTCTGTCCATCATTTTTCCCCAATCATCCCTGCCGGAGGCCCTTTGGTAAGTTGTGACCCTCTGTTACACACCTTTAAACCTTCACTCGGCGGCTGACTCTGGCGTATCTTAACCTTTTGCGTTTATCAGCCTGATAAAATCCATTTGAATAAGTTGCTAGAATTCTCAGGTCAATTTAGCAATGGACAGAAACAATCGGGTCAGTTTCTCTTTCCCTCTCGGTTAAGCAGACTTGAAAAAAGTTTGAAATCCGTTCGATATCTCGTTGTTATATTTAATAACTTGTTGTCCGGGGGATTGTATTTTATTGTCACCTTGTGGCTTGATAGCCTATTTTTTTTTATTGCTTTGGTAACGGGAAAAAAGATATCCAGGTCCTAACAACAATCGAACATATCTATCCGCAACTATAAGAGCCTTGGCACGTAAATACCTATTTTACTTTGCCTGTCTGCGGTCTAATTCCTCTATCAAAAATACTTAAGTGCCACCTCTTGAATGATCCGTGGCTCCCCTCTCCCATCCCATCCCATCTAATCCCATCCCTTCCCTCTTGTCGGGATTGCAGTATACGTAAGCAGAAATCATGCTCATTCTCATGCATGACAACAAGACTTAATCCGTTTGAAGAATTGTATGTAACCTCTGACTAGTGCCGTGTGCAAACCACGATTAAAAATGGAGTAAATAAGTGGATTTATTGCAGAGTTAGAATATGATAGAAACCGGCAGATGATCCAGATTTGTTGACTAGTGTCAGTTGAGTCACAAAGCTTCACTTTCACGATGCTGTACGGAGTCCAGCATACGAAGGTTGTCATGACGACCAAAGCACCTAAGAGAACAATGAGAAGGAGGAAACTTTCAAGCTGACCATCTTTTCATCATCATTTTTTTCAGAGCACATCCAAAAATAATATCACCATTAAAGGCATAAGGTATGGAATGCGTCTAGGTGAAAAACGTTTCGTTCTTTCATCAACAGCGTCCTCTAATTTCATTGAGTTATTTAACAAAAGTGTACAGTGCCGTGAACAAAAGCATCTAGCGCATAGACCCAATACCACTGACGTCATTGGGTCATGTCTTTCATCACTTCAACAAATGTCTGAACCTAAAGGTCCGCATAAAGTCTATGGGCAACATGCGACAATACTCAACCATGTACGCAAGGGCAAAAAGAAAGTGCTTAACATCCACTTTACTTTACTTTTCCTTGCATACGTTGCGCTAATTTCAACATATCTAGCATTCTGACGAATTTTGCCGATATCTCAGCACGTTGCATCAAAGTTTACGGCACTGTAATGTTGTATTTTAATAGCGCGAATTTATTGTCTTTCATTTGTTAATCATTTATAACTTGATAATTTAGCGTAGCATTTTTATATTTGTAAGGCAATTTCAAACGTACCTGCAATAGCAACGAGTTTGTCGGCTCCTAAAAAGGACCTCAGTTTCATGTCTCTCTTTTGAACGATGCTTTTGCTTGTAAACCTTGACTTCTTGGTCGTCGTCAACCTCGACGGTTCTAGCATCGACCCAGCCCTTCGAAGAGTGTAGCAAATCTCTTTGTATTCTTTTTCATATTCGTCCCAATCTGAGATGTACAATCCTTGACGTTTGTCAACTGAACTTTGACTTGTGGGGGTGGCTCCATCCTCCTCAATCCGAACATCTTGGGAGGTTGATATTTCGATATTGTCTTGAATACCAAGATTGCGGTCTCGTCTTGTCAGTCTCCTTATGCTGCTTGTAACTCTTTGTCGAAAAGTGTTGATTTTCGCCTGTGATTTTCGAATCTCTAATGCAATGCTCGTGTAGCAGAAGATCATGAGCGGTATAACCAGTACGTAAGGAAAAAAGATGGCAAAATATGACAGACGACAATTTTCAGACCAGTCTTGACCACAGTGATGAAGGAAGTCGATGTATACGACTTCAGTTGTCCATCCCGTCGCAGACGGTACGGTTAAGATTACAGCAACAGCCCAAGATATTGCAATCATGACGTAGGAGTAAGTGATTGTGACGTTAAATCGATTTGATTGGACGACCAGAAGGTAACGATGGAGAGCAATGGAAATTATGGCGCCAAAACTTCCAAAGTAGCAGACGATTGAAACTGACACGTTAAGCTGCGGGTTAACGAAAAATAATACGCAAAATAGTTACATATATTTAGCAGCTAAACAAAAGGACTAGATAATGAAATTTGTTTTTTTTTTAAATTTCCAAATGATGAAAGACATGTCGAAGAATAGCAGCAACAACAAATACGAAGTTATACGAAATTACTTGCATGTCAGAATGGATTGGTGAACTATTTTGTAAAGGTGTGACTCGAAAAGCAATTTTTTGGAAAAATGTGCGCAATAAGGTCAGATTACTGTTTGGAATATTTCAATTTGAATTTGGAACTCCCAAATCTGCGTCGAGAACAGAGGAGGGAACTCAAGGAGAATATGTTTGTAAGGCTCTAGCTGTTACTTTATTGACACTGTTGTCTTGTAATGTCGTTGTTGGCTCTATAGTGCGTTATGATTTCAATATGTTTCTCTACAAAACCGAAATTTGCAATCAATATAATCAGCATGCACCAACGTACAGCAACAAAGAATTGATTTTTCTTCATGTGGTGTATAGTATTTTAATGTTCGACATACACATGCATGTGATAGTGATATATGCTTCTATATATTCAAGAGAAGTCATATACTTATGGCATATAGGCGGATACATGCTTGCCATATATAAGACATATATGTGACTTTAATAGGTGGGTGGAAGAGAGTAGGAATTTGAATGATAGAATGTCCAAAAGAGAAAGAAATGTGCAACAGAATGCAACAGATCGCAAACGAGGCAACTGTTAAGTCAATTCAGGTACACGGATGGCATGATAGTTCTGATGAGCATGTGTGCATGAACACAAATTTAAAGATACAAACAAAGTAAAAATGTAGCGATAAAGAGTGCTAATATTCTTTCAGATTTATATCTTCACTTACCGTAGGGTGTTTACATGCAGGAATCAATATTAAAGGGTTATGACCTAGCTAGTTGCGGAACCAGGATTTAAAAAAATGAAGGGATATGGACCTGCATGGACGACTGTTAAAGCGGTCCCTTTGTGAAGGGAGATGCAGGGTTCTCCCTCAGAACAAAAAGGTAATATTTTTAACATGCAAATGATACATACTGAAGCATATTTGTATTTTAATGAGGTTATCATTAGGTCTACACGCAAGGTTGTTCTTCATAAGTAATATAGGCTTTTTAGTGTATAGACACACACACACACACAAACATCCTATACTGAATCCGATCAACTAAATCTTTAATAATCCAATATGTCATACGAAACGACAACCGAAATATGAATCAATACGAAATATGAAATATGCATAATACAGATAGTCGTATTACCAGCTAGGCTACCACATCGATACAGTACATAGGTATACTGTACCTGTACATATTAACAAAACAATCCATGTGCGTACCAATACTTACTGGGGTCGTGTTCAAGTTTGCGGAGCAATATTGAAAGGTAAAGAAGATATGACTCACCGAGCAAGCCCACATATGTTGACTAAGAATCCATCCTCCTTTGAAATTAGCTATAAACGAGACCAGCATGGATCCGATTGACGTACCTAGATCGGCGACCGCTAAGTTGAGTATTAATATATTATGGCTATTTCGACGTAAACTTTCATTTCTTAAGATGACAATTATGACTGATAGATTGGCAACTATCGCAGTAACGATAATTGTCAGAAGTATTGTTGATTGTAAACAATTTAGCTTTGTATCCGGATCCATGTCACCAGTATCATTAGTTGTCAATAACGTGGTATTTTCCATAGCAACAGGTTTTATCCACGGTTATAAGAAATTATGAATCGTTCGACAGAGATTCACTGCGGTTAGCCTACAAAGTTGTATAAGCTAGTTTAAAGTTGTTTAAGCTGGTCACATGCACTTCTCACAAGATGATCGAATACTTGTATAAGGTCCATACACAACTTATACGAAATAAAAAATACAAGGATAGTGTATGCTACGTACACATGTGCCATAAACAGATTAGGCTCTAAGATTTACATGCATGTGTTGGTATAAACAGCTTAGTCCTCACGAAATACATGCATTGTCAGATATTGCAAACTCGATCTTCGGACATATAGGCCAATCGACAGGACATTACCACGATTGTAACTGGTAAAATATATATATTGGTTGCAATCTTGGATGTTGGCACACTAGATTGCAAAAGGTAAATGATATCCATAAGTGAAAGTTACATATTTCCCCTTTTCTATGCGTCTGTAAAACGCTCAAAGTTGTGGGTTTAGTGCATCAACCGTTAAATCGCTTCCTCTTATGTACGGTAAACTGGAAAGTGAAACTGCAGCACTGGCCTATGATATTATAAGGTGACGTATCTTTGAACATGGATAAAGGCGTCGTGATATACCGCCGAGCTATAAACATTTGAAGTTTTCAGACATAAATTCATGTAATAGTGTTTGTATTCCGTTGCTATATATAAGCTTCTGGGAGTTTTAACAGATCATAATAATAGTTTATTTAATAATAAGTTTCAGTTGTTCAAAGAAAACCGACTCCTTTGCTTTACTTTTTTTTTCTTTACGAGACGAACGATAACATAGGTATACCGTGTATGTAGTAATTAACATATAGAGCCGATAGTTTTATGTTGTTTTCAAATGTCGCAGCCCCATACAAAAGTTGGCCTCGAGTGGGTATCCACGACGAAATTTGTACGTACGGATATTTCTGTTTGACGGTGTTATATACTGTATAATTCATCACTCCAATGAAGGGTAGTGAAATGTGATACCGTACCTAAACTTCACACTTCTTGGCATGCAAGATATTCAATCACTGGAACCAATTAGTGCCATTAGAGCCAAATGATTTCCCCTCCCTTTTCCCGGACTACCCTTCTATGTGTGTTTTCGCTGTACAATAAACATTAATATGTTGGGCGTTTTGCAGTACATTACTTTCCCTTCCGTGTCGCTGATATCACCAAATCATTTGTTGATATCATCAAATCATTTGCAAACAAATGGTCGAATTGCTGATATCATCAAATGAATTGCTGATATCATCAAATAAGACATATCTCCATAGGCTATCAATTGGTGATATTATCAAATTATTTGCTGATATCATCAAATCATTTGTTGATATCATCAAAACATTTGCTGATATCACCAAATCAATTGCTGATATCACCAATTAATGAACGATATGTAGAATTACTGATATCAGCAATTCATTTGATGATATCACCAATTCAATTGCTGATATCATCAATTTATTTGATGGTATTATCAAATAATTGGTGATATCATCAAATATATGTTGATATCATCAATTATTTGATGATATCATCAAATAATTGGTGATATCAGCAAATGAATTGGTGATATCAGCAATTGAGTTGCAGATACCATCAAATAATTAGTGATATCATCAAATATATGTTGATATCACTAATATTTTCTGATATCATCAAATTGGTGATATCAGCAATTGAATTGATGATATCATCAAAAACAAAGTAAACACTCAAACGGCTTTCCATATGGTTGCATTGCGCAATACAGTCTTAGATATGTCTCATGCGTTCGAAAGTATATTACGTGTTGTTATAACAAGTCTTCTGCACCGTGTTGAGAAGAATGCAACGTTTCCATACAATTTTCTGTCTCTGCCTTCTTCTAAAATGGATTTTGATCTAGATGAACATCTCAGTAGCCTTCCTAAAAAACCGTACACGGACGGATGGAAAGAAGGCGAATGGGAAAATGTAAAGTAGTTGCGCACTATCACACCAAAAACACATTACTCATTAGGCTTATCCCATTCCTAGCTTAGGAGTTACGATGGATAACTTAGGCTAGTCTAGTCATATGCCTTGAAATTTTAGGCCTTCCAAGTTAGGCAACTGTTACGATCCAATTCGCGAGAATTAAAAAACTTTCAGCTACTCAATTTTATTCGAAATATTCTAGTTGGGAGCAAATTCAATGTGTCGATCTTTACCCTTTACGGTACGAGGTAGCAGTAGTAGTAGCCTAGAACTATAGTACTAGGCCTACTACTTAATAATACTATAGTATTACTAGCCTAGGCCTAGCCTAAAAGTATTACTAATAGTTCGATAATTGTAGTAACAGCTATGCTCTCATCCTAGTCAAAACAAGTTGTCTAGCCTTCTGGCTGCAGGCTAACATACACTTCTGTTGATATGCACCCAGTGTTGCGACCGATAGAATTTCACAAAAACAGGGAAAAAGGAAGTTAAAGTCAGCCAATGTTCCCAACACTACAGTACCGAGACACCAAATACTGTACTTATAAAGTAATTGCAGCAAGAAGTTTGTTGTACAGTTAGCTTAGGCCTATATTTACCAGTATTACATAGTCAATCATGAATATTAGCCTACAAAGGTGAATGTGAAAACCTAGCTCCCTACATTGGAAGGAGTGCATTTTTTTACATGACTTTGTTAGGTTGTTTCATGCAGTAAATGAACTGGCACTTTTCCAAAAATTCTTATATATGCAAAGTAGATAAAGACTAGGTAATGCAATCAACCTGGAATAAATTTTATATTACATTACAACCTGGATAATTTTTGCTAACAGAGCATGAAGTTTTTGTCACTTGTAAACAAACCTCTGCACTCAGAAGTAATCAATTTTTTTACACTGCTCCTGGGAGGCCTAAAGGGGTCTAAAATTGCCTCAATTTACCCATATTTTGCACCACATACTCTTCCATCCATGCTCTTCAATATACAAGTCACAAAAACCAGGTCCTGATTGATAACATATCAAAAAAGATGTTCTGCATTTTGGCACTTTTCCTTTTAAAGGAGAACATCTGGGCAGATTGATATATATATTCCAATAGGAGGTATGCCACCTGAACAACTCATGGTACCTCCAGTCCATGCTACTAAAATTATATCAAGAGCATGTCAAATTTTGTGGAATTAGATACGACTGATATATAACAGCACCCTCCTCTAGTTTTGTCCACATTGGGAGAGCCCCATTAAAATGCTTTCCCTGATGAATTAAACCATTGTTGAGTATGTGACATAATATCGAGATGGGAGCTAAGTTGACATTGCAGATTACTTTTCATTACAATTGCAACTTTGCAATGGACCAATAAATTGCTCCATATAGCTCCATTTATTTTAAGTACAAGTAAGTGCGAGTTACCTTATATCCTTTGTTGCTTTTGTAGGATTTTGATCAACATGCTTTGTTCATGACCAAAGAGCCTACGCAGGAGGAAATTGATGCTTCTCCCACACTCTCTGCTATTCAAGCCATCAAGTATGCAGAAAATGATCCAGAAGGTAGGATATTCTTGGAGCTATTCACTCAAGATTTGAATATTTTGCAATTTATGTATCTTATAAATTACTTGTGGGAGGAATAAAACTTCAATGACAAGTTGTTTGAATCTAAAACCAAGAACCATGCACTGGGCGAATGTTTGAAAGAGTTCGTCAGTTCAGGATTCCCAGAAGGATGGTTTTCTCCATCTGGACTGGTGAAATGTTAAAAATAACTGACAAGGCCCAGTAAATTACTTCAGATGGGAGTGAGTGGGTTATTTGATGACGTTACACACATGAGTGACATACAAAACATGAATCAAGAGACACTAGCAGAACATGAGAACATTGAAGCCAAAGAGAGAAACGGATAGGTGAAGGAATGAGAGATAAATTGCAAGAGGAAACTGCTGCTGTATACAGTCCTCTGAAATGATTTTTTCATTTTTCATAATCTACAATTGCTGAAAAGCTCAAACTTTTTTAGCAGAAAACATACAATTTGTAGGCCTTTGAGGTTCAATTCTACTGTACTCTTGATCATGCCACTGTACTCACTACTATCTCACTTTTGTACTCATTCCGAGGGGGGATTCTACTTTGTACTTGTACAAAAGCCCCGCTTGATGGTACTGAGGCTGAATGAAAACTTCCTAACTCAGGTTTATGTCACCAACTCACTTTGTCAACATGTGAACAACAAAGACTATCACAAAATTTGCAAAAAAAAACATGAACAGTAGATATTCCATATAACTATTTAATATATGCTAACAGGTAGGGATGCACCGGATCCAAATTTTTGGATCCGGCCGGAACCGGATTTTGCCGGATAGTACATGAAATCCGGCCAGATAAAATTTCATTACACAAAACAAAATCATTAATAAGAAGTAGAAGTATGAAACAAGGAGCAAATCTTAGGTGAGGTATACGCATAGTATAAAGAAGGTGAAATTAAGACCCCATTTTTGAGATGAAATATGACTTGAAGTGGTGTAATCAACATTCTTTATTAAAATAACTACAATATAATTGTTGAGAAGCTTGATACAGTATGTAAATTTGTTTGCTGGAAAAATACTGCATACTACCTATGAAGTTTGTTTTAAAACGGGAAGCTACATTTCACAAATCTCATACTTTATATGTTAAACCTAATTTTTCCTTACTTTGAATGTTTTTATTAATTTTTGGAAATAGTTTACATTGATTTAAGTTAATACCAACACCTTTATAAGGAATAATTCAGGCCAGATTTTGAAAAAGATCCGGCCAGATTTTGATAAATATCCGGCCGGAACCGGAACCGGATAATTGCCCACTATCCGGCCAGATAGTCCGGCCGGACCGGATATCCGGTGCATCCCTACCAACAGATACTTTCAAGACTTTCAAGCATTATGAAAAGTTTTAGCTTACTTTATCAAATGTCTTTGTGGCATTAAATTTACATGTGTGATTGGAGATCAACAGAGCTGTGTTCTAGTGAATGGCATTTAGTTAATCAATCAATTCTCTTTTGCCTCAGTTGTGATTGGTTGGTTAAGATTCTTGTGTTGTAAATTTTTCACTTTAGAATTAGCTCTAGAGCACAAAGAAGATGGCAACTATCAGTTTAAGAAGAAAATGTACAGGTTGGCAGTCAAGGCCTACACGGAAGGTATCAAACAAAAATGTGAAAACACTGACTTGAATGCTGTGCTGTACACAAATCGAGCAGCGGCTCACTTCCACCTCGGTAAGGTATTATTTTATCATGTTGTGCGATAGTGAGATGAGGTTGTGAAATCTAATTTGACTGTCACAGAATTATTTGCAAACTTAAAGATTACTGAATTTTATTCTCAAATTCTTTCTGTTGTCACTTTTCAAAACTCAAGGGAGGTCACCACAGGTCAAAGTAATAAACTCTTGTGAGTGTAATACCCCCCCCCCTCCCCAACCCCCGTAAAGTAAAATATATATAAATAAATAAATCTTGGATAAACTTTGTACTTGGTATGTAGATTTGCTTAAAGACAGGAAATTCTTTGGGTTTCTGACTTTCTGTTAAAGTCAGTGATCAGAGTACAAAATCCGTGTAAGAAGTTCCTGATGAGTGCAAGAACCTTACTGATCACATGAATTCATTAGTAGGCAAAACCTGAAACTTTTTCTGCAGCCCAACAATAAAATGTCTTTATGTGAAAATGTGGCAAGGAATCACTACTTAGCCGTTTGGCTTTAATACCTGTTCACTTTGCAATAATCACTACAGGCTTAATGACTTTAATGACTGTGTGTATTTTGTGTGTATAAGTGAGTGGAATCAATAAACTATTAGGGTATTAAACTCACAAGTTTGTTATTAAGTAAGGGTTTTAGACTGCAAGTTGTATATCTACATTCATGCAGCAATTTAAGTTATTAATTTGTAACTTTTATCTGAACTTCTTAAAGTCCTAGTGTAATATTCCTTCATGACATGATGACAATACAGTACTTAGATAATTCTGCATGAGAACTGTGGCCAAAAGTTTACACACTCCATCGTGCTTGGTGTATTCTCTTGTTCCGATATTACTGTACTCTCATGTTTAAATTTACACAGTGTGAATCTCTGTTTTAGTTTGTTTCACACAAGTTTTCTTTTCATGTAACACAATTCCTTAAAAATCAGGTAAAAGTCTCTATAACTATTAAATTTCAAAGATTGACTCCTTCCCACCATCTCTCCCCCTAGAAAACTTTTTATCGTCTTTCAACGACGCCAAGCGAGCCCTTAGATTCAAGCCAGACCATATGAAGGCCATCTTTAGATGTGTGGATTGCTGTCTGAAAATGAGAAATTACGCGGAGGCGCTCCAACACTGTGACTCTGGTTTACAGGTGAGTGTGCAACAGAACACAGTTAATACACCTTATAGTGATGGGCAAGTTACGCAACAAACAATTAACATTTCTCCTCATTTGCTTACCCTTGAACCAACCCCCCCCCACCTCCATCCCAAATCCCATACCTCCAGCTAAAACCCAAACAACTCATACACAGCACAACAAGTACAGCTAGACCTAGAGCTAAATAGTGGGACTGTTTTTGCACCCAAAAGTTTAGTATTGATTAATTGATTCTACAAACATTCATACCAACAACTGGACTTCAGACTGTGGTGAAAACTGTGGTAGTCCTAAAATCTTACAAAAATCTAGAGCAGCAACTGGACTAGGAATCTCTGGTGAGAGATACCGAAACTATGATTATAAAAAACAAATTATAGTATACTCCTTTCCTCATTCTTGGTGTGATTTGCAATATTTAAGCACAATTATTGAGTTCAACATGCAGTGTATGTGGTCTCACTCAAATTCGCTGCGATTCGACCCAAGGCCACGGAAAACCTAAGTTGGCTGTACGACCCACTGACAGAATAGTGTGACACTTTACCAAGAATGCATCAACTGATGTGAGGGACTATTTATCATTTCTTTTGACCTTTGAGCATTTACTGACTATGCCAAACGCAGCTTCAATGTAAATGTTTCACAGCATGTTAACAGTATATTAATAGTCTATACTGTACTTCCCATTGTGTTCCATTGCGGCTAGACCGTACATATCTCGCGACGCGTGCACGCTATCTATAGCCCTTTAATTTCCCATTGTTTTTCCTCTGTCTACAGATAGTGCCCAACGAGAAATCTCTATTGGAGAAACGTGCCACTGCAGTTAAGCAAAAGGTAAGTTTATATTGTGTAACAGTAGAGTTTAAAGGGATATTTCAGTGGCAGAAACTGATTGTTAAGCAAAACTTGTTGTAGATTTTCTGCGACACTATATTGAAAGGGGAACCACATCCTGACAACACATTGTGTTGTGTGAAGATTTGAAAGTTTTCAGGTAAATTGTCACAAAGTGGAAAACATTGTATTGAGTGGTATATATCTCTAGAGGTAAATCGGCAGGTATATCTGATTCTGAAAGAAAAAGTCAGTAATGTCAACAAAACCTCTGTGCAGTTTTGTTTTCGTTTCTGGTTTAATTTTCCTTGTCTCTTGCAAATTCTGGCATTGATTCCAAGTGAGTGACCTCTTGGAAGTGTCATTGAAACTTGAACAAGGATACCTTCAATGTACAACTTTTATGATCCCTTTGTAAAAACGAAAGCGTCTGATTTGTCTACAGTCGTGAAGCTTGCACAAGAAGAAAAAAAAAAAATGTGTATCTTGCAATCCATGCATTGTCCAAAAGTCATATATATCTGAATTCAAGCAGTAAAGTATGTCAGATCATAGCTGTATTGCAGCACAATGTGCTAAATTTAAAACTTGTAAATGGAGTTTTCAATTTATGTTCCTTCAAAGGGGGTGAAGAGGTGACTGTGCACTGGAAATGATTCTAGAATTTTTTTTTTTGTAACCATGCCATAAACATTTCTTCCTATCCTTTGCCTGAGATAATGTTAACCATATATCATCACACCCCCCACCCCCCTTTCTCACCTTCACCCCTCCACTTATGTGAAATTAACAATACTAGGAAAGGAGGAAAGAAGTACATCTTAGTGGTTGCCATTTATGGTAAAGACAGTCCATATGGAAGGAAGGTTATTATATAAGTAATAATATATAATTATATAATTAAAATATTGAAGCTCTGAATATGACCTGTTTCGAAAGGAGGATGCTGAGGGGGGCTGCAGGCAGGCTGCATAGGAGAATCCTTTGTGCTCTGCAGTTAAACATAATAGACACTGCAGTTGCAGACAATAGGCATTGTTACCGGGTCTATTGTTTATATTTGATTCATTCTTGCCGAGCAGCATCTTGCAGATGCTGCAGCTTTTCGTTTTAGACACATTTACCTATCAAAGTTAAAAGAAGTTAGGTTTGTGTCTTCCGTTAATCTTGCCTTTTGCAAAAGAAAGGGGACTCTTTTAGCCTGGGGTGGGCAACCTACAGCCCGCGGGCCACATGTGGCCCGCCAGTGATTTTTTTGCATCCTGTGAGATGTCTCAAGAAAAAAAGAGAAAAAATCATTTTATGTTTTACATCATCACAAAACTCGAGCTAGCTGTTAGAATTTATCGGCACTAATGATGTTGTCTGGTAGGCCTATTATCCCCATTAATTATCAACTGAACTGTATTGACATTATGTTTTTGTGAATACAGATTAAGTACACACACCTATTGCTTGAAAGTTCTCGGAATCAAAGGTTGAAATCAACAGTAGGTCGTTGGTTAGGTGCTGCCCAGTCAATTTTTCAATCCTTATATCTGGCCCATTCATTCAATAAGGTTGCCCACCTCTGCTTTAAGCCATCTTTTGCATGCTTTTCACGCGTGTGTTAAAATGCTTTATGTCATTCCTTCATCACTTCCTGGCCTGACTTTATAGGACTAATATTTCACTTAGGGCACAAAACATTTGACGTATAAATCTCTCCTCTATTAAAAACCATTCCGCGTGGATTCCCAACGTTTTTATGAAAGTGCCTCAGAAACACATCTTGAATGTCGCTGTAAATGCGTCTTTGTATTACTACCGTGATCCATTTTTGCAGGAGCTTAATATTCACAAGGTTTCTATGGCCCCCCGGTCATTTAGTGTGATTTTCTTTGGTTTTCATCTCGTTTTCTAGAAAGCTCAAGAAAGGGACGCAAGGAAGGGAAAGCTGGAAGCAAAAAAAGTCAAAGCTAAACAGGAGAAGCTTTTGCAGGCCATCAAGGTAAGATGAAAATAATTTGCAACATTGGCCAAATTTATTGGGAGCTTCCAGTAGAAAGTTTCATTTGTATCACTCCTGCTCAAGAAGTACTGTTGTTTTAAAGATATCAGATCAAAAGTTTCATGACCACATGACACACCTAATCTGCATATTAACATACATGCTCTGTGTCACGCTGATACAGTCTATTGAGGATAGTCAAAGCATACCGAAGGCTGTTTTACTGCACCCAATATATATGGTAGCGATGTCATGGAGAGAACTATTTTATGGTTAATAACATGGGTAATTAAACAAGTGAATTAATGATATATTCATAATAAAACAAAGCAATCACAACAATGCCCTGAGAGTTTCGACAAACTTTCATAAAAATTTCTCCTTAAACTTTCATTCAATTTCTTAATTCTCTTTTACTTTCTCGATTCAGGATAGAAACGTTCAACTCCGAAAGACTGCAACGGGTGAAGACAATCAAACCTCTGTGCATCCCAAGAAACCGACATCCTACGAAGATCTCGTGAAGTGCCTGCGGCTAGACGTCATGTCAGAGTTCAACGTCACGCTCAACGAATCCGGAGCCCTGCAGTGGCCGGTCCGTTTCCTTTACCCGGAACACAATCAGTCGGACGTCATATCAGCTTTTGAAGAGAACACAAGGTAATTAATAAACATTGAGCAACCCAATTAGTCAGTGTCTTCATCTTGTCGGTCAGAATGTTTGAAATCGACTCTGGATACCTTAGATCTGATTGGTTGTGACCCAATCTCTGTTGCCCTGAACATTCGTTGACTTGCATCATGCAGTGTGGTACTTACGAGGGGATTAATCGATGGACGGGGAATATTGAAACCCCGCTCCGTATAAAGGTAGAGGTAGTGCCAGAAGTGGCTCTCATAAACACAGACTGTTCGAAAGAATGTTCTTGTACATCATGATAAGAAAAAATCAAAGCAAATTTATTTCAAGTTTTACAAGCTCATTTGCAGGAGTGTCTGAGTACCTCCGAATTCTCTCATACTCAGTGTAAGGACATTTCCTTTAATCCTTCAAGGTTTCTCGTTGATAGAAGAAGTGTCAAAAAAAATGTCTCTTCCCCAAACACTCTCGGATTGACGTCGTGGCAGAAAGGGGTCACGCATCATGAGAGAAGAATCGCAGTACATTAAGTAGAGTTATCTTTTTCTTCATGCAGATTCATAGATCACTTTGTGGAGATGTTCAAGCCAGGCGATGAGATTCCGTGGGACAAGGATGGAACCTATACGCTGGATAACATAGAGGTAAGAGAAAACAATACATTCTCGCATGGGAGACAATAGCATAATTCCTATGGGCTCGAACTGTGCTGAGCCTGGAGTTGAAACGCCCGGGAAGTGTCTTTTCCGACGATCTAGGAGAAAATTGTGGGACGCTCCGCGCAAACCGATGGTGGCGCTCCGCTTAGATAGTATCGAGTGGTGTGTTACACCTACATGACCTACTGATTCCCCCGCTCCCTTGTAGACATTTCTGCGGAAGCCCTTGCTTGGACCTCCTGATAGGGGGCCCCTTCGGGCCATGGAGCTGGGGGCCCCAGGCTCATCCTTACGCCACTGATCGGAGAAGATTAAAAATGGTTTTAAATTGTTCTTGGTATGATGTGTAGTTGTAAACCAGAGATATCTAAAAATTAGTTTGTGTTTGGTAAACGTCAGCATAAACGTGTGCTGCATGTAAAGACCAAACATTTAGAGCACAGCATGATAAATCAAACAGTTGTCACTTCCATGGTTAAGTTAGTGTCAGTCCAAACAAGGAGAGGCTATCAAAGGTGCATGGACTCATGAAATTTAACTGCTTTTACTCTTTCCAAAATAAGTTATTCAATTTACCCTCTCCTTGACAACATGAAGAGAGATGCAATGCAATTCTGCACCGTATCAGTAAATGTTGCAATGTTAGTAGTAAATCCTTTTTTAAACTGTTTTTAAAGGTTCTTAACATTGCTTTTTACAGGGTATATCAATGGAAACATGTTTTTAGGACAACCGAGTTGTGATTCCAGCAGTCGGTTGAAGAGGTCAATCTCGATGAAGTTGACAATCCTCTGTCAAAGATTAGTTTTGAAAGCCCCATTTACTAACTTGTTATAAACCTTTTCACATTTATGACATACAGGGATAGTAACCTATCGTTCATTGTGGTTTAATAACATAGAAACATTTCTGAAGTGTCTTCGTTTCGATTGGCCCTTATGAGCGTAACTGATATCGGACTGATATCGTGTCGAAAAGTTTTAGGTTATCCAAAAATGGTTCCTCTTTCCGAGGTATGCTATGGAAGTTGATTACTGACAGGGATAATTTGGCAAAGGGACAGAGTTACAGACAAGCAACAACATCTAATAAAAGTGTTATTTTCTTTTACTCACATATTAATGCAACTATGAACAGTTTTCTTCCACGGTGTATGTAATAATACAAGAGGTAAAATGAAGTTCAATATCGTCCCTTGATATTTCTAGCCTTTCCGGTTCTCTGTTTTGACTGCGACTTATGAAAGTAAGAGTATTTTACTCTTTCAAGAAGTTTCAAGTGTTTGCTCAATTGATCAGCACGTTAGACCTTTTGGGTGGACTTGGCTCTTCATATTATGATACGATGGTTGTTAATAGAGTGGAACTATGTCAACATTGCTTTTGGTTTCGATGATAATCTTAACCTTTGCACTCATGATGGTGTGTGCGTGTGTGCATTTGTGACTGTGTTTGGAACGCCCAGCTTGTAAACACGATATCTGAAGAAGGGAAGGTCGGGCCAATTTCATACTTGGTGTGTAGAAGTTCCACATTGAGTACAAGAAGCCTATTGTTTTGGGTGGAGGTCAAAGGTCATTTGGGGTCATCAGAGGTCAAATTGTGAAAACCTTGTAAACATGATATTGCAAGAAGGAAACCTTGGACAGATCTCATATTTGGTTTGTAGATGTACCATATCAAATTGATGCTTCTGGTGGAGGTCAAAGGTCATTTGAAGTCATTTACTTCACTCTCTTCTCACCTGTCTCTCTACACCTTCCTAAACATAATATCGCAAGGGAAGCTTGCATAGATTGCATAATTTGGTATGTAATTGTACCACATTGAGTACAAGAAGCCTTATGTTGTGGGTGAGGTCAATGGTTGTTTGAGTTCACCAGGGGTCAACTCGTGAAAACCATGTTTTACACAATATTTCAACCAGGACAGATGTCATATTTAGTTTGTTGATGTATCACATTTGGTACAAGAAGTGTGTTGTTGAGGTCAATGGTAATTTCAGGACCGTCTGTGTCAATGTGAATATATTGCTTGTCACATCACCCTATTTTTCACTGTATTATTAAGACCAAGTATGTTGTATGCCCTCACTATACATTATTTCAGACTCATGTTACATCGTCGAAACCACAATGCATTTTTGCATTCTGGTGAAGTTTATATAGGCGTGCATGATAAAAGAAATGGGGTTTTTTCCTCTCTGTCAAAAGATATTCACACGGTTCTGAAGAGCTGGTATCTCGTAGAATGACTACAGAATTGAAAATAGATCTTTTGAAGAAACAGAAAGTATTGTCTGGAATGGGAATCTGATATGTTTTAGTTCTGTCAACTGGCCAATTATTTTTTTATTACTATTTCAAAAGTTGTTTCTGACTTCTCTGTCAGTTTTCTCTTTATGACTTACTGACATTTGTGCCTGTAAAAAGAAAGATGAGGGGGGGGGGGGGCAAATTTCAGTTTGTATGCATCACTGTCACTAAACTTGTTTACAGTGAAATGGATGATCCTTGGTTACATGGTGTGCAGAATATCATTACTTCTAATCCTTCGACTAACCTTGTCCACTTCCAACCCACCTATTCAACGCCGCCCTTCCAACACCTCCCTCTCCCAACAAAGACAAGGTTTGAACCCGTTCCAACCAAAAAAATGTCTCTCTCTCTCTTCCGAATTTTTTTTGATATGGAATAAGAACCTGTGATAGTTATATTATGCCACGTTTTTAATAAACGATGCACATATCTACTGGAAGGGCCCACTGTCAATCCACAAACAATTGAGCACACCCGAAAATATCATTTGGTATTTTTTGTAGCAAAAATGATATAAATGCAAATCGGGCCAATTACTACACAAATGGAATGTTGTGTAGTAGTTTTGTGCACACCGAAACATCGTTATTTCAATAGTATTTCAACCAAAATTCAAATATCTCCAGACCACAAGACAAACTGTGAACAAAAATCAATTAAATACCCACCGCATATACACAAAGGTGCTCGTTTTATCATCATTGATGCTGTATAAATGGATGCAAACTTCAAAGGCTATCAAAATGTGGTAGCATATTTTGTATGTAGCATTCTGGGCAGGTTGTTATTGACATTTATATGGGTATCAGTTGAAAGACAATAATGTATTATTGTCTTTTCTTCTTTTGTTTTCAGGTTTACTTTGAAGAATATGACAAAGGCCGACTAGTTACGTTCAACTCGGAAAATACGCTACAAGAAGTTTTAAGCGACCAAAGGTAAGAGAGCTGTAAGGTCGGTTTTTATACGAAGTAGAAAAAGTTTCTGGGATGAAGGTGAGATCACTAAGAGACTATAGAGTGATGTTTGGGCTGTGAGTCAGTTTCTGGGATGATGGTGAGTTTCTCTCTAAAGACTTGTGAGTGATGTTTGGGCTGTGACCGCTGTATTTTGAATACAAATTCAGTTGAAAGGATTCAAAAGTCATAAATTGGCTGGGCTTCATATGAAAATGTGTCTATATTTTTTTTAGGTTTGCATTGTGACGTTATTGACATGTACAGACGGTCTAAAAGTACATTTTCCCAAACAGTAATTAAAAACATTTCTTTTTATTCAGCATTTTAGAAAGTCATAAAAAGCCTCATCGAAAGTGTCGTTAACACTTCACTAAAGCTAACAGTAGAAGGCAGTATCAACTAATGTAATGATGAATAACTATCATGAACTGTAAGAGGACAATAGATGATTTTCAAGAGTATGTCATAGCATCTAAGTGACGTTAAAAACTTTCTGTATCGATCAACTCATGTGATGAATGTGGGGGAAGTGCAGTTATTCATCAGAATTAAAAGTGTATTTCCACTAAATGTTTTTTTTGTTTTTTTTTTTCTGTTGAGGAAATGGCTTGTAAGTCCTCTAGTACTATAGGCTGTTTTGTTTTGTGTGTGTTTTAGCTTTTTTATTTATTCTGGCATTTTTAATCTATCTATCAATGTCTGTTTCCAGTGTTCTTGTATTAAACATATACTAGCAAATGTGGACAGTAATGACCTAAAAGTTTGTAATTTTTCGTTTCCCCAACCGACGGGAACTGATTCTCTGGCCCGTGGCGGCGAATCCAGAATTTCTCGAAAGCGGGTAACTGCGCGGAAGCGAGTCAGTATGGTTGAAGAAATTGCTATGTAAACTGCACTGTGTTTTTGAAAGCGTGGTTTAAATATAAGGAATTCAAACGGGTTGAAGCTTGCCAAAAGTGTGCCAATTTATTTATCTTTGTTTTAATAAAAAAACTATTTTTGTAGCTAACTTTAGGTACCAATTTAATGTCAGAAGGTGGGGGGGGGGGGTGCTTTTGTTATTAGTCTCCTTGCCTTATATTATCAGTGTTCACATGAAGAAGATTTTTATTTTATAGCCATGTCTCCAGTACACACAGAGTACACTAGGGGGTGGCGTTTATGTTTGTTAATAAACAATTGAAAAATCTGGTAAGGGAATATTTGTTAAAAACCTAAACACATTTCCGGATGCACTGTTAATTTTATAGAAAAGGTATTAAACATGTAGGAGATCATACAAGTAGACAGAGTGACATGGACATGAGAATACTCTCCCAAAGTTTAGAACCCTACAAGGGAATTTATCTACAAGGCTAGGTTAGGAAAAGATGTGTGTTTGTGTGAATTCGCTACAGGACTGGAAAGGGTATTATGCCATCTATCACGATATTTTATGTCATCTCATGATCTCGTTTCAGGTGTCACGTCTACCACGGTCAGCCTAACTTCATCGTACTTTCAAGAGCATCAGATTTCCGCGACGATTATTTGCATCAATATGGACAGAAATAACCACTCGAAGACAACAGCATTGGGAAGTGCTGAAGGGTAAGACAAAAGAAATTGAATATTGACTTTGCGTGTTATTGGAATTGGAAGTCAACACTCTGAAATTTTATTTAAAAGATATATATGAAGGTAAGAAACTTTAGCTACTCTGTTGGATATTAATGTAAGCCAGCCTGCAGGAACTCATTCAATCTCCTGGCAAGTATGATGAGAGGAGGAGGTCCAGGGTTTAAGTGGTTGGGGGAAAGGGTAGGGTAGGGGGAAACAGTGGCGGAGCTAGGGGTATTGGTCAGGAGGGGAGAGAAAGGTCTGTAGGGGCGCTTTTGACACTAAGCGGAGCGCCACCACAGGTTGGCGTGGGGCATAAAGAATATTTTTGCGTAAATATACTCCCTAGATCGCCAGAAATGACCCTTTCCGGGCCTGGCTAATTTGCAGATGAAGAATAAATAGGTGTCGCCACTTTGTCAGAAAAATAAACCAACAAAATATGACAAATGTCAATAGGTATATGAGAGCGCAATGAAAAAGTCAATAATCGCGAATAAGTAAAAAGTGGTAAAAAGCTGAAAAGGGCGCCAGCAGTCCATTTGAGTCTGTCAGGGGGGGGCATCCGCCCCCCCTGACTGTATGGATGCTCTGCCACTGGGGTAAAGGGGTTTACACAGCACTTGGGGGGTAGGCATCCAGTGGAGATGGGAATACTGGATGAAGAATAATGTATTTGTAGTTTTGTAATATGCTAAGGAAAAATGAAACTGCCAAATGGTCGAAGGGACATACCTCCCTCCGACCTTTCTTAGACACCACTGACCCCTGTTGACAAAAAAATGCTGCTTACTGTGTTGAAGTGCCTTCGATCAAGTTTGTAGCTAACTTTTAAAAGGTAAAACAAAACAACTGCATTACGTTACTTTGTCAGTTTCAGTCCCCCTCTCCCCTTTGGCGGTTAAATTTTGGTTTTCAATATAGCAGCTCTTCCAAGTAAATATTTAGGCATGAGCACACACTATGGTACTGTTGCCATGCCCTGTTTTATTAATGTTATACAGATGCTCACTTAGTCTTACAACTGTCTTTTGGCTAGGTCGAAAGAATGTCAGCCATTAGCCAAGGTTTAAAACACCTAAGTATGAACTGAATTTGTAAAGCTTTATTGCGTACAATTACAAAGAATAGGGCTAAAGTCATTTCATAAATTAATGCAAACCTCCGGCTGATTGTACTAACGATAATTAGTTGATACAATTTGTACCAGGCCAATCTGCTAGGTCTGTTCAGTGGAAGTCTAAGTGTGTGACCATCCTTCTGTTTGTTCGTCTTTCCGTCAGTCCTTGTCGCTCTGTGTACTTAATGACCCCACAAAAGAATGATTAACTACGTGCAGCCATTTATCGAATCACAATAAGTTCAAGTTGCTTTCACCCTCAGTCACTCATCATCAGCCATTGTAACAGGAAACAGCGAGGGTTAATCGTTGAAAAACCAGAACGAAACAAAAAGAGAAAGATCATTAGCAAGTTTACTACTGTTTTGCCAAATGACGCTATTGATCACTGCGTTTATCTCCAGCTGTTTCGTGGATCATTTCGAGCGGATAGCTAATTGAGAGTGTTTTATATTGCTTTAATCAAATAACAGAACAGAAAATATGTAAACATTTTCAGATCTCTCACTTGGCCTGAAAAATATGTATAATTAGCTACATCCTCTAGGTTGAAAATGCTCTGAACTTTTCCAAGATAATGCAGTTATTCCTCTTGTGTCCACCCCATTCTTCCCCACCCCTTCCCCTAACCCCCCTTCCCCACCTGTTCTTCCCTCCATTTTGAACCATAATTTGCTGCAATGTTGCTGATCTTGAATAGTTTTGTTGTCATCAATAAACAATCTATCTCTCTCAGTAAGTAGTTTTACTTTAATTTTTGACAGGCTCTCTCCGGTGGCTGGTCGGGATATAAACTTCAGTTGAAGGTAGTTTCTGTGAACTTTTTGTAAAGTCCAGTGCCTCCTCGAGCCTGATCGTGAGAGTTCAGGAAGGTCATGAAGAGACGGTATAACTAGATCCAGAGGGACTTCGCCAGGTCTAGCCATGATGATCGTTGTAAAAACAAATAAAATAAACAACGATATTGCATATTGGTCTAGTGTTGTACATTAGGAATCCTGCCTTCAGCCTGCAGGTGATTAGCAATGAATTTACGGATGTTCCCCCGTTGAATGGGCGACCAGTTCACAGGTCAACAATCCATAATACAAGACCAGATGTCAAACCTCGCTATCCAACTGTGGTGGGTGATATCAGCATTAGATATATGTTGAAGAGTGAAATTGGTTGAAACTAAAATACTAGGGAGGGAAGGGTAGGGTAGGGGAGAGTCAGTCTTGCATAGACTTAGTTAGCTACTTTGTGTTCTACTTTGTGTTCAGACAATTAGTCCTTGATTAAGTATGAAATAAGGCTGATTGGGTACCATCCACAGGAAGAGCTGTCAGCTTGAACTTACTGTAGGTCTTTAACATTTCAAGCACTGCTGTCTAGTTGGGGATTATAAATAAACTCGTTTTTTTTGTCAAATCAAGGATTGCAAGATGTTTGGAAATGTTTTGTTTTGACATCATCACAGGGCAAAGGAGGAAAATGCAATCATCTCTGGTTGTTTAAAACAGAACCCCAACAAATCTCTTTCGAATATTCTGTCTTTAACCGTATTGGGATTTCCCTCTGTACCATGCTGTTTATGCCAATGTAACGTTTAGATTTATGAGTATTCTTTGTTTCCATTCAGGTGTCCTGTTCTCAGCCAGTAATATCTGTACAATGAGATAAAGAATATAATACTTTTTTTATGGGCATCCATACATAACTTAAATGCAAAGTCAATCATTTATTTATATAATTAATGAAATAAATGATGAAACATTTATTTTGGATTTGGTCATTTTCTTTAAGAGGGTGGTTAGGGATGGATGAAAATTTTTTGAAAAGGAGCAACGGCCAATGGGAAGAATTCACGTTTCCTGAGCTTGCCCTCTGTGAAACCTCCTGGGGTGAAACAGTTAATTTAAAAAAGTACAATGTTACTATGATCAAAGTTAATCAAAACTATAGTATGAAATATTTCCCGAAAGGGAAAGAGGGCGGTATTGAAGAAATTGTCATGCATGGACTCCGGATGTGTGACGTGATTAATTCACATTGGCCTCGGTTTTGAGAACAACGTTTCTGTATGTTGCCGGTTTTAAACGAATCTAACCGTAATACTATTTACAGGCTTTGCGATCTGCTTTTATCCGTTGCCGACTTTACAAGCCTCTGTCTCCTTTACAATTTTGCAAGGTCGGTAAGAGTGACTCCATATTTCACCCTTTCAGGAAACAAAAAAAAAACTTCTACCCCTTCCCCATGGGTCCAGGGACATACTGAAAACTGGTACAGATAGGCCCACTGAGCAAAAAGGCCCGAATCGAAATAATTCAACAAGTATCATTAAATGAGCATCGATTGCTTATTCATAGCACTTTTCTAATGACTTTCTGTAGCAAGTTATTCATCCACGGAAAGAAAACGATCTTTATCTACCCCGCAGGTCATATAATGTACACCTGCACACAAATAATTGGCGCGTGAAGATAGATATCAACCGAACACCTAGCTTAGGAGCTTTCCGGGGAATCTGGGCCCTAGTATTTTAATTGTATGTCTGGCCTAAGGCCCTGCCCTGTTATATCATTAGGCAGGTTAGCAACAACAGCTATTAACACAACCTTGCGTTTAGAAATCATTATAGACCTAATTTGTATTAGGTCTTCACCAAAACACAATTGCACAGTATTTTCTTGTCGAGGACCCCAAGACACCTAGTCAACCCCAACGTCATCCTTCTCCTTTTTAAAAAAAATCCTGGCCTTTTAAGTAAGTTTTCAAGATCGCTGATAACACCGCAACAACACTATCAGGCGCGTATCCAGGGGGGGGGGCGTTGGGGGCCCGCGCCCCCCGGGTAAGAAAAAGAGGAGAGCAAAAAAGAGAAGAAAAAGGGAAAAAAGAGGGGAAAAAGAGGAGGAGGAGGAAGGAAGGGAAAAGAAAAAGGAGGAGGGAGTAGAAGAAAAACGCCAAGACACCGGGAAGAGAAAGACGAACAGTGACATAATTACAGAGCTGATCCCTATTATATACACAGGGTATGCCAGTGACGGATCGACGATGTCGGAAGGGGCGTGCGCCTCACCCTACCCCTTTCACCGACAACTCCATTTTTAGCTCATACCAGCATGCTGGTGTGAGCTATTGTTACAGTGCGGCGTCTATCACTCTATCCGTCAACAATTGGTAAAACCGCTCCCACTCGCACAGTGTTTGATGGAATTTCATGAAACTTGGACACAAGGACCATTAGGTATAGGTCCATCAGAGATGGTCCGAAATTTGGGGTCAAAGGTCACCTGTGGGCCGTAATGGGCCATTTTGTGGAAATACGCAAAATGCTTCTTCTCCTACAGATTCCATGGTACAATGTTGAGGGTTTGTCACGATAGTACTATGGAAGTTTTACCTTCAGGGTGTTCATGAATTTAAGATCAAAGATCAACTAGGGGTCTTTTGTGGCCCGGGCCGCGGCCCTATATTTTCAAATTGCTCCTGTTCGTACAGTGTATGGCCAGTTATAATGAAACTTGGTCACAACGTTCCTCTGGATGAGAGTTACGAGGGGTGTTCAGAAAATTGAGGTCAAATGTCATTTAGGGGGTCATCAGGGGTCATTCTTTGTAATATTTTCAAATATCTCAATCTCCTCAAGATTTTGATGGATCATATTCAAAGTTGAACTGATGATTGTTGGATTGTGTATGAATAAGGTGATGCCTAATAATTTTTGGTCAAAAGTTAATTAATTACAATTAATCCCCATTGTTTAAAAAAATCTGAGCCTTCACCTTTTGCCAAGGAAAATAGGAATTATAGCCAGTGGTGTATCCAGGATTCTGCTAACGGAGGGAGGGGGGGGGGGGGTTATCCCTCATGGGCCCAAAATTGGTGGAATCTGAAAAATGGCCTGAAATTTGGTGGGCCATAAATTTTTGTGGGCCCTACATTTTTAAGCTCGAAAAGGTATGAGCTTCTGCCCCATTGGTGCTCTAGTTTACATTTCCATTTTTCCTCTCTCACTAATGTATCTATATATATACTATATATGGTCTACCATAACGCGTGTGTGTGTATGGACGCCTTAAACAATTGTGCTATGAAACCAACTGTGGCTGGTCTCGAACTCGACCGAGTGGTCGGGGAACATGACGCATTTCGGGAAGGGGACGACCGCCCCCGAGCATATTTTTTTTATGATATCGCTAGTAATTTCAAAATAGAAAATGCTTAAATGCAACTTACAAGGCAGGAGAAGTGTCATTTCCAGCGATCTGGGAGGCATTTTCGGCCAAAATTTTCTTGTACGCTTCGCGCCAACTCGTGGTGGCGCTACGCTTAGATAGTTTGCCTACAGGCTTCGCCCCTCCCTTGGCAAAGTATTCGCTACGCGCCTGTTCGAATTTGTAAAGGAAACAGCAGATATCACATCGTATCAGTGAGCATGAAAATCGAGGTTCCAGGATGAACAGCCTCAAAACTGTCGATGTGTGTAGTGATAGTAACCCATTTGATTTGGGGGGCTGTATCGACTTACCCGAAAAATATAACCTAAATTTTTCGCGCGCTCAACATGTTAACGTCAATATCATATAAGTAAGCATCGGTTATTACATCGCATGCCATCGTGTACCGTACGGTTCGTGGAAATTGCGCAGTATACCGCGGGATGCTGTAAACAACGAAATGTCTTATGTAGATGGAGAAAAAGCATGGAGGTCCAATTATGTCAAATTCTCTTTTACATTAGTAATGTCGAATTAGTCGGCCAAGCTTACAACTTTATTTTAATTATCAAGGAGATATTTTTTAAACTATTCATTTCCTTTAGCTACATCATTGCAATTTATTTTTCTTTCAGTAGGAGCCCCCGCCTCCTACGTCTATGTGTGTAGTGTTCGGTTGAAGGAAATATCTGCTATTTTTTCGTCTCCTTCAACCAAGTTTTATAATATCCGTTATAAGAGGTTTTAATATTTGTACACCAATAAATTAGTGTGTCTGAATTTTCGAAAATTTCCTGACCAACCGTTTCTTCATCATACTTCCTTCTACTCGTGTAATTTTGACCGGTCTGTTAGGGGTTCAAGGAGGTTTTTCTATATTGGTTGTCCATAGATGACATTTTTTGCAACATTATGGGTATGTTTTGAAGTGAGTTTATTCACGAGAAATGTGAATTTTCAAATTCTGAGCAAATAATGGGCTGAAAACCTTGAAAAGTGGGGCTGTCGGGTATTGAGGACCGCGACGTAGAATCACCTACAAAAGCAATGATCCACAGGAGATGCGATGAGGTCGAACATGATGTGTGACTGGTGAAAATCTTCAAAAAGGTTATGGATGGAAAATGAACTATTGGGAAATACTTGGTTCTCAGGTAAAAGTGTACATCTGGTTGGTCATTTTCAAGCCCGAGAAGTGCCATTTCCGGTGATCTGGGGGGTATCAAAACCAGAAATATTCTTGTACGCTGCGTGCCAACCGATGGTGGCGCTCCGCTTAGATAGTAATTCGCGCCCCCCGGGTTAGAAAATCCTGGATACGCGCCTGACTATAGGCTACGGTTACGGTTTTGTCTATCTGCAACCACCATAAGTAAACCTACCCATATAACTGACGTCCAGCGTATTTCTTGAGCTTTCGAGAGATAGTAACTATGGAACGCCGAAAGGGCAATATATTATGTTGTTTACTTCTATGCTGTTTGTTATCATGTAGTTGTCTCCTTTGATGTTGTCTTATTTAATGTTCTTGTCTCCTTCAACGTTGTTGTCTACTTTGATGCTGGTGTCTCATTCGATGTTGTTGTCTCCTTTGAAGCTGGCGGCGCTGTTCACTTTTATGACCTCAAAATACGTACACAAATTGAAAGAATTGAGTGCTTCAGAACTAGCTAAATTGTCGGAGAGAGACCGACTAGCCCATCTTGTAGTGCTAGGATATACAAACACCCCATCTGCCCCTCTGCCTGTCAAAAAAAAACATCCAAGGTCTGATCGGGTAGATCCTAAGCCTTGCCTGAAGCGTTTGGCGTGAAGAAGGAGGCCTAATAAATGACACTTAGGGAGAAGTTTCCATCGAGGGTGTAAATAAGTCTGTTTGATTTTGTAGAACATGAAACCGTCCATCAGAATGAAATGACATTACAGGCCCGAATGAACGAAAGGTTGTTTGATGCAGCCCTTGAGAAATATTTTGAATTCTTCGTGACAAACAAAACAACAACGCTGTAGCTAATTCAAGCTTGTGTAGTGCAGTTTTATTTCAAAGAGTGAAAACTAGAAAGAAAACAATTTGCTTATGTTTTACTTGTGAATATGATAAAGTGTCTGGTTGTTTTGGTTTCATCAATTGCAATTCTCGTTTTGAGAAAATATTCTAAAGTTTAAGGAAAAGTTGTGGAACAAACTATTGAAAAAAGAATTTACTTTAAAATTGTAATTTATTGATGTATAATGCTCTCATGTTAAAAATATTGTTTTAAATCAATTCATGAGTCGATTAACTGTGTACCATGCGTTCCAATGGAGTAAGGGATTCTTGAGCAATGTAACCCATGGTAAATTTATGAGTTAATTATCTCGATACAAATGAACCGAATTGTTGAGTTGTCAAGTTTGCTCGTATTTAGGCTTGTGTTATATCGAACGTGGTTTATGTTTACACATTGGAGTGAAAGATTTACAAGTTCTTGTCATAACATGTTTGGGGATAGATTTACGCCATTTTTGCATCGGTCTATAGTATACCGTTCAATACACATTGAGTAACACTACGAGGTAAGCCGTCGTGGACGAGCTATGTGTGCATTCCACGTATAGTAACTAGAACATTTCAATTTTACAACAATCATGTTATCAGAACATTCAGATTTTCGGAACAACTTTGATCCCAAATTACATTCAACTCAATGGAACAATTCAACTCTCTGAACAATCGAGTAGTCAAGTCCTTAGAACAATCAAACTTCAGAACAATCAAGTCACTAAAGTACTGTATTTAATTCAACAGAACATTCATGTGAATAAAACATTCAAATTCAATTCAATAGAACATTGAAATTCAATTCAATAGAACATTCAAATACAAATCAGTTAAGCATTCTAATTTAATTCAATGGAACATGTAAGTTCCTTCAATAAAGCATTCAATTCAATAGAACATTCAAATTCAATTCAATAGAACATTCAATTCAATAGAACATTCAAATCCATGTGAATAAAAAAATTCAAATTAAATTCATTAGAACATTCAAATTAAATTTCAATAGAACTTTCAAATCCATGTAAATAAAATCATTAAAATTCAATTCAATAGAACATTCAATGTAATTCAAAAGACTATTAAAATTCAATTCACTATGTTAAGCATCAAGTCACAACAGCATCAAAGTACCAATGAGAGGAATATAGACTGGAACACTCTTCCTTGATGTACATCTTAGGCAAGACACTTAGCCCAAACCATGTCTCCATCCTGCAGGGTACATCCTTAAAAATAAACGTCAACATGAAATGATATACACACACACACATATATATATATATATATATATATATATATATATATATATATATATATATATATATATATATATAGCCTATACATATATATATATATATATATATATATATGTATTTAATATATATATATATATATATATATATATATATATATATATATATACAGTATGATTGATATAGTTAAACGACAAACAGTACTCCATCCTCGCCGGCCCTTAAAATAGCTGGCCGTTCACCACCACATACAAATATGAACGCGAAATATATAAATACGTTGCAATGACGTCACAACAGGTGTACTACGTGTGACAAGGAAATTATTTACCTGATATCGCATAGCCAAACCTTGTGTCAGTAAAGCGGGCAAATTGCTGCAGAAATGTTAGCATGTACTCGAGTTTTCAGTACATCGGTATCTGTTGTATTTTTAAGACATAATAACAATTGAAATCTGCGTCACAGAATATGTTTACTGTCTTATACCCTTCATAACTCCTGAAAGATTCTTCAATTTTCAAAACTCACATACCTACACGCAACGACACTTTCTATACTTGTTTACAACTGGATATCGCGTTTTATATTGTATGATACCTAGCATATTAAAATCGGGCGGAACGTGTAACAATTTTTAGCTAGTAACATTTTTTAGCTAGTAGAGGCACATGAATAACCATCTATAAAGTCATTCTCGACTATTATTATATACATAACAGTTATCACACCAGTAAACATCTGATGTGAAATAAGTTACGTAATGTGGAGTTTTGAGACCAAAACAAATTGCTTTAGTCGGGGAATATCATGGACAGACAAAGTAGCCTATAGCTATTCCCGGATGAAGACTTCGAGGCTGTCATTCCTCCAGACTTTGACTTTTTAATCAACCTGAAAGGGTCCATAGAAAACGACGTACAATACAGGCATATATTGTTAACCAACGATTGATTGCCAAGGATTTCCTTCCATGCAGTTAATAAATGTCTGCTTCTTTTTCTGCTGAAGGGATTTAAGATCAATCTGTTTGCTACAAGTAAGTTACAAAACATCTTTGATATGGGGGTTATCTCTGTAATACATATACAACAGTGGCTTTCCGTAAATATTTTTTTGAAATGTTCAACTCCTCTCGAAGCAAGTTATTGTAGCGGCATGGAAGCTCTGATTTCAGTGGCGTAGGAAGGTACTTTTGAGTGGGGGGCTGAAGACTGATGGCCGGCCTGGGGGAGGGGTCTAAGGGGAGGGGTGTCCCCCTCCCCTTTGGAATTTTTTGCATTTCCAGGTAGCCTCAGATGCAATTTGGTGCAATATAGCACACTTCAACACCTACTCCATTTTGTAAACTTAATTTTGTACTTTCACCAGGCCTTAGATGCAATTTGGTGCTCCAAATGAGATTTTTTTTCTCATTTGGAAATGAAAAAGGGGTTTTCTGACTTGCGAAGCGGGGGGCGGAATGATACTTCCGCCCCTCCACATTTTTCACTGGGGGGGCTGGCGCCCCCAGCCCCCCCGGTTCCTACGCCCTTGTCTGATTTAATTGCCTCAAGGTCCATATTAATGCTGAATTGTTGTGTTGAATATGAGTGATGGTGAATCTATTCTAAGCTATTTTAAAGAAGCATATCGTAAATGCCTATAAGTCATTTTCTTTTCTTTTCAATTTACTAAGACAAACTTACGATTGTATTAAGTACAGTGTACTGTATGGATCTGTTAACACTAGATTCGAATTAAGTGGGTGAAGTATATCGTAAACCAGAGTAAACGTATTTTAATTAGGAAAAGGATATTGGTTTGAGTGTGCCAAATGTAGACTCAACCAAGGGCGGTGGAACTGGGAGGGGAGTACAGGGGGCACGTGCTCCCCCCCCCCACTTTTCCTCAGGTTAAAATGTGCCCTTTTTCTACATAAAATTGTACTCTTGATCACCTTTTCACCTCATTTTGTCTCGAAAGAAAACTTGTTCCATGTTTGCCAATTTGCACATCGGATATTACAGTGCTAGTATGCATTTTTTCCTTGAGGGGGGGGGGGGTGGCGTTGATGGAGTGATGTATATACGCAAATAAGATACAATAATAGTTATAAAGGGAACTTAATATCTTGCTGCATTAGTCCAATCGAATTTCCGCAAAGTGCCCTTCGACGTCGGTGCCCCCTCCCCCCCCCCCCCCCAGATTAAAAGTGCTTCCGCCGTCCTTGGACTCAACATTGGTGAAAATATTCTATATACACCTACTCGTAGTATATAAATACAATTTATACTTTATATGTTCTATACACCTACTGTATAGTAAATGAATACAATTTATACTTTGTACATTCTATACACCTATACTATATGAATACATTTTATACTTTCTTCCTTTCGTTGAGTTTTTACTTTCTTTCATATTATTTTTTCCCGACTATATCTCTCTCGATCTTAAATCTAAGCCCAGATTACATATCAACTAAACAGTGTCATGTCAAATAAAAAAGGCTTGAAAGTGGAAAAGTTACATTTTCATCGTCTACAAAGACGTTACATCTTCGTGGTAACTTCTTCGTCTTTAACTATCAACATAATAAATAGGTTCATCTTGTTATCGAAACTGTCAAATATTCTCTTTTGCTATAGTGAACAGGATAGATAGCTCAACATTTTAATAAATTTTTTTTCAGGGAAACTTGAAGAATGATTGAGTAAAATAATGATTTACCTCGATCATACGTGTTCACTTGGAGACTACTACATCTGTCAAGTCAATTACTCAATGTTTATAAGATCGGTGCATCGAAGAAGGAATTAATTATAGCACCCCGCAGTTGGTCAGTTGGTACAGAAGCATCATATATATATATATATATATATATATAGGCCTATACCATTAGAGTAGAGTATAACATAACTCAGGGGACATCAACCAATACACCTGCATAGCAGTCTCAAGTTAAAGGACGTGGTAACCCGGTCCCAGACGAAGTTACTGGGGATGTAGTTCCACATCCCTTCCCTTCCCTTGTTCAAGCTAAAAATGATGACAATTTTGCGGCAAATATATCGATATGTTACGGTATATCTGAATATGGTTTGATGGCAGTACGCAACTGTTTTAATTTAGTATTTGACTCTCAACGCCATTTTTGTAGAACAACAAATATGTCAAACGAAACTTAAATTCAGATCTGAAACTTCTCATCTCTATCGGCTATATGCTCCTTTAATGGATGAATAGATTTGGTCGGTGATAGAAAGTTGTTTATAAATGTAACCGTTAGCGGAAGAGAAGGATTTGGAAATCTGCGTCATTTGGAAGTCAGTAGAAAAAAGGATTTGACTATAGTTATGAAAGCAGTAAAAGCAAGATATTAAAACACTTCCTTAAAAAGGATGTAATTATTCTATTTCACAGCCCAAGATACTACGCCGTTTTAATCCGTTTTGCAATTACTCCCGATTTGCTTGTAAGTCGATACAGCGTTTTTCTAAGTCTCGTATATATTAATGATTTATTGACATCACAACGTTAAATCTAACTGACTTAAACTCCTGCATGTGTTTGTATAAGTGAGGACTTGTATATAGAATTTTTTTTAAAAGGGGGAAAGATTTGTCAAGTCGGTTTACCTTTTCTTAGGCTTGAAGTCAAACTTATTGAGATAACAAAAGGAAATAATAGTAGAGTATAGGGGCTTGCATAGGGTATGCGTATGTCCGGTTGTCTGAGTTAATTCATCGTTTTGCAGCAGTAAAAGATAAACCAGTATTAAGAAGACAAAAACTGTAGATTACACAAAAGGATACATAATCGCCATGTGACGCACAACAAATTATTCTTGATTTAGTTTCCGACACGCCGAGCCCTCACATCCTTGGCGAAGCATATCGCGGTCTTGAGTTTCACGTGCACTGTGGCTGGCTCTAAATGATCGACGTGAAGACTGCGCGGTACGCACAAGGGTAAATTTACATTTACAATTTGTTTTTCCTCGAGACCATACAGCCGTGTACCAATCAGTACCGTGCGTGTGGTAGGGTATATCATAATACTGACATGACACCCCCGTTAAGCTCACATTGTAGTTTCATGTAAAGCCATCTTACTTATTCCATGTATGTTACTACTTCCAGCTAAAGTCATTGATTTATAGTAGTTTGTTTTCAAAGAAGAAGGGGGGCAAAAACAGAAGAGCTTATCTTGATTATGTTCGAAGAGATGATATATCTCTACACATATACATCACGCTCACGCATACGACTCGAGTGAAACATTGCCTTTCATGATTCGCCTTTTGGAAGCTTTTGCCCGGTGTTTTATTGTATCGTTCGCTCTACGCGTACCGACTAAAGAAAGCAAATTTACCGATTCCATGGGGAGCCGTTTGGGAAATATGTTACACACAACCGGAGTAGATGAATATTATATATATACGTGGTGAATATTACTGGTGTTTTGAAAGAAAGGTTCGAACGGGCATGACAAGCCAAGCAAGCATCTCTCGCTGTTAATTAGACGTACGATGATTATTTATAAGCTCGGAGAGGAAGTAGACGATTATACATGGCGGACATTTGTGTTTGATTATTCGCCGGGTCCGGAATAGTTTGTTAATTACTCCGTTGTTGATGGACACGTTCTGCTATTTTGCCTCCAGCTTGATAGAAGTCCGTAGACGCCGTTAAAGTTAAGGAGTTACGCGTCGAGCAGGATAGCTGCATCATTTTTGTCTCGTTATTGTCGGGGATTATACGACAAAAGGTAAATACTAACGATACGAATGGACAGGCATCATTCGGTGTGAACTTATATTAAAGGTAATTGCATATATATATATATATATATATATATATATATTTACTTTTTCATAATCACAATCAAATCATTTATCTAGACTCTTCTGATTTGTTTCAATAATGTATATTTTAAATAAGTCTAATATTTGCCTCGCCACTGAAAACACTTGTTTTCTGCTTCGTGTGACTGTTGTATGAAGCTACGGGATAACGTCTCTTATCCAAAACATGGATATAATAAGCAGATAATTTAGTTATTTGCCTTCGATCCAATCTTCGTCCCAAATCGTTTAAGTATGAACATTATGTATGTTTGCTTGTTGTGCAAAGATTATATTCGTCACAGCTAATATTAGTGTATAAATTAAATAATACTGTAAAAAGAGGAATGAAGAAGCAACAACGTACTGTTTCATCAAGTGGCTGAGTGTGTTATTGCCTCCACCAATAATGACGTGGGGGGGGGGGAAGGAAGGGAGGGGGAGGGTATACGTCGGGTTTCAACCAAACCAAGCTCTGTTAAACCAGATTTATGCTCTTGTCCTTACCACAGTACTACTTACAATCAGTTTACAAGTGATCAAACAAAGAACCTCTTCTCTATATCAATTATAGTGAAGGTTGGTTTTACCACATACAGGTGGAGGCGTACACCCAACCCCCACCACCCCAACCCCCACCACTCCAAACCCACCACCCCAACCCCCATCACCCCATTTTATATAGAAACTAATTAACTGTACATGTAGCATCTCGCATAGAGTAAAGATACATTACAAAAATATTTTTTCTGAATGATTTAAGTCGGCGATCTATGGGATGTTTTCTTAGAGCTTCTGCATGGTTATCTTAACAACATATAGACAGAGATAAACTACATAAAGACATAAATTAACTACACATAGACAGAGATTAACTAATATAGACAGGGATTTACTACATATAGACATATATGAACTACATATACACAGAGATCAACTACATATAGACAGAGATTAACTACATATAAACAGAGATGAACTACATATAGACAGAGATTAACTACATATAGACAGAGATTAACTACATAAAGACAGAGATTAACTATATATAGACAGGGATAAATTACATATAGACATAAATTTACTACATAAAGACAGAGATTAACTACATATTGACATAGATAAACTACATATAGACATAGATTAACGGGAGGTTGATAGTTTAACTACGCACAACTTTATACATGTTCATTTAAATACCTAATTTTAAAATTCAGAACAAACTAAGATATAACCCCTTGTGGAAATTTCTACTACTACTAAAGAAAATGAATCAATTTTCGTTTTAAAACTATCATGATACAACACGCATGCTGACTGCGACCTCATTCGTTACAGTTTTTGTCCGCACAAAGTCCTTCAATGTCCCTGCCTGTAAAGTCAGGGAAAATTTGACCCCCACCCCCACCCCCCCCCCCCCCACACCCGCACCTTTGCAATCTGTGCACGTCACTGGTTTTGATGTTAACAAGAAAAAAAGTAACCACGACATAATCTTACAGTCATAGTCATTCTTCTGGTTTCTGTTTCTTACTTTTCCTCGAAAATAAACCTTTAAATAAATAGATTAAACATCTCTCAACACAGAGGAATATCTGACCTGTTATAAGGCTATGTATACTGATCCTCGTACTGTTACCAATATCTGTTACTTCTCCGATTAAAGCGATGGTTGAACTATTCTGAAGTTTATTTTTCTGATCCAAGTATTAGCAATCAAGAATATCGAAAGATTTTCCGTTTTCAATTTGTTTAAAAGCTTTCAGTTGACCTGAAGGTGTAAATACCGTATATAGAGCTTCAATATATATAGTCACAACACTATGGTTACAACTGTAATCGGATATAGTGAATGCAGGTGGATATCCATCACATAAATATCTCAACTTTTACATGTTTTGTAGATTTCAACAAGAAATAAATTAATAATAAAATTGTTCAATAAATATAAAATAGCATAAGAATAAACAGACGCACTCATATTGTATATATATATATCTATATATATCTATATACACACACATAGTGTGTATATATATATATACATATATATATATATATACATATATATATATATATATATATATATATATATATATATACATATATATATATATATATATATATATATATATATATATATATATATATATATACTGTATATATATATATATATATATATATATATATATATATATATATATATATATATATATATATATATATATAAAATACCGGTAATTGACTAGCTCTTCGTGCCGCTAAAACCCTTTATTGCATTTTTATGTAACTTACACATGTTAACAATTTTTAATATTTTATCGTACATTAAATTTTCCACAATTCCACGAAGTCAGTATCCGATAAATGTTGCATGATACAATATTAAACACGACCGGAGGCTTAATTAAACAACTGGGCACATATTTATGAAGGATTACGTTTCTTGATAATATCAAACGAATTATTCGATATAATCACTAGAATTTGCCGGAACGTTTTAATGACTTTGCTGTTGCTCTTGGATGTGATATGAGTCTAAATTTAACCGCGTTTTGGTGAAGGCAATAATTAAGAAATGTAAGAAATTCGAAGGTGTAATCATGGATTGGCGAGTATAGGATTTGTAAACTGGATGACGGATTTGGTTATAAGATTAAACGTGCAGCTTTTTCATACCCAACTGATATTTTCAAAGTTATTATATTTGATAATTTGATTAATAATTCAGTCTAATAATTTTTTATCATTCGATTGAAACCGTTTATGAAAAAAAGTGATCAAAAACGATCGAAGTGAATATCTGATTTTATTATTATGATCAATGAAATTTGAATATAATATTTAATGAATTTCATTAAGTACAGCCTTGTAGTATATCAAAATTAGCAAACAATTATATTAATACCTGCAAATGAAACCAGCTATTCTAAAAGATGTATGATCGGATACTTGCGTGATATAATATGAATGCGTTTGTGAAATATTCCGCTCTGTTTGTCAGTGTCTGTTTGTATGTTTCTCTGTGCAGTGGCGTAGGAAGGTACTTTTGAGTGGGGGGGGGGGGGCTGAAGACTGATGGCCGGCCTGAGGGAGGGGTCTAAGGGGAGGGGGTGGAATTTTTTGCATTTCCAGGTGGCCTCAGATGCAATTTGGTGCAATATAGCACACTTCAATACCCACTCCATTTTGTAAACTTAATTTTGTATTTTCACCTGGCCTTAGATGCAATTTGGTGCTTCAAGTGAGATTTTTTTCTCATTTGGAAATGAAAAAGGGGTTTTCTGACTTGCGGAGCGGGGGGGGGGGGGGAGGGGGGCGGAATGATACTTCCGCCCCTCCACATTTTTCACTGGGGGGGCTGGCGCCCCCAGCCCCCCGGTTCCTACGCCCTTGTCTCTGTGTGTCTGTTTGCTGTTTGTTTTGTTGCTTGGCTTTTGTTACATCATGGATACATGAGCACGCGAGTCAATGATTCAGTACTAAAGTCTTCTTCCAAGCTATATATTCCCTTCAATTCCAACTGGTGGAGTAGCTTCGTTTTTTTTTCCATGAGAGTATAATTAAGTCTATTCTATAACGCCCGCGATAAATTAAAGTTATTTGCTTTAAGGTATACCGTTGGTCATTATTAGTACCGTGTTCCTCCAAATGTAATTAACGAAATTCGTTAGCGCCGTCGATTTCGTGTATTTTATTATCTACAGTATTACTTAACAATCGTTACAGGGTTTCATTATTCTTGCTCCGCCGCCAACTATGGCCATATATGTGCGCCCTGAAGCGCGCCTATATACCCTTAATTAATTTATTTACGTTGTAATTGCGCCTATATTATTATACCTGTAGTGAAGTACGCTTGAGTTGTAAAGGTATTTATTCCTTCACCCGTGTAGTCTTTCTTATACGGTTGACTGGTATATATATAACAATAATGTGTATTCGTATATAGTCATGGTTGATGCTGACGTTTTAAGTGCATGCGTTGCTGGTTGTTCATGCACGTTTCCACGCCAGGACTTCTCAGCTTGAAACATTGGTATATCTCAACAACCATCAAGAAGCCCCAAGTGTATCAATCTGCGTATCATATTTACAACATTTGGAATATTATTCAAAAAGATTACAAAATTCTAAGATTCAAATTCAATTCGCCACTGCGTTATACCAGCGTCCGCACCATATTTGACGTGAGAACTTTGACGTATCTAATTCGCTAAAGTGGGACTAAAGATGATTGCAAAACATGGAGACGTCAGTCTGGGTTAACACTGCATACCGTTCTCAGTGACTTGCTCAAGTCGTTTCACTATTAAACGTTTTCTTCTGTGTACTTCCGGTGTAGAGAGAGAAAAGAAAGAAAAAAAGTGCCATTTAAACTTGCTACATCGATTCGTTTGTCCATATGACAGTATACTTGCTCGTACTAATTCCAACATATGCATACTAGTATATGAACTGAAAACTTCAATGTCGTAAATAAACTAGCCATTTCCCCATTTTGTTCCCTTTTTTTCAGTTTTTACGATATATTTTACCCATAACACGGTTCTCTTATTCGTCCTTCTTTTGGATAAACACTGACCCCCAACAAGACGGCATAAAATCATTGATTTTGAGTTTAATACTGTATGGTACCTTTAGGAGAATTTCTTACCTTCCGAGGACTCCCAGAGGATATGCCTGCGCATGCGCTATACCGATGATGTTCAAATTCGATTTGGATATATATAGTGAAATGCATGTTCGTGGTAGACTTTATATAGATGTATACGGACACTTAATGAATTTACCAGCTCGCCACTTCACGAGTGGAATTGATGGGGTTTCTTTCTGATTCTTATCACTACTGGCTTGTCAAGTTGTTCTCCATGAGTTGCGTACTCTGCAGAATTTAGTCAACATAAAAGCATGCATGTAGCGATTTGTTGCAAGGTCTGTAGGACTCCATTGACTTGCTGAGTTTTGTTTTTGTGTTTTTTTTACATTTGTAATAATCTGGTGCATGGTAACATACGGTAGCCTACTCGAGACTTTAGAATGGAAAATCTGGTGCCTTAAAACTTCGTTAAAACCTCCGGTCAGGAATGGTGAAATTGTCTTGGACAATCGTTTAACGACCGACTCTTTTTACACTGTTCATTTTTTCTTTTTAAGTATAGGAGAATAAATTTATCTTTATCCCACATTATCCTGGTCCTCTCAATGTGCCTTTCCCGCACCCCTCGTTAAGCCAAGACAGCGGGGATCCTGACCCCCCCCCCCCCCCCCTCCTGTCAAAACCTGTTAACTATGGGCCTACAACGGATTGCAAAATGACACAATCACAAAAGATACATCAAAGCTGTTCGACACGAAACTTTCTAGATAATTAACTAAACAGTTTCTAACTCTGTAATGTACGTTAAGTCTATAGAGCGTGTATGACCATTTTGATGGATTGCAATTAAGGGGTAAGCAATTTATGGAGGAATGTAACACAAGGTTTTTTATCGAGAAGTTACAGACAAGCAACGCATGCAAGGATCTTGACTTGAGCAAGTCGTTCCTTGTATTGATCCCAACTTCGCATGAGTGAACTGATATCGCCAATTACACTTGCAAGAAACTCACCTTAACATTCAGTGCGTTAAAAAAATATTGGTTCAATTCCCACGTTACATGAAATATGGAAACATTTACATTGAAAGAAATTTCTACCCATGGCCCTGCGATGTGAAATCAAACAAAGAGAAAAAGTGATAAATTTGATGGAAAAACTCTTCCATCACTCTAGTACCGCAATGTGTGGCACTACACTGGCTCTGAATATGTAGGCCTATAGCATGGCCACTATCTAGCATTTAGTAGGGCCAGACGTTGATCGAAACGTTTAGGAAAAGTCTTAACCCAAAGTCTATTTTGTCCAGTTTTAAGCATGTAACGAAAAACAAACCGTCAATGTCTTAGCAATGTAATTTAGTTTTAATGAATATATTCCAGCCCAACTCAAAACGCAATATTACACCTTGCAGTTCGGAAAAAGGAAATTTCACTTAGCATTATCGTAGAATATTATCCAGCTGTTACTCTCAGCAGATAGAAGTTGACATGTGACATGTGGAGGCGTTGGGATATGTTATTATTACTGAGAAATGCCCATCAAGTCGTAAAAAGAAAAATTTCAATATAATTGAAGTGCTTGAAGTATGCATATTTGCCCTTTATATGTATATGACTTATAGACATATCTTATATACAGGCAGTTGCTATTAGCAGCTTCCTCGTCTAACGTCTTGGCTCACAAGGTATGAGTATCGACCAAGGTTTAGTGGATCGCCTGGAAAGTTTTTAAGGTCGCCATGCTTTATTTCGTCATGTAATACAATAATACCTTGGCTATATATATACTATGTTACTAAATGCTATAGCATTGAACCTCTGAGTCAAGCAGAATAGTATCTGTTCCATTATGGTGACGAAGGTACTCTGTTGGGCTTGGGTGAGTGAGGGTGGGTAAGGGTAGGCTTGGGCGGAGAGGTTGGGGAGGGTAGGCTTCGGTGGGAGGAGGGTGGGGGATATTTTATCAATATGTCTGATGTCATTGGCATGGTGTAAATATAATAGTTGATAGCTCATTTCCTTTGGTTTCTTTTCATATTTTCACGTGAATCGATGATGTCATATTTCGACTTGTCTAAAGTCTTCTTCCCTCGTGACGTGTAATATACATTAAAACAACCGAAATGAGAATATAGTATTGTTCGTGTTCTCTATACCACAGACCAATGACCAATGTTGGATTTGCACCCACTAATATTCTGTACCTCTCTACCAGTCATAAGTGTATGGGTGATAAACGTTGATAAATGTTGTCGAAACTATAGTCATCTATATATACAGGCTCGCAGTGTGACAAAAAAAATGCTCGTCAGAACTTCGAGAGGGTTAACTTACAGTTCTAACCTGGGATGTGATATTATGCTATTGTAAATAATTTGTGTATGATGAGGAATATATGCAGATTATTCTGTGACATTAGTATCATGAGAAAAAATGAGTACAGATCAACACTCTATATAACACCTATTTTGGATGTCCAAAATACTCATTTTAAGTTGGCAACATTTGCCAGGTGGAAATAATACTGTAATACAATAATTTAATTAACTTTATACAAGAACGCTGTCAAACAATACCCCAAGGCCCCTAACTCCAAGGCCCCAGGTCCACCCGGTCATCCCCCACCAATATTTGTAGCTGGGCCCCAAGGTCCATGACGGAAGCCTCAAATGATTGCTAGGTTCCGAAAATTTGAGCCAGCTAAACACAATTTGTCAGTCACGTGTTTGCTTAAATAATTGAGTGACTATCAACATGCCTATATCCCTTAGTTTGTCTTAGTTCAGAAACAACTGGGTTTTGTTTCTCGAGGACAAATTATACTGCCCTGTTCAACATCGACTTCTATCACGGTGCCTCTTCTATTATGTTTTCATTTATGGTTTTGCGTCAAGTACAGTTGAGATGAAGCAAGATTGATGGACCGCAGTTCTCACTCTTGAACTAGGGCCCCTGAAAACCCTGCGTATGCGCCATCTCCCCCCCCCCCCCACGCTTCCCCTCCTTGATTACACAAGTCACAACTAATATTCTACACCAGTCGGAGACTGTCACAGTACGTTTCGAGTTATCCCTTTAACCGTGAGTAGGTTTGTGATTTACTTCATTCATACCGTATAGCTTAATTAGTCATCTTTGTTTCAATGTAACTGGCTGTCCTGTTTATTATCAAGTGAAAATACTGACATTAAATCAAACGATTACAAAAATTCATATTGATGTTTACAGACAGTACGAATTAACTGGCCCCGTATAATATAAAGTTCCAAAGATAGTTTTCATAAAAAATATCACTTTGGCTTATTTTTACAAAGTCTATGTTTTGCTTGGTCTCTCTCTCCACCTCTCTCTCCCTCTCCACCTCTCCCTTCCTCTGACAAGAGTGATATCTACCCATACATCAATTTTCTCTGTCAAAGTTTTGAAAGGCTTTAAAATACCTTCACGATGTTGTGAAATGGTTTTAATTTATGCCTCAGGACTGCTGCATTACGCTCGTCAGTGTTATGAACATTTTTTTTTATGGACAAAAAGATTTGAGGACGGAACGAAATACGCTATAGGAAGTGTTGTTGTATCATAGGATATATATATATATAGTGGTAATAGATCATTTCAATGCCACGTTTAATGCATGGGGACTCGTATTGCATCTCTCTGTTTGGTTGTATGAGAGTTATCGCTCTGGAAGTTGGTTCGGCGTCTCACTGCAGAAATTTACTATATATGTAGGGTTCGTACTGCACAGTTATAGTAATCTAAACGCCCAATGTATAATACGTATTGAATAACAGATTTTAAAAATACATTGCTATTATTTATACAAAGCTTCTTTGACATATATCTGGGTTTCGTGAAACACAAAATGTATGATCTTTTATTGTATGAATCGAAGGCATAAGGTAAGGTTTGACATAGGATGGCATTAGTCCGGACAGACCAGGCGATACAGTGCACTGGCCTTAATCTGATATGACCTCATTCCTACTGTCTTAATTTTAAATGTATTTTGCTACGAAGAAACTTGCATCTTAGCATTTTATTTAATGATAAGTGCAACCCCCCCCCCCTTCCTCACCACCCACAAGCTCAGCTACGATCATACTTAGAGCTATCCCAACATGCATTGTACCATTTCTTTTTCTTCTAACATTCTCTATTCTTATTCAAATGTGATAATGATGTATATATGTCTTTCATGTTACATATAGCCTATACTGTAGCCTAATGTACCCTTACAACGGTTCCAGCCAAACCCCGTCTTTACCCGAAAATATCGATTGGGAATGTTCTTTGTTTGTCGAGGAATTACAGATCTATGCGAAGAAAATGCACTCCTTTTTTGTTTTCTTCAGATACATAAACATTTATTCATGATTGGGACAGTGGAGCTTATGAATATGCATGAACTATCTTTCAGCGCACCCAGTCACTTATTACAGTTAGATCCAATTGCAAGGATATATCCTATAAAGAAAGTGTCTTGTCCATGAACAAAAGAACACACGTCCTATCCGCATATATCCTTCACACACAAGAACATTTCCTATGGATATTTCCTAGCGAGGGTGTTAAATATTGGGTGTTTCGTTATCATTTTTGGTCTTTTTCATACATATCATCATGCATCATAAGTCATCGTTTTATGTATAGTGTTCATATATGCCTATATACGTGTATTAACCATCTCTGAAAGCTGTGACTTTCAAGGTTATACACCACTGCGTATAGTAAAGCCTAATCCAGTCAATATATTCTGTCAGTGCACAAGGTGTAAAGATCCAATAACGTGATTTATCCGCACTCCTAATGTATATATATATCCATATATATACCATTACTCTATCAACGTATATACAGTTTATACAACCTTAACCAAGATTGCTAAGAAAGAATATAGTTTGATGAAAATTATGCAGTAGAATAATTCAAGGATAAAAAATATATTAATATTTCGGTTCAATTATCCGACAATGATATTCATCATTGAAATGCGTAGTTGCAAACTGCAACATATATGATACATGGGATGTACTTTATGGCGTGTAATAAGCAGATGGAGAAAAACTGGTTAATGAAAATTATGATTTAAGAGTAAATTATTCAAATTTCGTAAATCATGCATGGTTACCATCTGGGTGGAATTGCTATTGTGTACAGTATGGGGTTTATATATATATATATATATATATATATATATATATATGTATATTTATATATATATATATATCTATATATATATATATCTATATCTATATATATATACATATATATATATATATATATATATCTATATCTATATATATATATATATATATATATATATATATATATATATATATCGCAACGTTATTCAGCAGTGGATGCATGAGAAGCAAATATCTGTTGATACAGTACCGAAATAGCGATGGTTAAGAAAACATCGGTAAAATGTAAGGTATCCCCGCGTGCCAGCATGCCAACTATATATGTCCACTATAAATGTACCCTTCTTTGAGCAAAAGAACATTTTACACATGTTACGTGGAGGAAATTAGGAATTAATTATTTGAAATAATTCAACAAAGCCTTTCGAATATCAAGTGCCCATTTACGTTCAAGATTTTCCCTCTTCCTGTCTGGGTCTGAAGTATAAATTTAGGACCAACTTAATCGATTCGGTAGAGTGACTTCCCGTTCCGACCGGCGGCAGAGCATATAGACCAATGTAAGGATTATATTTCTTATGACGTACGAACGGTGTACAGTGTTAATATACCCTGGACGAAGCTCAGTGGCTCCAATTCCCAATTTCTAGCAGGTTGCGAATATTTGAATGTGGAAATTTGAAGCAGGTGGGACGAGGACGGAATTAGCCATTTCGTCACTGCGCAGGTCTGTGTCCTAGTTTCGTGTCCGGTCACGTGATACCGTACACGAACCCCTGTCATATATTTATTGTACATTCAATACCAAAATGCGTTGTGAATTTGATATGCTTGACTTCTTTTGCGCAAAGTTCGATTTCATGTTTTTTTTGCAAACGATCGTATATCTGTGTAATAGAGTATTTTGTTTCATATCTGTCCCTTAAAGACTAGTCTAATTTCCGTCTCTGTCCGAGGAAGACAATGGACGCTTGAAGACACCCTGCAGCGTTTATTGACCGAGACAGAATTCCCATGGGGACAGTATACACGCCGCTATACCGGCATGTAATTCTATTATGTGTGTGATGTATGACTTAATGTATATAGCTCGTAATAACATTGAATTTGTGTTACTTCAAGTCATACTATTACAGTTGGTGGTGTCATGGTCAGATTGCGTTTTAGCTGGTTTTGCTACAAAGAATGGACAAAACGTACGGAAGCAATGAACGAATGAACGCAACACAAACGTTTCATTTTCTTTGCGGTTATTTATTTCAATTTGTTCACTAAATCCAACGGGCTCATTTCAAGTTTCAAGTACAAATATACTTCTCACCGTCCCCGCCCGCCCCACTCTACAGTTTATTTTTTTTTATTATCTCCCAACTCCCCCCCCCCCCCAATCACACACACACATAAATGTTTTGTGTGTTAATAACGATTCTGCTCATATAAACTTTCTATAAAGAGGAACATAACCCCCCTTGCGAAGAAAATATTTCCAACTCTCTTTTCTTAACTTTAGACACACCCATGGGCTAAGTAAGCGGGTCCTAATACTCACCCTAATTCATTTTAACGGGCAGTAGGTATCACCACTTGATTAATTGTGTTAACTTTGGAAAATTCTGAACTGTTGCGTTCCACCTATCCGGGTCCAACTTACCTTACCCTCCACCTCTCCCTCCGCTCCCTTCCAACCGACCCACCCGGCTCAACCGACCCCACCCACTCACTCCCCCCCCCCCACCACACTTCATGACAGCTCATTTTTACGAACTCTATAAATTATGACATGGATTGAGATCGAGCATATATCATAAATTCATGCACTTCGCACATATGATATATACACCTATCACACGCGTGTGTCTTATATACATTATACTGCAGTACATATCATATATACTTATGCTAGCGTTGATGAACTACCTCAGAAGAGAACGTTTGGTTTTTAATATATATCCAGCCATACGCACGACATATGACTTGAACAGATATAAGGTGATATTGTTTAATATATATTTGTCGTTCCAATCCTGACATAATGAAACGTATAGTGTTTTATCAAACTCGGTATTCTCGATCAAATAAGGGGTTGTTTAACCAAGTCTGGAATTGAATATATTCATATGACACTGTCCTGCAAGCTCAGATTTTAATGGCATATCGTTTTTGTTTTCCTTTTATTATTACTCTTATTATTCTCATTCTCATTTCTCGTTTCAGATATATGAAGTCATCGCCTGTCGAAGATAAACGAGCTGACGGGTGAAATTTAAGCCATAACGGAATCTATTGATGATATATACCAACTGGAACGGAAACTTAATTCAAGACAGATTGGAATTATATACGACATTTGAAAAGGAAAAAAAATAGAGTGTGAGATCTCTGTTTTAGATGTAACACCACCCCTCGGGGTTCCTGAATTTCAGGAACCATTAGAAATGGACATGCCTATAGATCATGATGTCTGTGTCGTATAGAACTTTCCAAAATCCGGCAAATTGAATTCATAACATAACATGCATTTGACATGATGTACGATATACTGCACAGATTGAACATTGCAGGTAATGGACGAAATAACGGTACACGTACGCACTTAAATTTCACAACAAAAGTTTTAATGTTCATCCAAAGTAGATCAAGAAATTGACGCATGCAGATAATTGTTTTCAATTTATTAAAACACTTCACAGAATTATGTTTATATAGATATGTGCGCTGAATGCCTGGGTGAGCTTGAATTCCCTTTTAAGTGTTTAAGGTAGCTGTTATAATAAGCAAAGGTTCAAGGTGCATGATTCGCTGGAAAAAAATGAATATGCATGATTTATACAATATGTTATACGACAGTTCAACGTTCAAGATGATAAGTTTATCTTCCATTAAAACACATAGATAGTATATAACAATTACCATGAGACTGTCCTTAAACACGTCACCTGATTTACATACACATCAACCAATGATGCAGCTGGAAGGATATGACGTCACTTTGGCGCCAAATTCTTACGAGACCGTAGACGTATTGGAGAACTTCTCAACGGATATAGGAGTTACGGACGATTCACGGAGCGTAGCATATCAAGGCCCAGTTGGGCCATTGATGTACACATTGGTGGTCATAATTTTCTATATTTCATCAATTGTTATACTAATGGTGAAATCTGCCCACAAAGAGAAACAAGAAACAGACCAAACTTTGCACTATGAGAAATTTTTAAAGAAAAACGATTTTGTGTCTAATGTGAAGAGAGATGACAGGACACCAACGGATTCACAGTACTTAACGGTTGATTCCTGTAGGTCGTCTGCAGACGGGAAAGATATAAACTTCAAGTCGAATACATTTACGTCACGTAACTTGGGTACTTTGCACGAAGTGTAAAAACTTTCTTTGAAAGTGATTCAGTTGTGTTTGAAATCCAATGAAGACAAAAATTGTGGCCTGTACGGCATCTGCTGTGGCTAGAGAAAGTGACTCGCCCATACAGGAATTACATTGAGGAGTTGTAAAGCCTATACTTTAGGCTGCACACGCTACCAGATGCAGACTTGCCCATACAGGAATTACATTGTGGAGCTGTTAAGCCTATACTTTAGGCTGCACATGCTACAAGATGCGACAACCGTAGGTCTTCATTACTGCAGATAGCCATCCTTTCTGCCAGGATAATCTCCAAATCATGGCGTTCCATGGAGGCCCTGTAGAGCTGTGTAAGTTATGTATATGATACTGTTACACATATACGAATGGATATTGTTGCTCTGAATAACCAACGAAAATCGAGCGTAATAAGGAACGTCGGTATAATGTTCTCTCTTCGAGGATGTTCGTGCATCCGTGGACAAGAACAAATGAACAATTCATGTTTCGTAAACAGATTTGAGAAAAAAATCGTTGGAAGTTGAACTTTATGCGTTATAAAATAGGCCTGTATGTTTCCGTTAATGCTGGACGGTTGACCAACCATTTGAAGATTAAGAAAGCATTACCATTTAATTAAATACCGTAGATGACCAAAGATGTATTTATTTATTTACCTGTTTATGATGATTTTTCTATAGTTACTTTAATAATAATGCAGAAATTGGACCACGACAAATTAACAAGCAACTTGAGATACGGAAACAATATAGAGGTTTCTTGATAAACCCTGCAACCTTCACCATAAACCAATGCGGTTTATAGATATTTCTGATATACAACTATAGGCAATCTAACAACTTAGAATTTTCCTAGTCCCTTTGGGATTTTGCAGAATGAGTTACTTTCATAGGCTAGGATTGAAGACTTGACCATGCAAGTTAAAAAAATTTGATATTGCAGCCTGAGTTACTATATAGTATTCGAATACACATTCTTTTATGACTTATTTGCTTTATTTATTTGACGTATACAGTAGAGGAGATATATTTGCCAAATATTGTTAATGAATCGGTGAAGTTTCTAACATCAGTGGTTGTGTAATGTCGGTATAAGAACACGAATATTACTTTTATAACGTGACAATACAAAGTTAAAACGGAGGGTGGCCGAAAGTAGACATTTCATATCTTATATTAACACGATGATATCACAAAGATACAAAATACCAGCCCTTGGTATGATTTTATAAACATGCAAAGTCTCTGTTGATATTCTTGTTCATGATTTCATTTTAAAGTAATGTTTATATCGATATTGATAAAGAAAAAGATTGCACACTTTAAGCACAAATTTTTGTTGTATGACAAAGGTTCTCGACAGGTTACCCACGGGCCATGTCTCGCCCTCAAAAGATATTAATCCGGCCCGCGAAAAACTGCATTCCACAATCAGGCTGCCTGATCTTGCCGTTCTATGGTTGGACAAACTGCCTGCCCTCACTGCAAGATGTTCAATCTTGTCTTAGTATAGTGATTTTGCTTCTTTCCGTCCATTTGCTCTAACCAATGCTTCCCTCCGGTATCGTATAGGATGCTAATTGAGAACTGGCACCCGGTTTTAGTACCATTTCAAGACAAACAATATGTCATGGCAGTGTATATTACTTTGTAATACAAACCTACTTCTGTTTTTGTTAGAATTTTTCCAATAAATTTCGTAGTCTCATACCTGAGTGGTTGTCCTTCTTACGTTATCACATGTGGGTTTTTTTTATCAGCTCCACCCCTCAGAAGCAATTTTAAATATAACATTATATTTGAGTGGTCTCTAATAACAAATTTGTAATGCTTTTCATACCGTATTTTACAAGGAAATATTGTGATAGAATCCATAATTGGCTGGCGACCCTTTGCTGTTATTGTAAAACGATAGATTTCATACAACTTCAAGTCAGCATTAACATTCAATTGGATATGGAATAATTGAGCAGCTGACGTCATCATCAAATTTATGTTAAAGGAGCGTTTCGGATCCTGAAAATGGAGTTAAATGTCCTTTTAATTGGTGAATTTATTTACTGAAGACAAAATTTGATAGTCGACCTAAGGATTTGAGGGAATGCTCGATCTTGTACTGAAGTGAACAAAACTGACCCCAAGTAATGTGTGCGCCCTCTATTTGGGTGTTCATACAGGGTATTGTGTGCGAGCCGCAATTCAACATGTGGGGTTTTGGCTACGTCACTGGCATTGAACGTACGCGTGTATTAATTGTAAGAGACTTTCACGAATTAAACGACACGCGCATGGACATCTTTTGGTCATTACCTGTTTAGGAACTTCCCAGTTTAACCCACAAAATGGAGCAATTCTCCTACCCTCATCCACAATAGTCCTTTAACGAAACAAAATAAATTACCGTCCCTTCTGCACCAAATACGTGGTTAACATTATATGCCTCTAATGATGGCAGTTCTCTCCCCCTTGTAACAGCCCTGGCCCCCCCCCCCCCCGGTTGAAAAAAGAATGCCACTTCGTGCAATTGACTATCCAGAATCCGATGCAACTACCGTTACTGTAGGGGATTCATAAACCCAGAGTCATGTAAGAAGAATACACGATAATTCCTGCAACTCTAATCAATCGATTTATTGGTGTGATCTTTCATCCCCAATCTTTATTCCTTCTTGTTTCCCAACATCCATCCAAGATCCTTAACATGTATTGGGAAAATAGAGGGCGCTACGAGATTTGACTAATTTCTTTTCGTGGATATCATCGGCCTCTACTGACGAATAGGCCCTTAAGATGATGAAGCTCTTGTCGTAGATTTAACATATTATTCCAGTATTACTGACTTGAAATTCGTATACCTCCGTGAAACGAAAATGAGTTCCTAGGCCTAGTATATACCGGTACGTCTTGTCAAAGTGTCCAAGGGTTGGAACAAGATATCCCATAGCGCCGGGACAGATCTTCAACTTATATGCCTACTTTATGAACGTACAAAATGAAATAGTTTAGTTCAGTTCAGCCTCAGTTCAGCCTCATTTAATTTCAACTTAACTACGTTTAGTATTTTTCTTATCCTACTTAAAGGCACTGAAGATTCGCCCCAAACAGCGTGCCTCGCTCTGAAAAAGTTAACTTTCCGTTGCTTGCAAGTGAAGTTTTCTTCTTGTCGCTACAATATGCAGACAGTAATGAAACGTGATACCTTGTTATCTTTATCTAGACCTGAGATGTACATCGCTGCTATGTTCACTGTGTTGTGGGTATTGACCGTAGCTGTATGTATTGACTGTACACTAGTGTCTAATTACCGACGGTAGCACGCTGTGTGTGTATTTTCTGGGATCGATGGTGGTGTCTAACACTTCTTTTACACCTCATTCGAAACTAGGTCAGATTACCGGCATGAGACGTTTCTTTGTGCGCGAGTCTTCAAACCCTTTAATTTAGAGTCTACCTTCCAGCAGAGTAGTGGGGTTCCCGGATGTGATTTGAAGTGCCTTTCAAGTTTATATAAATCACAACTGTGCATGATATGTCTAATCAATCTGTCCTAAAGGCAGGTACGAAATAATGGTTCTTGTCACTTATACACCAACCTTGAACCAGCTGCACACACGAGATAGCTTTGTGCTCAAAATCACGTGTTGTCGGGTTGATCTATTCACAGGAAACCGAACTGTCATTTATCATCAAACGATCGTTTCAATGCACCGGCTGTTCTATGACGTAATATATGTAAAACAAGTTCCTTTTTGGATAATACTCAAAGTTTCCCGTGGGTTCGGTAATTTTGTCATAAATTGTTAGCTGAGTATATATTGTGTGTCCGTCTCCGCAGTCCACAGTTTGAGCTATTGTTTCGTGGTCTGCATTGCGCAATGCAAACTGCCTTCTTCCGGTGCGAAATTGATACTTTGTATGAGGAACACTTCAAAATACATTGGCATATCAAGTGTCTAATGTTAGAATTACGCGTAATGATCCATCTGGACATAGTCAATGAAAGAAACGAAAATAGAAGCTAGCAATAGATCTTGTTGTCTTTCGCCTCTTGTCGTTGATTATGTGAAAAGGTCTTTCAGTTAGATAGAAAAGGAAAAGGACAGCCCGTGAACTCTGAACGATATGTGGTCAGCTGATATCCTCATCTTACACTGACATTTCTGTCGCGCAACTAGTCCTAACATAGGTCTATTTCATATATGACTTAGGGGCCTAGGTTATTTCAAGTAGAACTCGATTTCAGAAATGATGGATCCTGAAACAACCCGCGTCAACGAAAGAACTGGCTTATTGGACGAACAACTAAGGAATGTCAACTCTTCGTACGCACTTCACCTCTAAAACTTTGCTCCATTTGTTTCGAATTTCACATGGTCATTACGTCTAGGCCTAGGCTAGGCCTTCACTGTTTTCAGTGTGACTGTTACTTGTCAGTATCATCCTTAGGCGTAATGTAGCCATGACCTAAGTTATGCTAGGCCTTGGCATGCCTAGAGACAAATATATCGATTCGTATGGAACAGGCCCCAAACATTGGTGTTGTGGGGCAGAGATGGAGTAAGGGTTATGTATTAGTGACCCCTATCCCACAAGAAAAACACTGAAATAGTATATCCACAGCTTACAATTACAAATGGGACTTGATCCATGTTGTCAGTATCTATTGAATCATGTAAAGTAATGAATAACTATTTATAATAATAATAATCAGGACAAGCATGTTTGAAGTAGCCGAATGTAATGCATATGAACATAACATCTATCTTGTGAAATATTATTGCCCTTTCTATTTTTACCAAAATTAGATTTGGCTATGTCTTATTATTTTCATACAGCTTTGGGTGATGTGGGTAGTAGGAGGTTCAGCCTTAGACCATCAAGCAAATGTATATAAGGCTCAAACCTGTGAATCTTATACAAGAGTCAATTGACGCATATGAAATTCAAGGCCGCTGAAAGAACAGCAACATACTTTGATTTGAAGCTGCAACTTCAGTTTCATATGAAAACAAATGCACTTGCACCTTGACCAAGTGTTGCAGTCATTGATCTACCTTGTACACCCCAGTTTGCCCACAGCAGCCACCAATCGATAGGCTGATTGAGCGACTATATAAACACTGAAGCAAAATAATTTATGGTTGGATAAATCGTGTGCAGTGTCTGGTAGTGGTAGCTGCAAAAATATATGAAATTCCAAGGAAGTTAATTTCATATTCCAGATGAAAAAATTATGTGTTATTACTGTCTAGGTATTGAAATTTATGTTTTGCTGAAGATGGGATTTGGAAAAAAAAAACATGCTGCGCCACTTTCTTTATTGATTTTGAAGGCTGCATGATACGCTTGAAGCTTTTAAAAAAAACCAGTTATCACAGATAACAGTTATACAAAGAGTTAATTTTCTTTATCAACTACCTGCATTTAATAATGATCCTAAGACTTACTAAAGACTCTCCTCTTTTCATTGTAGTCTAAGAGCCTCAGGTTAATGGAGATTTGTTTTTCTTCCATTTTAGCCCGTCAGACATGGACCAGGGGAAAGAAGAAGACCAGTCTGAAAATGGAACAGGTCAAAACAGCAAGAGAAGGTCAGCACAAAATTATCATATTTTTGTCAATCACCTTTTTAAGCTTGTTATCAATTAAAGGGTGTGAAGACTCGTGCAAAAGAAACGTCTTATGCCGGTAATTTGACCTAGTTTCGAATGAGGTGTAACAGGAGTGTTAAACACCACCATCGAGCCCAGAAAATACACACACAGCTTGCTACCGTTGGTAATTAGACACTAGTGTACAGTCAGTACATACAGCTGTGGTCAATACCCACAGCAAAGTTTACAAACGATACAGCCATGGACATCTCAGGTCCAGCTCAAGATAACAAGGTATCACATTTCATTACTGTCTGCATTTTGTAGTGACACAAACAAAACGTCACTTGCAAGCAACAGAAAGTTAACTTTTTCAGATGGCCACACAAGGTTTGGGGAGAGTCTTCAATGCCTTTAAAGTAATTCTGATCCATTTTAACTCTGCACCAAGCTGACCAACATTCTCACAACTTGTATAACCCTCAACCAACCTCAGAAAATCCCCCATTTGGCTGCAACTTAATCCATTCCAGAAATTTTGTGTGCTACAAATTGGATATAATTTGTGATTGTATTTGAGGTCTACGCCTATCAACCCAAAACAAACTTGAAACTGTTATTGGCCTTGCATCTTTTTCCTTTGTCCAATTTGACACTTTTCAAAATATTCCATAATTTGGACTGTTCAAAAGGACTATCACAATTTTTTGGTAGTAAGTTTGGTACCAGCAACCCACACCCCCCACCCCTCCCCCCTTCTCCTTTCCACCAACTTTTTGAGAAATCCTGGATGCACCACTGTTATATGACAGTTCATGTTTACTTTAGATTAGGGTGCAGTACAGTGCATAATTACAGAATAATTACCATTACATTCTGCAATTGAGTAGGACTGTACTCTATCCAATTAAATCCATTTTATTTCTTGAATTTTAATTTGAAATAATTCTTTTTGCCCAATTTTCAGGAAGCCTTTCCATTACTCTTCAATACCGACATACATCCAAGATGAGGGCAGAGTTCAGACTCCGATCGAAACACACACAGCGGCTAATTACAGCAGATATCGCTATTACAGCAAGCTGGGACATCATCAGGACAGCACTCTTGTAAGTTTGTAAAATTGAAATAGTTTTGCCCCAAACTTTACTAGCAAGTTAGAAGATGAATGGCTCAGACTTCAACAACTATTGTACTATGTCGTCTCACTACAACCATATACTTTGGCAAATCTAAACATTTTATTTTCTACTGTACTTATACAATATTTCAACGTCTGACAAGTGAAGAGAGGAAGATGAACGAAGAACGAAGAAGATTAAAAACAACTCGAAAAGAGGAAATAAATTCCAATGAGATTTAAAGCTGTGTCCTCAAGGGTGCAAGCCCTGTGCTTTACTAACTCAGCTATCAAGCAATAGTAGGTATGGGATTGCTAAATAGCTATTTCTCTGCTGGGGGTGCCAATAAGAGCCACCATGTCTTACATATTGTTCGACCAGGGATCAAAAATTTAAAATTATTTACTTCAAAACTTCCATAAATGTACCTTTTTTTTTTCCGTAGGCATTTGTAGAGTATGTCTGAGCATATTATTCTGTACAAATTGATATTTAACTGAACTTTGGTAGAACATCGGCCAGTGGCAGACAAACTAAAAGTTTTTTTTTTGAGGAACTCAAAGTAAGATTCCACACGTCTATGTGATCAGCACCGCCTAATACCTTACTCCTTATCACAGAAAGAGATCCTTGGCCTCAATTGACTTGTGAACTTTCCATTTCCTTCTCATTTGCATTTGCTGTTCTCTCAATTCTTTATTTATCTTTACTTTTCTTTTTGTTTCAGGCCATTCCTGACCATGTCTTGCCCTCCTATATTTTCACCGTCAACGTTCCATTTCAGTCAGCAATCCGAGACAGCGAAGGCAAACAGAACAGTCTCGTGACCATGTAAGCCGCTTCGCTTTGAGAAAGTGAAAGTTCCCTCTTTTATAGATTTAAGCGGAGGTTGCTATGTAAACCTTAAACAAAAGCAAACCATTTGTATATATCTTTAATGAGCCAGATATTAATAGGTACATCAAATGCTACTTGACTTCGGTATGTAAACAAAGTCTGAACAAAGCATTGTTTTTCGGTTGGGCTATTGAAAAAGGAAAACGCAATTAAGAACTGTGAGAGATAATTTAGGCCGACAGGATGACCAGCGGTTAGTTTGTGACTTCATAATCGCACGTAGTCAATCTATCAATTAAGAAGGTTAAGTGTCAATGATATCACATCAAGTGTTTTAATTAACACCTTGAAATTCCAATGTTCATAGAACCTAATGGTTAATTTTACTATATTCTATCACAAGAATCTTATAAGTTGCCATGAACTTGTCAAACCACGGTAGCATAAAGTATAAACTCTAACCTGTCTTTCAGCCATCACTGGCAACCATTCTAAGGTTGAACAAAAGTTCAACAGTGGTAATGGGAGAGCGCGGGAGTCTTTTTAGAGCACAAGACTTGTCAAAAATTACTCTCAAAGCCTCAGTCTTTCTATGAATTATGAAACCACTTGTGAAAGTAGACTGCTTGTTAGTCCAAGGAGAGGCACTGTAGGCTTGCAGGATGATTAGAATAACCGAATTAGGTTTTTTTTGAGATTGTGAATTTCATAATCCATACTTTGACCTATAACTAGGCCTGCAATCATACAACCCCAGTTGTTTCCACACATTTCTATCACAAGAATTACACAAGTTTTCTTAAGGGTATGTAATGAAGGTAATGAACTGAAACAAAAAGTTGACCCTTATTCAGCTGTTGCCGTCCACCAACGTTGATCTGGATATTCTGACACGTAAATTAGGTCTTCTCTGAAGGGAAAAAACAGACTTTTTCGTTGCAAAGGTCACTTTTTGTGAAAGTTAAGATGGTGACTTGGGTTAAATCTGTTTGAAGCATCATCATTATTCATTTGATTTGCATGCTGTTATCATTTTGATATGAATATTTATGTAGGGTGTGCCTTATGGTAACCATATGAATATTTATATGGGGTGCGCCTTATGTTAAGCACATGAATATTATTATGGGGATGTGCCTTATGTTAAGCATATGAATATTTATATGGGGTGCGCCTTATGTTAAGCACATGAATATTTATATAGGATGTGCCTTATGGTAACCATACAGTATGAATATTTATATGGATGTGCCTCATGGTAAGCATATGAATATTTATATGGGGATGTGCCTTATGTTAAGCATATGAATATTTATATAGGTGTGCCTTAAAGTAAGCAATTATCCTTGATATGGTTAAAAGTATTCTAGCTCTCTGCTCTTTTGATTGTGTATTTTGACAGATTCTCAATTTGGAACACAATGATGGGTACATCTTTATTGAGTATACCATGGGCTATTCATCAGGCAGGCTTGGCTATGGGTCTCTTTCTACTGGTTGCTATGGCTGGTATCACACTCTACACATGTTACAGGGTAGTTCAAAGCATCAGTAAAGAAGGTGATTAATTATTAAATATCTTGTTATGAATTTAAACAAAGTTGCAAACCCCCGTCCCACTCCACCCTCACCCGCCATGTCACAGTCATCTCCTTAGCCACAATGTAAAAGCTAACCTCCACTGTAGAACTGTTTTCTATTGCTGAAAGTAAATTGCAAGTCGTACAGAGGACAAAAGATCCATACCTATTTGCTTCATGTGAAATCTAACCCTCTGATGATCATAATGGCTTACACCAACAAGAGAAAAATGACATTATCTTCCAGATGTTATGACTAGAATGAATTTTCAGTGGACTGGTGTCTTTTCCTCTTTTGAGTTTAACTTACTCTTTACTAATCACTCTCCCCCTTTAAGACAGTTAAGTGGGATAAGCCGGGTTACTTAAACTTAATTTAAAATGAGTTTGATGTATTTGAATATTTCTCAACTAATTATTACCAAAAGAGGTGAGGGGAGGCACATGTTGCATGGACAACCCTCTTTTGTCTTCACATGCGGTTCACTCGTTCATGCTAGAACGAAGGTGGTGGAACAGATCTCCAAGACTTGGTCTTAGATCTCCCACCGAGAAGAAGGTACTCAAGGGAAAAGGCCAATTTTGTCCTCCTCCATTGTAAACTCTTTCTTCTTTTTTTCTGCTCTAGCTATTCAACCTTTTTAATTCTTGAAATGATCATTTTAGGAACCCCACAAGTACTGAAAAGTTCTCCCTCAGATGTAAATTTATTCCTCTGCCTTCATTTTTTCAGCCGGCTCTGCAGGCATGATGGAATTTTCGGACGTCTGTCGTTCGTACCTCGGCAGATGGGGAGAGATCATCAGTATTATATTTTCGTTGATAGCGTTGTTCGGAGCCATGATTGTCTACTGGGTGCTCATGTCAAATTTCCTCTTCAGTACCGTCTCTTTCATCCGTGGTTAGTTTCTCTCTAAAAATCTTCAATTAAATAAAACCTGACTCTCACATCATCAGATGTCCTTGACAATTCCCCTTTTTCCATCATTTGTTCTATGATAGAATTGCTTTATTTTCGTCCAAAGACAAACTTTACTCGAAATGTATGTATATTTCTTAAACTAAATATCACTTTAGATGTTCTGTAATGCAGCATGGTTGTGTTAATTACATTTTTTTTAGTTTTAGTTTGTGTCACATGGTCGATACTGCAAAACAGTCTCTTATTTTGGGGGAAATAAATGTCACTTCTTAGCGTAGGTTTACAAAAATTTGCATAGGTGTAAGACTAGGCCTACTTGCCCAATTTCAATATGTGAATCTTTTTAATAAGTGGTTATATTCATTGAATGGTAAAGGTTTAATTCTAACTACTTGCATCTATAAATTTGTGTTTTAATAATCATATATTACATTCTTCTAGTCACCGGGATTGAATCTGGGTAAAAGGTGAATTGTGGTTATGTGATGTTATTTCATGTATCATTGCCAGCTGCTTCAGATATGCAGATTCTTTCTTGTAAATTTTGGAAAGTTTTTTCTTATGCTTGTTATTGAACTGGAAGATAGTTATTTCATTATGTTCAGCGGCTACATGTGTATGTAAAGGGCTCATAACTTATAACCTTACTTCTGCTGGTTATCCAATTTACAGTTTTTAACTTATTTTGAAGTTTGCTGCCATTTAGGCAAAAATTTCACTTGGGAAATTAATTTCTCTTGAATGAAACTCCTAAGATACCTATGCTGGCCATGGCTTAAACCCACAACATTCCAGATGTTAGGTTTCATTATTTCTCATGGCTATTATTATGATTTAATCAGTTTTTAAGTCTGTGTACATCTATAAATCATATCGTAGAACAGCTGGATGTTTAAGATGCCATGGATTTTGGTAAACAACATATTTATTTTCTTGTCTTATACAGGAGAGATAGATGACACTATGGAAGACCATAACGGCACGAGCGTCAGATGTGACTTGCCCGCCTTCACTGGTAAATTATGAAATCTTTTTTTCTATGTTTTCAAGAATTACAAATTACCTGTCTGAATTTTCTCCCCAAGACCTAGTTTCTGAAGTCTTTGATAGTTTGCTAGTTTACTCTTTTATCACCAAACCAATGGGTCTTTTTCCTCATATTGGATATATAGGCAAACAGTAGATTTGATAACCACACAGCCCTAATTTATGTATTGCTTAATTGATACGGAAAGTGAATTTTAGTTCTGTCATCTTTTTATTTTTTTTAATTATTATTATTAATGTTAAAATAAGTTTTGTCAATAGCCAAAGAAATTTGGAAAAATGTCTTCATTTATAACATTTTTTTATTCAGAGTTTTTGTGGTTTTGTTTTTCACAGAGTCCAGTGTTAATGCTACTTCAGATGTCTTTGACAAGGTTTGGAGTAAGACCCACACGGTCCCATTCTTCCTGCTTCTGTTCATCGCTCCTCTTATCAACTTTAAATCACCAACTTTCTTCACCAAATTCAATGCCTTAGGTAATTGTCTTCGTTTGATCCACTGGTTTTCTTCTTCCTTTTGAGGTTTTATTTTATGTGTGTGTATGCGTGTGTGTGTGTGTTTGTAGGGGGGATTGGTTTATGTGGACTTTTTATCAGCTCAGATTAGTTGAATAGTGAAAAATGCCTCCTTTTGCAAACTGCTTAGTACTTACAATACGACTAAATTTGCATATTCATATGCTTGGGGATTTCTCGATGGCGGTAGGGTTTCCAGTTTATTCAAAGCGGAGAGACAGAGAATGTTCAGCTTCCTGAGAAAGAGGTGCATTTGCTATGCACAGTTAGAGCTATATGTATTACAAGAAACATTTGGGTCAGCCATGAATACATTATGTCTCATATAGAGGTGTTTATGTTTGTCTTAATAATTTCCATATGTCATTTGGCGGTTATAATGGATATGATCACAGAGTTTTCATTCTATTATTTTAACTTGCAGGAACCCTTTCGGTAGCATTCCTCCTAATATTTATAACCATCAAGGCTTCAGAATGGGGCATTAATATCGACTTTGCGAACCAGGATGCTGTTAGTTACGTGTCACGTAAGTGAAAGTAATGAATAAGTATCTGGTTGTTGATAAAACATAGTTTCAATAGTTTCGCCAGGGTTTAGGGATACTATGACATTGTTGTCTTCAGTATGAAATATTGTAAGATTTTTTTTGTGTGAAATTTTGCAAATATTTGAAATAGTTCAAGATGTTCTTGGGATGTTTTCTCTGGTTTTCCTTCTGCTCTTGGACTTAACTTTATTGATATTCTCCTCCTGTGTGATCATTGGTATTGATAATTATGTATCAAATGCTTGAAAATCAAGCCAACCATATTGCCAAATCAGGAAGATTATCAAATTTCCTGTAAATTTTTCACATTTACACATATTCAATACCCAGATGAAACGGGTGGCGGAATAACCTTATGACATTATTTTGGCAATTATGACCATAAGTTAACAAGTGTGTGTTTACAGGAGAAGTTAATTGATATGACCTTAAAAGAACCCAGAAGTATTTGTCATTTTATAGAAGTAATAGAAGGAAAATGTCTGCTCTTCTGAGTTAAGCACTATTGTCCAATCCATGGTTATTTCTCATATTGATTATTGTAACTCACTTTATATTGGTATCAACCATCATTTACATGATCAACTCCAATCTGTTCAAAATTTTGCTGCAAGAATGATTTATGGTAGAAGTAGATATGGTCATGTGACTGATCTATTCCATGATCTTCATTGGCTTAAAATCAAGGAGAGGGAGTACTTTCAAATTATATTGATTGTGTTTAAGTCTTATAGAGGACTGGGTCCTAATTATGTCCATGATATGTTGGTAACCTCTGACCGTATTAGAAATAAGTTAATGATAGAGCCTTGAGTTAAATCCTCCTATGGATATCGCTCGTTTGCGAAGGCTGGACCTAAAATGTGGAACAAGTTTCCTGACAGCCTTTAGGAAGTCCAAGATGCTGCTTCATTTAAGAGGCAATTAAAACAGTACTTATTTGTCAATGGTTCTGATTCCAGCCAGAATGTCAACCAGGTGTAACTTTTGTGTTGTTACTAAATATATTATTTGTTTTCCAGCATAGCAGTGCACACAGTTTTCTGTAGTTGTTGTGCTTATAAGAGTTTATTATTATTAGTTTCTTTTGAGAGGGGGTAGTACAAACCTCCCCCCTCCCCTCCCTCCCTCTCTTGTTCCTTCCATAACCCCATTTACCAAAAGCTCGACATCAGTATGACTCCCTCATGACAAGATATCCAGCAAAATCAAAGTGCCAGTCATATCTATAAACAATAATTCTCATAAAAATATAAAATATATAGATATTCGAATTTCTAAATTATTAATTTTCGATACATCTTCAACAAGATTCTGCACCATGTTCAATGCTTTCTCTGCAGTGTTCTCGTGGAGATTCCCAGCGTTCAGTGGTTTGTTATCCCTGAGTTATTTTATCCACAATGCGGTCGCTTCCATAATGAGGGCCCAAAGACACCCGCAGCATAACGTATGGGTTCCCTTCCTTCCTCTTTCCAATTTTTTTGCATGGTTCCATCTTTTATCCCCCACCCCAACTCTCTCTCCTTTGCATCGTAACACCGGTACCCATCCCTTTCCATCTGTTTGATTGATTAAACAAGTGTTTTCACTTTGTCTCTCTTTCTCCATCTCACCACTTGTTGATTTGCTGTGGAGTTTTCCTCTTCATTACTAACAGTTCTTCTTCTATTCTCACGTATTTACAGCACAAACGTTATCCGGACTATAAACTTTATTACCATGTGTTAGTCAATTATTTTGCACTTAGCAGTGTGCATCACCATGTATTCGATGAAAGTGTGGCATAGTCGCCTATGTATGGTGACCAAGTGACCATTGTTTAAAGAGCGAAGTGCAGTTCTCTGATACCAGGGGTGGCGTCCTGCTGATAACACCAACACTTTGTTACACTACCAGTGGTCAACACCATTTTTTGTGGTTAGACAATTTCAGACTATGCAAGAAAAAAACTTAGTGGCCAGGGATATTTAGACTGCTAGTTTCTGTGAACATTGTTTGTTTCCACATATTCAATAAGCACCCTAAATATGTTATATGCATAACAAATGACCTCTGGTTTTGCCCAATAGAAACAAAAATAGAGTTGATTAAAAGAAATAGCTGCATATTGCAGACTGCTAAGGTTGCAAGACATTCATGGCACTGAGGTGGGCCTTGTATATTCATGAATATTAGAATTATATTTTTTGTTTTAATGTTTATCTTAATATTCTTTGTATGTTATTAATTAACATGTGTAAAAAATATTTCAGGTCATTCAAAGACCCAATATTTTGAGTGGTGCCTGTGCACATCTTGCAAGTGTTTGAACTTAACCCTGCATTTCCTAATCCATTATTACTTGCCATTTTACCCGGTGTCTCCTACTCTGGGATCCATTAACCTTGCCCTGTTACTTCCCACTCCAGGTCCATTGTCTCTAACCGTTACCCTTTGTCTCCTAATTTCCTTGTTTGTTATCAAAGAGTTGAATAACACTGCAGCGCTCCCTTTATAATATACAGCCAGTGATTAGTACCAAATTGAATGCACTCAAAGGTGGCCATTTTGAAATACTTCAATCTCAAACCACGCCCCCAAAGCCTTCAAAGTATGAAAAAATGCCTCTTAAATTAATTACAATTCCTGTACAGAGTTGAAAGTATTTCAACCTAATAATCTCTACCATCTGCAAACAATAGCCAAAAAGTACAACCTGTACTCACTAATTGAAACCCAATGCCATCACTATTAAAAGACTATGCTGTAAAGTACATAGAACGTACCAGCTATGCGTTTGATTTTACAATTACATAGAACGTACCAGCTATACGTTTGATTATACAATAACATAGAACGTACCAGCTTTGTGTTTTATTTCGAACAGTCATATACCATTGCAAATATGTAAAGTCTTTCAATTTAGATGCAATCGGTCTATTTTCGGTTTATTATATAGGCCATAACATGGCCGTTCCGATCAAAGCATGTCACATGACAAAAGTGTTCACTCTGGTGTTATTTCATTCTTTACTGTATACTCACTCTTCATCTTTGTATGTCCCTCCATCTATTGTCATGTTTTCCCTTTCATATCTTTAGTTTTGATTGTTTGATATCTTCCTAGTGTTTGATGTTCACTTTCCCGCTCTTTCTGGTATTTTGGCCTTGGGCTACTTTATTCATAACTGTATAGCTTCTATTATCAGAAATCAAAGAAATCAGAAAAACAATGTAAGTATGGACAGCCAATTGGGCCAATTTTTCGCATACTGAGGCGTGCCTTCTTTTACTGTTCTCTCGCATCATACTGCAAGCAATCTTACAGAGAGTATGAATGATTCTGTTCATCTAACAGAAACAGGGTATTCATATTGTCAGTACAAGTGCTTCAAAGCATGATATGAAAGACAGTTTATAACAATTAATTGGGTGGTATGGAGAAGTCATAGCATGCATATTCATGTGATGATGAATAATCATTTCATTGTAAATAATTCATTTTATGCCATATTTGGAACTAACTTTTGTTATTTTGTCATAACATGAAGTCACAAATGATCTAGATCACTCTAACTAACAGCATTTCAAACTTGAAATTAAGATCATCACTTGACTGTTGAATGGTTAATCCAAAAGCAGTAATCATCTTAGCAAAGTCCCCAGTCTTCGTAACCTGCATGTTAAATTGTTTATAGCACCAGAAAACTAATATGGATTAAGTTGTGCTTTCTGAAAGCTTTTGAGACTTTAGGAAGATTAAAGAAAGTGTTTTCCAGCCCATACCAAGTTGAAAAACATTAAACTAAAGCTAGATTTGAGGAGGAAATTTCAACTATAGGCATCCCCACAAATGCTGAAGCAAACCGGGGTTGTCACTAGGTTTTCAATGGAACACTTCTGCCCCCCCCCCACTCCCACCCCCTCAGAGTAACTGGTCTTCCAACAATAGCACCACCTCTAACCATGCCTCTAACATAAACTGATAAAAGTTATGAAGGGGGAAAAAAGTAATTTGTCCTGTAGGCCGATATATGATGACTGTTTATCTTAACAATTTTGATCGTTCAGCTTCGCATTTAAGCAAGAATATCTTCTCTGGATATTCGTTTGTCCATATTTTAGATTTGAATGTGAATAAAATATGCCTCATCTTAGCCATTTACAGCAGGGTCAACTCCAAACTAACTTGCTTAACATATTTCTTCCTCGTGACAGGCCAGAGATTTGACGATTGCATACATCCTGGTGGCCGTAACCTACACCTTCGTGGGGCTCTTATTCTACATCACGTTCCCGGAGAAGAAAGATTGCATCAAAGATGTAAATATTTTGTGACCTGTTTCATTTCTGTAATTTTGGTTCTCTTTACGCCTCGAGTCGTACTTCTAATTATCGAGATACTGTCACAACTCAAGTTCGCTTTCTGCTGCCACACCCTCTTTGCCAACGATTTGATATTTTGTCAGAATGAAGTATACAAAAGAGTTTTCAAATAATTTGTGTAACCATTTGTAGTAACTTTGTGCACCTATCATGAGCGGTAGATGCTTGTGCTATGTTGACACTAACATGACATCTGCTGTGGCATCGTTGAGGGACGCTGGACGCTGATGCATCGTTTGGTTGGTATAAATTCCCCCTTTAAACCAAACCTTTGTTTCAATGGAAAATCTACTCACCGTTCCTTAATCAGGTTATCTAGTAGTAATGTTGTTAAATTGTTGTGATCTTGAATCCTGAGTATTTTGGTTTCTTATATCGATCCATTGTGTTATTTGTTTAATTCGATCCAGTGTGTTATTTGTTTAATTCTTTGATTGGTTTCTATCTTTCTTGAACTAATCGGTACTTAATAGCTCAAGAAAATTTGCCAAATATTTTGGAACCAACATAGGTGATGATCATGAAGGCTTAAATGATTAAAACATGTCACCTAAGACTCTTCTTACCTTACAAGAACCCATTTCAGACATCTCACTTAATAAAAAACCAAAATGGAAAAAAAAAATCAAATGAAATCTTTTATTGATGAAATTATTTGTTGGTGTAAGAAGAGTGGGAAAAGTCACATTAAACTGTGAATAAAATTGAGTTTGGTCGGCCACCATTATGCACTTTCAAGAAGGAAATCCCATGCCACTGGACTCCCCCTCCAGTAAACAAGAAGGACACTCCGTCCTTAGCTCATTCAAATTTTCTCAATTTATTTTAGCATTAGAATTACATACTACAGCAGAGATTTATTTCATAGTCAGGCATACATATAGGTACCATTGGTTTTTTATAGTAACCATTATCGTTAAAGTGTCCCCCCCCCAACTTCCCCATGTGTGCATGTATATTACCATTAAATTTCTCTTCACCAACAGAACCTTCTGGATAACTTCTATCCCAGTGACATCCTGTCTTTTGCAGCCCGTCTCTTCTTGCTCTTCCAGATGATCACTCTGTTTCCTCTCATATTGTACATCATAAGAGTCCAAGTCATGGATCCGATATTTAAGAGTGCTTATCCCAGGTGAGAGGAGACTTGGTACTTTATACAGGGATATCGAAGGGAATGCTCATAGAGATGTCTGCTGCATTGTGGTCGTTGTTATTACTGTACATGCAAGATACTGCATTAAGACCAACTGAATTTAAGTTTGGCGTTATTAAATAAGGAAGAATTACTCAAATAAGCATTCATCCTTTATAAAAAGTCTTTATTTGCTGGCTGAGGCTTGACTCGGAAACCCATTATGCCAGGTTCAGGTATGAACTAACACGATACCGACAAACATGGCTAATGCAGAATCTCTTCAACTTACAATTGTATCCAGAAGAATCTATCTTCTGGCTACAACATAGCATATATACTGTCAACTTCTACCACTTAATACCAGGTAACAATGGACAGCTAGCAGGAAACAAAGAAACACATTTGCATAAGGATGCCTCTTCAATTTACAAGACTGCAATGAGGACTATCTGGGGAGTGTAAGGAATGCAACACCTGGTCACTACATACTCAAGGAAGCATTCTTCATTTTAAAAGTCTGTAATTGCTGGTCAAGGCTCGACTTGCAATCCCATTATGCCAGTGCTGTTACAATAGCAATCCAGATACTGAGTTTTGTCTCTTTTTATTGCAAACTGCAAACAATATAAGAGTCGTTAAATCCTGTATCCGTACTTTAAGTATAGGTAAGGAACTGCTCATTTTGTGATACCAAAGGCATAAAAAACTAAAGAGCATTAATGCTTGGCTATAGATATATTATTAGCACAACAACTCAAGTGACTCTCTTTTGAGATACTAATATATGCAATTCTCCAAACAAATGAGGAAAAAGTGTTCTTCAACAAGTTTGTATTTAGGTAGGATTTTGTAAAGTTTTGTTTGTCTTATGGCATAGAGCGGCTTGTCTTAGCTGGATAGGTCATTTGTAGTCCGGTCAGGTCTGATGAAATGTTTGTATGCCTGGCGATGAATTATATGGACTTGATGCCTGGCGATGAATTATGTGGACTTGATGCCTGGCAATGAGTAAATGGACTTGATGCCTGGCAATGAGTAAATGGACTTGATGCCTGGCAATGAATTATATGGACTTGATGAATGACAATGAGTTATATGGACTTGATACCTGGCAGTGAGTTATATGGTCTTGATACCTGGAAATGAGTTATATGGACTTGTTGCCTGGCGATGAATTATATGGACTTGATGCCTGGCAATGAGTAAATGGACTTGATGCCTGGCGATGAATTATATGGACTTGATGAATGGCGATGAATTATATGGACTTGATGCCTGGCAGTGAGTTATATGGACTTGATACCTTGCAGTGAGTTATATGGACTTGATACCTGGAAATGAGTTATATGGACTTGTTGCCTGGCGATGAATGATATGGACTTGATGCCTGGCAATGAGTAAATGGACTTGATGCCTGGCGATGAATTATATGGACTTGATGAATGGCGATGAATTATATGAACTTGATGCCTGGCAGTGAGTTATATGGACTTGATGCCTGGCAGTGTTCTTATATTTTTATTTTCCATTCCTCCGACAGTGTTCTAGTATTTTTATTTTCCCTTCCTTTGACAGTGTTCTAGTATTTTTATTTTCCCTTCCTTTGACAGTGTTCTAGTATGTTTATTTTTCCTTCCTTTGACAGTGTTCTAGTATGTTTATTTTTCCTTCCTTCAACAGCGTTAAACATGTTTTTGTGCTGAATGCCCTGCTTTTGTCAATATGCGTCGTCTTTGCCATCTTTCTACCAAAGATTGGTGTGATCATCAGGTGAGTCCTATCTCCCCTACCTTCAAAAGAAGATATATTTAATCCAATTTATGAAAGGGAAGGGAGTTAAATCAATCCATAGATTGATCATACAATACATTGATCGATTGCTAATTGCTTCATTGAAATTGTCTTAATATTTTTTACATCAGGTACGATATAGTCTGATTGAACAAAACAATTATTCAGAAGATATATTTAAACCAATTCATGAAGGTGAAGGGAATTAAATCAATCCATTGATTGATCAAACAATACATTGATCGATTGCTAATTGCTTCATTGAAACCGGTTTTATACGTTTTTACAACAGGTACGATATAGTCTGACTGAAGAAAGCAAATATGTCTTGAGAGGATCATGCATTGTTTACAATTTACGTAATATCGAGATGTGTTACACTAAGCTAGTCGATTGATCGATCGATTGATTGATTGCTTCATAGACATAGATTTAATACAAAGCTATAGAACCACATAATCTCATTGAAGACACAGAGGCTGTCACAGCCCTCCCCAGCTACATCTAAGAAGTAAAAAATATCTCGGTTTGTTCACTCCAGATTTTCCGGTGCATTCTGTGGACTAGCCTACATCTTTACCCTACCATGTCTGGTGTACATGATAGATCTTCATCGTCAAGGTAACCTCCGCTGGTACCACATCCTATTCCACGGGATCATCATGGCTTTGGGGGTTCTTAACTTTATAGCTCAGTTTATCATTTTATTATTTTAATTTCAACGTCTCCTTGAAAAGAGATGCAGCATTATTGGTAGGTCTTTGAGTAAAGGAAGAAGTTAGCTGATCATCAATCCTTGGACAGTAAAAAAAAATTAGTGGTTAAAATTGATGTCATAAATAACCTGTTTTTATATTTTGTCACCAAACATAGCAATAAAAGCAAATGTCAGGTTATATGAAGGAAAAATCAAGATTTGTACCAAAGTTTGAGTTTAAAATTCAGTCAATGATAATGGCAGGAGGTTAAGGGTGACAAGCTGTGAGTGCCAAAGAAATGAGATACGCTAAATTGTAAGATATTTGTATCTATGTACAGACATTATTATTAAAGTGTTGTAATTATTGAAGAAAAGAAAACAGTTTTATTTTGAGGGTACTATTGATGCGCTGTTTATGTTTGAGACAAACTTTAGAATCCCATAGGGCCAAAGTTGACAAAGACTTTGGCCATTGAAGTAGTGAATTGAAATGTTTGTCAGAGCATTAAAAAGACCCACACAAAGATGTTACCTTGCAGTTGTCCGTATTAATGTAAAAAAAAATCACTGTTTCCTGACTCAGACCAGGTTACAAGTCTCATTCTTTGTGTGCTAGCATAGATATATTTATCTGCAACCTTTTTTTCTTTTTCGTTTTCGCTTGTTTATATTTAAATGGCTCAGTGTTGACTGTGTTACAGTGTGCTATGTTTGCTATTCTTTCGGCCTCCATTAGGGTCGAAATTTGCAAACAAGGTCCTCCTGATCTGCCCATATTGATAAGTACTCCCCTGAGATCTATGAGTACATTGTATTATTGGGGTGGGGGAGGCGGGGGTGGGAGAGTGAATGGTCCCACCACGTTTTGCAGGTTCAGACAGTATAGCTTTGAATAAGCAACTGATAGTCTTTGGACCCTAATAAGTCACTTACAAACAGAAAGTAATTTTCATAGTGGGTGTAACCAGCTGGTCCTACTTTGATTATCCAAGTCTGGGCAGAAAATGTTATTGTCATAAACAGGTTAGTCTAATCTCTGGCTCATCTCACTGCTTTGGACCTGAACAATCTACAAAACGTTTGCATCACAAAAATGAGGGAATTTTGTTACAGAGAAATGGAATGGTATTACGAAAGTTTAGAACTGAGATGCTACCAGCTGCGATTAGACTGATGTCATCCCTTTCTGTAGTCCTTGTACCCCTTCCCTCCCTTTTTCTCTCCCTTCCCCTCCCTTTCCACTTCCCTTTCCTACCCTCCCCCCTCACTACCAACTACACAAACACACATAGAACTCATTATTCTGTACGTAATTTTTACTGGTTGTTACTTTAAAGTGATCAGTTATTTCAACTTGTGGCTGGAAAGTATAATTTTATGAGAGGCTGAGCATGTTAGGCTCATATCTAAGACTTAAGTGCGTGTGAATGTTAAGTCCCAATCTACGTAAAATATTCTTTGTAACTGAAATAATTTTCATAACTAAAAACTCACTGCTAATTGTCTTGATCCATTTTCGTAAAATGCCTCTTTTATTTATTTTCATTAGTATCTGTACATTAACTCTCAAATGCAGTTGGTTAAATAGTATCATTAATTAATTAAATGTCACAGAAGTTTCCATTCAAAATATGTTTTCCACATTAATTATTTATTAAGTATTAATTGTTTCTGCTTAAGTTTTTCATCTGACCTGGTAATCATTGGTTCTTTTTTATTTTTATGTATCAGTGCTGATTACAAAGTGTTTATGTTTAGTGATTAACCAAGTTCAGTTGTCTGGTATTCTTCTTAAAGATCCAAGGCCGACAGTTTACCTAAAAATTTGCTATAATGATAGATAAGAACTTACGTTGAGTCACAGTCTCGATGCAAGGGGACTGGGATTGAGAGCGGAGCAGTCGTTCCGGTAGTTCGGTTTTCGTGCCCAGGTTCTTTCTTGGGTGACTTTTCTGAAAAGGTACCTTGTGTTTCTGCCCCTCCAAATCATTTTTCAATCTTTTTGAGGATGTTTTATTTTTTAAGCAGAAAATAAATTGTCCCAGAGTTGGAAAATACTTCAAGATTGTTAGTCAAATGTATGAGCATTGGTGACCATTAATTGACTTACTAGCATATTTGCTAGCAATGCTGATGACCATCAACCAACCCTGTATTGTTACACATTTTTTGATGTTAATCTTGCCTTTCAAAGTGCGAACAGGCATTTGTTGCCATTATTGAAATCAACAAAATCAGGAACAGATCTCACCTTTCTGCACTTCAAAAAAATCATGTTCTATGAAACATTTGATATAAGAAATATTGTCTACACCTAATGTATTTGTGACCCCCTTGCAGGCCAAGAGAAACACATCCCAGTGTTGTGATTGCAGTTGTAACGGTTATGCTTGTGTAGTTTCTGTCGTGTATTGGTTTCCTTGTGAAGCATCTAGACATGTCACAGTGTTGTTATTAACCCATTGCCAATTTGCTCCTGATATTTCTGCTGTTATAAACACCTACTTGGGCTTCCAGTTGAATTTAAATTCGTATTTTATCAAATCAAACAGTTGAATTTAGGTTAGTAATAATGCTTTATTTTATACCATACTAGGATAGACTTTATAATCTTTTCTTTTGCCATAAGCTTACCATTAGTTAAATTTCTATTATCATTATGCTTTGTATATTAACATTTTACTAAAAAGGTAATGTTAAAAAACTAAAACATTTGCAAACAGTATTTGTTTAAGATTTTTCCTCTTTTTTTTCTTCTTACATTTTGAAAATGAGATTCCGAATTTTAGTGCTTACTTAGCCCAATATATATATATATATATATATATATATATATATATATATATATATATATATATATATATATATATATATATATTTAGTAGAATGATTTTTGTTTAAAGAATTTAGCAATGTTGACAAATTATCAAAGACTTCAGACTTACAAAAAGGTGTTTGAACTAGATGTCTAGTCACAGAAGATCCAAACTAAATATTTGTTTTGAGCATAAAATTATTTTATAATATGTATATAATAATAAAATACAGGTGTTACAGACATGATAATCTTACAGACATGATGAGGTTTAGTGGGACACAAACCCGCCCATCATCTTTGCTTATGTGACAGAGATCATTATATGCAACAACTATCCCAAACAGCTAAGAGAAATATTCCTCCGTTTGGGAGATTACATATTTTAAATGTCACATCGTCTTGTAAAACTGTGATATCATAATGCCAACCGTTTGCATGTGTGAAAACATTAAAATACATTTCATGTCCCTCATGGGATCAGATTTTTCTTAGCTCTTTGGAGACATTGTTCATGACAGTTGTCTCTGTCGCAAAGACCAATACTGATGGTTTGGTTTGTGCCTGTACTTTCATATGAACAAAGAATCTATTAGCAAACATTTTAACACATTATTAATTTAGATGAGCGCCCTCACAACAATGAAAACTATTAATGTAGAGTAGCGCCCTAAGTTTTTGTCAATTCTAAGCCAAGTGTTTTCACAACAAAATAATTGAAATTATTTCATATGCAATCTATCATCAATGAAAGGAAGTTACATTTTCAAATTAATTATCATCAATAAGATTAAAACAACTGTTGCATGAATTTGATGGAATGCCAAACTGTTAACTTTCAACTAATGGCTATGGAATGGTTCTGTAACTTCTGTCTATGCAACTTAAGAAAAAATAGTTACTGTTGTCCATGAAAACATGGGTATTTGGTCCTATTTCAGAATGGTAATCTTATTGACTATTTTTTCTTAAGATGATGTCGTAATTTTTTCGGGAATGAACAATGGTTTTAATTAAAAAAAGTACAATCAGGTTTTATTTTTCAGTGTCTTTTTTTAGTATTTCTGTAATTTAATGAAATCATTATAATACACAAAGGTAATTGTACCTTGTGATCATTAAAAGCGTTGTATATTCACTCCTGTAATGCATAGTTTGCAAAGGTTCAGGGGGGACAACATTCTCCATCCAGTGACAGTCATAAAAAATGACTTGGAAAAATTCTTCCCTTTGAAATTTCATTGAATACTTCCTGTTTCCCCTGTCACCTGAATCATCTTGTCAGGGATTATATGAAAAAGGATGACAAAACAAACCAACTATAACATTGTATTCCTCAAGGGACCATACAGACCCCTAACAGGCCCTCCCCCTGCCACCCCTGACATACAGAGTATTGCAAAAGTTGCCTGGTGCATTTCACATAGAGCAATATATACATATATATATATATATATATATATATATATAAAATAATCATAATACTAATAAATTATAATTATTTTAGAGTCAAATTATAGAAACCATTTTGTATCCGGAGTATTTAACAAAAATTTCTCAAAAGTGGAGGGGTACCCCTCTCAAGCTTATATGTCTATCACCATATTAACAAATATGGTGTGTGCTCTCCTGACTTTAACATATTCCTAATAATTAATCCAAGCATTTGCTGGGGGGGGGGGGGTGGGAGGAGGACAAATTCAAACTTTTGCCGACTGATTAAGGTATAGGGGGCTGAACTTAATAATGGAGGAGAACTGCACTGAAACCTCCTGCTCTGAAGGGTAACTAGGGCTCCTCACCAAGAACAAACGAGAAGTCAAATGGTTTATTCTGAGGCATATTTAGCCCTAGAGTTCAGGTATTTTATAAGTAGCTCTAAATGGAAGGTTGAATGCAAAAATCCCCCAACTGAACCATGCTCTCGACGGAAGCAGAATTGTATGCGTAGGGCCTGTCCATACGGGAAGTGTCGGCATCACTAAAATGACTAATATCCGAAAATATGTGGGTTACGGTTGGTTAACGTGGTTTTATGATACCGCCGCGGGAGGGTGCGCATTTGCAGTTTTTCGCCCGCCCCCTCTTCACCATAAGAAACGAAAGCATTAATTGAATGATTGATGCAACAGAAATCGCAGTATATCTCTGGGGGCAACACAATGGTAAACACATACTGTATTGTTGGTCCGTTAGGCTAATGTAAAATATGTTTGCCCTTTGATTCGACTGCGGGTCTATTAGAACCCCCTTCTCTTACCTTCCTCCCGGCCATCCCCTCCTAATCATCTCTTTTTCTCTCTCCTTGTGGTGCAAAAGTCTCGTAACGCCAATGTAACCACTGAAGACATATAACTGCATTTGTAGGCCTATATGTAACCGTTTTAGTGCAGTAACTGGAACATACAGTATTTATAAAGGTGGGTAAAGAAAATTAAAGAAAACATGGGTAGAAATCAATTTTTATCATTGTAAGGTGAGCAGATATTTTATTGAACTGTATTGCACAAGAGAATAAGAGTGAATAACAGTATAACAGTTATTCACAATAGTGAATAAATTAATTGATATACAAAGTAACTAAATATATCATGTGTAGGTATATGACCCACATTCGGTACTGGTAAACAGAGGTCAAAGGTCCCTGTGATCGATTAAGTCATTGCATTATCAGTGCAATAAATATATAAACCTATACAGTTTTCCCTATCTAATAGTTTCCGTATCACTTAAGTTGCATAAAGGGGTTCTTGTTTATTATCACACAAAATCCTTTTGCAATGAATAAAATATTTGTCGAAAGTATTCTTGAATCCAACCAGGACAATAATCGATAGCAAAAGTGATTTGAGCAAATTAAACCCTTCCCTCACTAAAAATTATTTTCACATTTCCTGAAAAAGAAACAAAACGACCTTGAAATATCCAATACTTCATCTTCGACACAGTAGAGTTTGCAAACCGAAATAATCCTATATTGAGGAAGATATCCGAACACAACCGGTTCACCCCACCCCTCCAACCTACCCCTCCCCAAAAAACACATTATTGGTGACTAAATACACTTCTTTCCAGAAGTTTTCCCAACCACCCTTCATCCTGCTCCCTCCTATATTTTAGCCGCCCCTACCCTCCTATTGACAAATTTCACACCCTTCCTACTGAGAGTCACCTGACATACATTGTTTACTGAGTGGATTGTTGTGACTCAGTAATAATAACAAACTAATATAGTTAATTTTTTTTTTCTTCTTCTACGAAATAAGGAGAGAGTGATTAATTGAAAGTGTCAATAAATGTAATTGAATCACCAACTTCAACAATTGTTGTTTGGTCACCAAGGTGTTTTTCATAATCATATGACTCATCCAACTACGTCATGTATTATTAAGCGACAATGATTTTCACTTCTTGGCTAGTGTTGGAAACCCGTAAATGCGTATCCCTTGTATGTACATTGAACAGAATAACTGTTGGTTCGGGACGAGCTATGCAATTCCTGCGCACGCGCATAATTCGAAATGGAGTAACATGGTCAATAATGCAAGTTAGTCGCATGTATATGTAGGTTCTTTACACTGTGCTGCAATCTGCGCATTAACCGTAGGCCGAATCGGTCAACCAAACGTGTAGTTGTATCGTTTTGTTCGTCTGTTTTTTTCTACCACAGTATGTTCGTCAAACGGAGGTAACGAAGAGACAAATTATTTTTCATTAGTGATTTTTTTTGTTTGAGTTTAAAGCAGAGAAAATGTATTGGACTTACTTCGACAATGAATATTTTGCCTATCTAGGTTCGGCATTGGCATATCTTGCCCTTGGAATTGAGGCAATTATGTTAGCCTTCCATGTAACCGGAATTTTATTTGCGTAAGTATTATTGTCATTACCATGTTTAATTTTCCTCCCTCTTTCTGTATTCCCTGCATTATTTATATTCTTAATTACAGTCTCCTTCTAATTGATAAAACCGTAACTGTTGCAAGAGCTAGTGTCGTTTCGTACTATTACACTACAGTTTTAGGCTACTGTGTATAGTGCAGGAGTACTACCAGTACCACTAGTGCAATAGCATGACATGCTAGCTTAGTTGTAGTCATTTTCTCATTTAGACATGACTCTTCTAGACAACTAAATGTGTAGGCTCAACGGTAGGCTAGTTTTACCAGACTGAAAAACTCTGGAATGGTTTATCAGTCGAATGCAAATGTGATATTAAGCATTCCCTTAGACATTCAGTTGTTTTGCCAGTTTATCCTATGGTTGTTTTATTTTTATTCACCATCTCATTGGCAACTTCTGGTGGGTGTGGCACAGCACTGTGTTACTAGTATAGTGCCTTAGTGGATCATACACTGACTCAGAGGACTGAGTGAATTGGTGGCAAGGCAAAATGTTATGCCTAGATGAAAATCTATTTTGATTATTGTGATCAAGATTGTCATTTGTCAAGGCTAGCTTTGTCTTTTTCCCCTTTTAACCTCAGTCTTAGTATATAGTTAACATGTATCATCTAGGCAGTATTACTTGAAGAGACCTATGTTCAAGTTAAGTTAGGAATTGTACATATGCATAGCCCTTTATTCTATGAAGATTACATTCATTAATTGTTCTTAACAATAACAGTTATGCACTGGACAGCAAATTGAACATGATTTGGGAAATTTTGTTTAGTATTAATAAATTTAAGAGCGAACAATAATAAAAATAGCACTTTCAGCCCTTGTAGTAAATTCAAGTGGAGTTTGCTAAAGCATCATGTGCATTAACTGACCAGTTGCTACAGTAAATTAGCCTAGCCTTTAGGGTGTACTTTGGTACATTCATTACATCTAAGTTGTAAATGTATTTTAAGGTTTGGGTAAAGCATAGTCTTAAGCAAAATGGTACATGTATCCAGTTTTAGCTTTAAATGTCATCCAAACTGTTTATACCAAATGCCAAATAATGGTCACTAAATGTTCCATCTTCCTCAAGCATTTTATTGCCACCGTTGAATTATTTTAACTCTTAAATGAAATAGGGAATTGTTTAATGTAAAATGTGCTACTCAATATCTGGTAGAACTCCTTTATTTGGAATGAACCAACAGGAAAGTACTTATAAAAACTTTAAGCGTGGTGTATAAATTGGGGACCAGTGCTCATGGCCTTTCAAATTTCAAGTCGTAACATTTTGCTTTTTAAATGGATGTTGAAAAATGACAAGTCTCATGTGATATCAAGTGAAATGGTTTGTAGAAATTTACAATGTGATTTGCATGACTTTAGGGTCAAGTCTTTAGAACTTAATCTGAGTAAATAAATATAGGGCGCTTCTTATTGTGGTAATTTGCATCAAAACAATTTTAATAACCCCTTACCCTAAAGTAGCTAAAAACCTCAAGTTAACGGATACCTCAAATTTACCTCATCTTTCCTGAAAATGAACCGGTGAAATATAACAGGAATTTCTTTGACAAAGCTATTGTGTCTGCTATGTTATTATCCATGTACAGTAATATAACACTGTTTAAACAATTGTCGGGGTCAGGTAATTGGCATACTACTGTATATTGCAGTACACTTTAGTGTGCAGTGAAATGAACATTGAAGATTTTCCTACTTTTTGGTTTCCATTTTGTTCATGCCATACTTTGGCCTACAGCAGTTAGTGAATGTATATATGCATAAACTGTATGTAGTGTTGCTACGATAATCGTTTTCAATATCAGTATCGGCCGATATTTGCAATATCGGCAGCATATCGGTATCGGTAAAATTTTGCCTAATTGCCGATAACAGCAAACCGATATTGAACTTTTCTTTTTAACAGCAGAGCTACTTCTTTATACTTGCAATGATCTGTTAATCTGCCCAAGACGATCCATTTCTTTAGCGTCAGTTAAACTCAGATTGATTTTCGATTAATATCCATGGAAACCTGACCCTCCGTAACCTCTAAAAACATGTCTACGGCGCGCGAATATAACCAATGACCTTCGTGAACCTTGGCCTACACACAGCATCAGTGCAGCATTATACACTGTACTAACCATTCATTTCTCAAAGGCCTCCGTGAAAACCTTGAACATGATGTATAACTGCACAGTTCAGCAGTGTTGGAAAACCTTGTTCAATTTCCTGCGAACACAAAATACTGACAACTTTTTTTATTTAAATTGTCACGAAACTGATAAATTTTAAAATGACGAGTTAGAGTACCTATATAATGTTATAAAATGAAAAGAGATTTAATCTGTCTTTCAATCTGTGCAACTTACAAAACTTCCGATATTATGAAACAAACAACGTTCAGCAAAGCCTTGTTTCTAGACTGCCTAACAATGAATAGCGTGCACTATGCGTACATTTTTACAACTGCAGTGCTTAACCCTATACCCAACTACCACGGTACATGTGCTGCAAATTTTCCCAGGTACCTTCCCAAACAACTGTGAGCTCATCCCCTGTGTAACACCTGTTTGTTAACATTTTTGGCACGTTGCCAGGGAACTTTTTAGTTACGTGAGATCCGTAACCGCCGAGGTGGTTAGGCTATTTGCCATACACTTAACTATGGTAGGATATTATTTTTTCCGTATTTTTGGAAATTCTAGAAAATACTTTCTTTTCCCCCGCTTAACAACAGATGTGGTCTTACGGTATATTCATAAATGGATGCACTAGAGCCTTGTTTACATGACATTAGTTGCATTTAGTACGATATGCCAGTTTTGCGTGAATTTTTCGAGAGTAAAATTGCTCGATCTTTCGTAATATTTGAAAGGTGTACCACCTTACAGTACTTTCCGTACACAATTGGTCATTTCTCTACTGATTTTCAGGGTTTTTTTCTCTATACGGTCAAGTGAATAAGTTGTACATTGAGTATAAACTCAATAAATTATAACTTTTACATTGTGATCGACAGTTCGTAACCTAATTAAGATGCAATTTTGCAAGCATACGTTAACACTGTAAGCAACTTGTAAGTCTTTACGATGTTAAGGCTCACATTTACTGCGTCCAGTTTATTTTGTCTGTTAAAAAATATCGGTATCGTATCGGTATCGGACCGATATTGGGATGATAATATCGGATATCGGCCAAAACCGATATTGGTGATATCGGCGCAACACTAACTGTATGTATATTATATATACATGTAGTTGGTGCACAAGACAGGTATTGCCGTTGACCACATGGATCCTACAAGTAACAACAAGAGGGAACAGAAAAGTCAGTGAATTGTTTAAAAAGCAAATTGGCTCAGGCACCTTATTGAGGCAGTCTGCACAGCATGTACTGTATGTGTACAGTAAGAACACATTCAATACACTGTATCATAAGACAAGTTTACAATCAACAGAACCAAGTTGCTGGTATTTGTACGAGGGCTGTAAATCTTACTTATGTAGCTACAACTGGTGCTGTTATTATAACTGAGTTACAACCGTGTTGACCAGGAACAATACTGAGATTTTAGTTTCTACTCTAATCTATGGAGTCTATGCTATATGATCTGTACAGTGTTATTGTTTGTCTAGTATATGTATATAAACAACTCAGTTGTCTGATGATCGCCGCACAGGCGTGAAACTCAAGCCACAACATTAGCTGTTAGTTACCGATAGGTACATGCTATATTATATAGCTATGATTTTGGTCCTCCAAATGAATAAATAATCAGCTCTACAAGATTCAAACCACCTCGTCATCCTTGTGACTTCTAAATCCTGTGCTGCATCTATCTGGATTATCCATACTTGCATAGTGACTCCTCCATACAGTTATCAGTTGTGTCATTGCTGGTAATGCCACTGGGGCTGTTTTATTTGATTTATTTTGTATTTTGAAGCAACAAGCTCTTACTTCAGTCTAACCAACATGCACCCTGATTGCATGGGTGATGCAGGGTAAATTATTAATGGTAGTCTGTCAAACTTTTGTTCACACAACCAATATTAGTATTATTATCACAATGTATTTACTACTGGCACTAGAAGTCTCTTCTTCATGGGAGGGGGGGGGGACAAAAATTTGTCTCTTCATAAATATCTCAAAAGTGAAACAGTTCAGATTTGTAGATGCTGATTAGTCTTCTGTACAACATGCAAACAGCTCCCTCAAATAGATACAGAATTGAAAATCTTAGTTTTATTTGGGAAACCTATATTCCGATATATTTGGTAATATATATTCCAATACATTTGGTAATATCAAGGTGATTATTAAGGTGGCTGTCATATTGTTCAGTTTCTGACATATATAATCATATACAGAAGTTCCACAAGGTACAACTGGGATTCTTTTTTCCCCCTCAGTTTATGGTTATCTAGTATCTACAATATATATACAAACATCTGTACTATTCCTGTAATATTGGCTCCACAATCATGCTGGAAAACTGCAAGTCTGCAAAGTACAATGTGTAATATATTTGATTTTTGTATGCACATGACATCCTGTTTTTTATTTAGTTGTCCAATTAATAATTGAAGTCGTTCAGCAGTCATAGAAATCAAGTGACAAATGGTGCACAGTTTGATCAGTTTTTTATCGCATTTTTTTAATCTAGTGAGCATCACTGTGTCTTGTAAGATCAAATAATTGTATTTTGATTGAACTTCGTTGTCGTACGACCGATACTATCCACGAATTTGTCGGAGAGACGACCAAATTATTTAATATAGACATAGATACTACATCAGCATATATACTACAGTATATCAGCACTGCTCATACTGTGGTCTACCAATGTCCTGTATATTACAACTTAGGGGGAAACCGGGCCATTAAACCCTATTTCATTTGAAAGGAGATAAGACTTGAGTCTAAATTTGATAGCATTAAAGCAAGCCACAGATTGGTAATAGCTGTATCATGTGAGAGTAATCTGTACATGTTTGTGTTTTAACATATGTACAAAGGTATTTTTGGAAAATATATTTTCCAAACAGCTCCATTTGGGAGATACCACAATTTTCTTAGTGTTTCTTTAATGCTCACATTACTTTAGCATACTGTACCTGTCTAAATAATGATACCTGGAATAACTAATCAGACCTGCATCACACTGACAAATGCTCGTCAAAATGGTCAAGTTGCTATACAAATCCAAAGATGTACTTTAGCAGTCTTTTTTTTGCACAGTGTTTACACAGATTGTACACAGTTTTACACAGGAGCAATAGTACCATATAAGAGACCAAATTCAGAGCTGCCAAAACTGCTACACAATAATAATAAAATTTGAACACTAAATTAATCACTGCTGGTACCACAGACACTTGAATTCTTAATGTTTCTTGATTTCTTAAATTTATGACAATGTTTGTATATAAACTGGATGTAAGATAGATCGGTTTGGCATAGAGTTCTTTCAAGCATTGGAAATAATATCCTTGTCAATGCATCCATACATGACAGAGAAAATCAAAGGGGTAAAGTAAGTATTCAAATATATTCACCTTTGATGGTATAAATATGACATCACACGTTGACAAAATGGCAACCTACTAACATGACATTCAAAGCCTGTTTATCTCCCAGCGCCAGATTTTTCCATGATTTGAGGGAGTCGCACTCGTTAACCATGTACAAGTGTGTTCAGGAATCAAAAGATGATTGTTGTTGTTGGATTTGCCAAACTTTTACTACTTTAACCTTGTGTTCTCTAAAGTTTCCACCCAAAATTGTGATTTAGAAAGCTTTCAAAGAATATATCTGTCTGAAACCTAAAAATTTTAACAGTTTATTTACAATAAAACATTTAACTGTCATCCTCCTCCCCCTACCCCACCCATGCATAAAGCCTATCAAAGTTTCTGAAACATTTGGTCCTGTTTTTACAGTTTATGTCTGACATATCTACACCAAATGCTATGCCAGCAATACTGTACATAGTGATCAATGCTCTCAGTCTCGGATGGCTCTTGTTAAAAAGGAATCTCGAAAAGCTGAGTTCTACGGCAAAGTGAAAAACTTAATCAGACATTTCTCCTCCACATTATTATGAATTTTTATTTTAATCCTGTGTATGTTTTTAGCTGTACATTCTATGGTACATGCAGTTACCTGTCTGCACTACATGCTGAGGCTGGTGTTAAATCAATTACACCTCCGCCTCTCACAACTCCCTAAGTGTGTATGTGAGACTCCTGTGGGATTAAGCCAACCCGAACAAGTTCCCAATCAATATTCCGTATATATTCCAGTGAAATAAAATTAAATCTTCTTAAATTTTGTATTCTTGTTCAAAAGAGAATTTCGACAGATTTCTGTCTGTATTGGAGTTTGTCTTGATGTATGATCTTTTGCGGAATCGAAAAACAAATTCTGTTTGTTAGTTTGTTCAATCTATGTTGAGCTACATGTATACATACTAAACTATGAATGTTACATGAAGGTTCATTATTCAATAACATTCACTGCATGAAAGGGATTTCATGTGTTTTGAAATAGGGAGTATGACCGGCATTCATGAAATGCAATTTCAAGACTGGTAGCTTGAGGACCTTGACTTTATCCTGTAGATTGTACAGTTTGTAAGTACGTTAACACCATTCAGTATAATTACTCTGTTAGTGACAATCACAGTATTAGTAACTGATTAATGATTGTCTGATTAATGCATCTGGCAAAGTTTGCAAGTTGCTGGATGTACAAAGTGTAAAAAAAAAGGAGCTTGTGTTCATTTCTTGTTATATCTACTCTGTAACAATTACAGGAGTACAGCCAGTTACTGTACACTGACTGAAGTTCGTTCCGTTTCTGAAATAGAAGGGTTTGGGGATATACAGTATATGCAGTGTAAACTGATATGTGATATCAGCTGATATTCATGCAGTGTCTATACTACACTGTATAGAGCTACAGTAAGAACAGACTACACTGTATAGAGCTACAGTAAGAACAGACTACAGTACACTGTATTAAGCTACAGTAAGAACAGACTACACTGTATAGAGCTACAGTAAGAACAGACTACACTGTATAGAGCTACAGTAAGAATAGACTATACTGTATAGAGCTACAGTAAGAACAGACTACACTGTATAGAGCTACAGTAAGAACAGACTACACTGTATAGAGCTACAGTAAGAACAGACTTCACTGTATGAACTACAATAAGAACAGACTTCACTGTATGAACTACAATAAGAACAGACTACACTGTATAGAGCTACAGTGAGAACATACAACATTGTATAGAGCTACAGTAAGAACAGACAACACTGTATAGAGCTACAGTAAGAACAGACTACACTGTATAGAGCTACAGTAAGAACATACTACACTGTATAGAGCTACAGTAAGAACAGACTACTCTGTATAGAGCTACAGTAAGAACAGACTACACTATATAGAGCTACATTAAGAACAGACTTCACTGTATGAACTACAATTAGAACAGACTTCACTGTATGAACTGCAATAAGAACAGACTACTGTACACTGTATAGAGCTACAGTAAGAACAGACTACACTGTATAGAGCTACAGTAAGAACAGACTACACTGTATAGAGCTACAGTAAGAACAGACTACGCTGTATAGAGCTACAGTAAGAACAGACTACACTGTATAAAGCTACAGTAAGAACAGACTACACTGTATATAGCTACAGTAAGAACAGACTACACTGTATAGAGCTACAGTAAGAACAGACTACACTGTATGAACTGCAATAAGAACAGACTACACTGTATAGAGCTACAGTGAGAACACACTACACTGTATAGAGCTACAGTAAGAACAGACAACACTGTATAGAGCTACAGTAAGAACAGACTACACTGTATAGAGCTACAGTAAGAACAGACTATACAAGTGCTTGTAGAGCTTACAGTAAGAACAGGTAGCTCAAGGTGCAATCTTTTCCATGTTAGGGGTAATCAAACTTTATTTAACTCTTTCTTATCAATGAATTGGTTGCTAGCTTGATATTGGTACAGTACGTAGAGACAACCTTCTGTGTTTACCCTCTGTTTGGAGCTGAACCATTGCCATCACCCATTGTTCACTGCTTAAAGTTTCCAAGAAGGTGAATTTCACTGGTTTGCCCATATATACTGAATACAATGCTTGCACAATAGAAATCAGTGACTCAAAACCACAAGACCATACATGTGATCAATCTGCTTACTGCTAATATCTCCCCAATGCCTGTGAAAGAATTCAGGGTTAGATGGGTTTCTGTTGTATTGTGTGTTAAAAAAGGAGATAAAAAGATTTACTATTTTGTATTGTGTCTTTATATTGCATTTCATCCAACAAAATTTTCAGGGTGAATTTTGTCAAAGTCACCTTTTCTGTGGATTAGTTGCTTTCACTTTTACCTGCCCAAGTAAAGATTGATCAACATTTAACCCATCAAGTTGTTATTTCTTTGTAGATTCTGACAACATGCATTTTTTGGCTGGTTAACTTCCTGTGTAGTAATATTTTCGAAACATAAATACAGTAGCTGTGAAAGTGGTGAAAGGGAAAAACCAATTTGGGACTTGTTGCAACTTTTCAGTTAATTCAATTCAAGTATTTTGTACAGTGCAGTGTCAGAGTCACTTGAATGTAGAACACATTGGGAGGGAATGGGGGGGGGGGTGTAGGGTACCCATGTCAGGGATGTGCTCAGGCAGATCCACATACTGGTGGGGGTGACCCCCTCCCCTTTGGAAAACTGTTGCAAATGAAGTATGCTTAGATGGAAAATGGGGCTATCTTTTTCCTATTCTGGAGCTAACTTCTGTGCCAAGTATTCACCCATAATTTGGTAACACTGGTAAAATTTGTTAAATTAATCATCAAAAATAGTTCCAGGCAGAAATGGTGTAATGGATTGGAAATTCCATTTCTATTGCATCCAGGAGAAACAACCTTGGTGAGGAAATATTGTACTTTGTACTCTTCTTGCCAGAGAGATACTGTAGATAGATAGGATGGTTTAACACGTATGTACACGTTTGACATTGTTATGTAAAGTATGTTATCAAACCTCTGCATTGTAGAGATGGTCTCTTGACCTTTGTACTAAGCTAAGCTCATACTTTGATAGTCAAAATATATGATAATGCTTTCGTGTCATTGCAATTTTTTGTCACAAAATTGTAACGTCAAGAACAGAAGACCAGGCTTGTGCGGTATAGCAAATCCACTGTATTATGTGTATGTGTATGTGTATGTGTATATATATTGCCTCAGGTGCACACCCCTTGTTTGATGTGCCATATATGGGCTTTCTTTACAAGTAACATTCATGAATTTCCTTGGCTGGCATTTCTTCTGACCTGACAGGATAATGCTGTATCAGACTAGCATGAAACAATATTCGTTTTTGTTGTACGATATGTTCATCTCAGACAGACATAGCAAAGTTTTTCATTCCCCCCCCCCTCCATTATCCAGTCAAATTAAAAATGTAAAACTTATTCAATGAAATTTCAACTCGCAGGAACTGATTCTGAGAGCTAGACCATTCATTTTGTTTTGTTATTGGTTTTAATTTTTGTTGTGTCATGTTTTGCTTTGTTTTGTTTTGTTTTGTTATGTTATGTTTTTTTGTTTTTGATTGGTATGTATTTTTCAGTATAACATTTTTTTAATGTTTTTTTCCTAACACCCTATATACATAAATGTACATTTATCATATGTACATTTAATTAAATTCCTATGGTACACTATATGAGCAACAGTAGTGTATGGTTGAAAATCTAACAAAACTCCAGCACCTAAATCAGTGAATACTTTAACCAGAATCACATCGCATTGCACAATATTTGGTCAAATTGCTATATAGGTCAAAAGATATAGAGTTTATTCCAACACAGGAAGGACAGTACAGTAAAACTCTGATTATCCAATCCCCTTTTATCCGAACCCTCAACTTTCTGCACCGGCCATCCGTTCGTTATTAAAAAAGTCTGGAGGCCTAGTGTTATCTATACCAAGTACTGCACAGTACTGATATTATGGTACAACAAAATCTTCCTTGTCACAATTGCAATTAGGGATTCCCCTTCTAAAGTTTTTTCCTGCTATTGGAGTGAGTAAAACTAATGAATGACCAAGACACTTAACTATACCATGTTTAAAACAAATGTGCCCCGTAATGGTCACCCGGCCGGCGTACAGTAATGCCCCTTACCTCAGGTAAATTATTCCAAACATGAAAGAGCTGTGTTAGGCCCAAACTGAAACTACTTTCTCCCATAATTTTCTTGATAAGAACCTCTAAAGTGGTCCGTGAAATTTTAGCTTGTTATGGGAATTAGTATTAGGTTAGGATAAAACCACTGACACCAGTGTTTCCTGTACTATAGTGAGACGCCTATACAGTGATAATATATAGATTACTGAACATATGGTCAGAGTGGCCAAAGTACGCAACAACCCCCCCCCCCCATCCCCTAGCCTCCCGAGATGAAACACTTTCTTTTTCATTCCCTCTTTCCTATTTCCTAAAACAATCATCCAATTATGACAAATAGTATACACAATCACAATTACAATTATAACATACTGTAGGTATCTTTAATTCTTATAGTCATAAATTAGTTAATTCATGAAAATTTGATTACCCAAACTTTTCGACCATCTGAACTACCTTCAGTCCCAACCAGTTTGGATAATTGGGGGGGGGGGGGGCATATTTTATAAGTGACAAAATTCAGAACCATCAAACAGTTGTGACACAAAATTTGAAACACTAAATTAATCCATGACCTAAACAATGTATGTTAAAATTATGATATCAACTCCCGCGTGATCATCATGATATGATCTGTTTACATCTATATGTTAATAGTCATGTGCTTTCCTTCTCTTCTTCAGGAAATTGTTCATGTATCGGAAGCCTACCAATGAGCTGCAGGAGGAGCTACCAGGGATCTCTATACTGAAGCCGTTAGTAGGAGCAGATCCAAACCTGCAAGATAACTTAGAAACATTCTTCAATATTGCCTATCCAAAGGTAAAAAATAGTGAAAATAGCTCACAATTGACGTTATATTACAATGGTTAATGGTATGAAAAGAACATGTTAAGATTTTATGTACAGCACAGTACTGTATTGTGTATGTAGCATAGCAATAATGGTGTATGGTCATACTATAGTAATACCATTGTACAGTAGAATTAATCTTGGTTTCTTTCAATGACTGTAGACTAGCACTTGTTGATAAAATATAAATAATAAACTTTTGCAGCACATTAGAGTACATTAAATATGTGGTATATATATTCAATACTCTGTGTTTGGTAGAACAGTGAAGCATCTGTGACACTTGCTTGGGTCGGCAATAACTCGATAATGGAGTGATGGTTATTATGACCTTATGAATATTAATGAGGGGTCAAACATAAAATTCTTTACATGGAAATAACTCTGCAAAGTCGGATTGTAGCCAAACTTGGTAAACAGTTGTTGTTGAATAGCTGGTACATGTACAGTAGGCTTTAAGTTTTTGTTCTGGGTTCCCCAAACATTTTGAGCCATTTTTGTGCTATTGGGCCCAAAATTTATTTCCACCTCAAATACATTTTGGGACACAATCATTGGGCCTGATTTTGTGTGACCCAATAATTTGTGACTATTTGGGCTCACATTTTTGCTGGTTTTTAATTTTGGGCCAAATATATATTTGTAGTGGCCAAACAATTTAGCGGGCCCAATTGTTTGGGAAAGGCCAAAAATTGCAATAATTTCACAGCCTTATATCAGATATCCAAACTTGGAATACAGTTGTTGCTTAATAGCTCTATTACGTGTGGGCATTAATATTATGATATTGGGTGAATATGACATAACACTTTAGAAGAATCCATTTTAAAATGCACCTCATTTGGTTTATTACTAAATTATTGCACATACATAGTGAAACGAAAGTGAAAGAATAATAAGTGTACAAGCTAATACCAGTTACAGTTTTGCAGATGTCGTGATTCTGTGAAAGAGTGTCAAATGTAGTCACTCATGAGTGACGAACCTCTACCGATGTTGATTAAAGCTGCAAATGGTGCCTCTTATTTTGATCCATTGTAAATCTTATTCAGAAGAATTTGCAGCTCTCTATTGTTTGATCTTCATTGTAAATATTCTCTGAGTTGATTCCAGACCAGCTGGAATTTATCTGATAATGCACAGTCAATTTATGCCTTTGATACATTAAAATGTGTACAGTTTACAATGCCAGCACTCTGTACATGCTGACAATTGGGTGTCAATCATGACATCAATTTTCTCTCAAACTATTTAAATATATATAATTGTTTAAATTTTCATTGTCCCTGTACGCCTAGTGAAATCACTCAAATGGTGTTATGACAGTTTCTTTAACTTCAAATACATGTATGCCTGCATAAAATATATATCTGTCACACTACACAGTTAAAGGTGTGTAACATTGGTATAATCACACTGAATACAGCCTTTGTTCAGATTCACTGCAGACACCAGTAAAAGACACCAGTTATAGTAGGTGACTACAGTACTGATTTCGCTTAACTCCCGTTGAAAAAAAATCAACGATCGATAACAAAAGTTAAAAATCGATAAAAAAAGTTGAAAATCGGTTAATTTCGTTGACAAGATTTAGACTATTGTGGGCACGGTTGTCAACAAAGTTTGAACGAAATTTCCACGAAAGTTATCGCGATCAAAAACCGCAAAGGCAATTCTAGACATATCAAGGTTGTGACTTGCATTGAATCCTTAGTGTAACTACAGCCGTTTTCAGACTCTACCAGAAGTTGCCGAGGAATATTACAAACGTTGCAAAAGTTTGATTGTATATAAAAGACGGAGTAAGTTCTGTACTAGGTGTTTGAAAAATGATTTGGCTAGGATAATAAAAACTAGTCTTGGTCGATCGTAACAAGCACATTCTATGACTCTTAAGTTATAGGCTAGTATTAAACTAGGATAAGTTTAAGTTAACTCACCAAGGAACGCAGTGTCAGAAAAACAAGAAAAAAAATATCAACAATGAAACAGTCGTAGCTGGATATCAAAGAGATCTTTATTCCCAATAAATTCCTGTGTTACTTGACGTACTACAGTACCGTTTACTACAGAACCGCACTCACTTTCAAACTTTTCTGAGAGCGCATTCCGTCCAAAAAATCTCCCCCGACTTCAATGCACGCAAAAAAAAAAACAAAAAAAAAAGCTGTTATTTTCCCCTAACCCGTTACTGTAAGTTGCCCGCGAAAGCAGATGGACTGCCCTGGTAATTAAGGTCGCAGCCTTGGTCTGGGCTACCTATAGTATGCTGCTTACATGTGCATTCCCTACCCTGGATATCCCCACCACCAAACTTTTTTGAAAGGCTTAATCCAATCATAAACTTGGCTTTGTCAAATTCACGCCTACCTTATGTTAATTAGCATAGTATTTATCTTCGTGGGGGGTTTAGCACTGCAGAACCTTCATGGCTGGCTGCCTCTAGAAGCAAACATTATTTTACCCCTACTTTTCGTAATGGAATGGATGTTATCTGTTACTTAGTTAATTGAAAACCAAATATTCATTCATATATGTATAAGTAGAACAATCCAGCAGGGATAGAAGGATTATCTTGAATGAACCAATCAAAAGTTGTGCTATTAATAAAACTTGAAAACACCTGGCCAGCAAGAGAGTTGCAAACAATTGTTTCCATGACTACTAAGAAAATAAAGCAGTGACTTGGGGCCCACGTTGGGTAGATTTCTGTGGAAAATGAATATATTTTCATTGCTTATTTGAGTATTGTATATTGGGAAGAGCTGATCAAACATTACTGGGGCGGGCTTTCAACTGGCCTGACGGTTTTCAACTGGCCTGACAGCATGTATATTTATTTTAATGAGTAGGGGGAGTTTTTATGAGTCTCCCGGTATGCGTCACATGAGAAGTAAATGTTTTGTTTTTCGGTTTTATCATCGTTTTTCAAGTGAAACAACTCATAAAATCATATCAAATGAAAATAATATATATTTGAATATCCTTCCTTAGTTTTACTAATCAGGAATGCTTGATAAGGCATGCAATGCATCGTTCGAAAATGTAATTTTAAAGAAGAATTGAAATGAACGACATAAAACAATATCTGTGAAGCATGTGGAGCACAACTTTGAATATTCGTTTTGAAAGAAAACATAATGAACGATGTTTACTGCGTAAATAAATTCCGCCGAACTGGCATAGAGAAATTACGTACTGCAGCTTACGTCAGAGAAGCTCATAAATGACACAGGTGGATAGAGCGCATCAAAATTCGGTTTAGGAAATCCCTATACAGCCAACAAAAGTCGATGTGTCCTTCCGTTTTCGTGTTATAAGCGATTTTGTGTTTTTGCAATATGGTTTTCAGTATATTTTCATTGAATAAGGGCGTTTTGTTGTGTGTGTTTAAATAAGGGTGTGACCTAACAGATATTTCGCTAACCGTTTCACCGTATCGCCTGCCGGTCGGTTAAACGTTTAAACGCTGTTTCCCGATCGCGGCTTTTTTGACACACCGTTACTGGACTTTTAATGAAAATAGGACGTTATGAGTACAATAATTAAGGTTTTCTTTTCCAGCAGGTAGCAATTCAGGCAGCAAGACAACGATCAATGTATGTTAATTACTAATTAGGCCCAATAATATTGCGAACCTTTCGTGTAATAATAATTGCCTAACACACATGATCAGTATTCGTGGTCTTCAGAAGTTCAGATCACTGAATTTATATAACTCGGCCTTCGGCAACGTCGTAACTTTTGAAGAAAAAAAACAATATATTTGTCTATCTATCACAAGATTTTAAACAAAAACTCGCCTAAATTAGCAAACTTACCCACCTTTCCTACTTACTCATTAAAAGTCATCTTAAGAAAACAAATTACGCACGCAGGTGTTGTGCGATGGGTTGTAAAAATCAAGTTGAAATTGGTTTGAGCAGCCTCCGATTTCATTTTCTTTCTCTTGTGTCACATACATGATACAGTACTTTACATTTGATACAAAAGTTACTTCAAACAACAGCTTCCCAAAATTTTTGTCCCAATAGGTTAAGATTTAACCACGCTGCGCAGTACCATTCATAATTTGCATATTACACTCGGCGTCCAGATGGCGGGAGAATATAACATCATGTTCAATGTGTTGTGTCGTTCCCATGGTGCGATGAACTTGGGCAAGTTGCCAAGTTCGAATGTCAATGACCTACTTATGTTCTGTGACCAATGTCAGTGGGAATTATGTGTGTAAAAACTCGGGTTTTTCCATTTGTTATATATGTAGAAGTTTTTCCGTAAGCGGAGCGAATTTTAGGGCGGCTCGTTGATTGTGAGGAAGCACTTATCTAAGCATCAATATTTGTGAAAAATATCGTAAGTTTTTCATTTTCGTTCATTTTCTTTTATGTTTACCGCAATCGCGCCCGCAATGCATGCACAGCATAATACCATGTGTGAAAAAAATGGCTGTACACGTGCGGACCTGAGAGAGCAAACTGGCCTTGTGTTGTTAATGTTATGACGGTACTTTCTAGAACGACCATTTGCGTCTTTTGGGGTCAACATATTTTCACACGGGATTTCACCATGTCATTGATCGATGTACACGGGTGATATGTCGCAAATATAAACTGAGAAAACGAATTGACGACACTATTGACGATGACTATTGGCCTACTACTTTAGTTATATTGAACACATTATTCATGCCTAAAACATCATTTTTCTGTTTTTATAGATAGTTTGCAGTACATTACTAAGTTCTTTACATATTTTAAAATAATTTTCATGTTTAAAATGTAAACAAAATAGAAAAAATAAAAAGAGAAAACGCCTTTTTGAAAAATGGAAGCGTCCTCGCAGAATGGGCGGGGCATCTTTATTTTGCTTCAAGTAACATGTTTTCGCTCAGAAACAAAGTTTCATACTCCAACTCTAATAAAAAACCAAATTTACATCTCTAAAAAATAACTATTTTTCGTAATTTGCGAGTAAACCAAGTTTATATGTCCATTCATTGTTATTTAAATGGTTAAACAGCACTCTAATTTATCTGGAAGGGTGCCTCGTGGTATATAGCTTTGACTGCATTTTCTCTTACGGCCTTGCAAAGTTAAGACTTATGTCACTGTGTTTGGGGTTCACAGTTAGAAAACGTCCCCGTCAGTTTCACTACATGTTTCTTTGAGTGTCACTACTTATGCAAGTGCAGGAATGCTCTTGAGAAAATTCCTGCCTTCAAGCGACTGTTCCAAAGTCTAATCAATACTAATAAACGAAGTTGCTCATTTTCCGACGTTTCGCGTAACCACACATTGACCTTCTATTTCGTTTCAAAAAGAATTGCAACGTATCGTTGAAAATTCCACGAAGGAAATGACTGAGATAACCAATCGTTAAAATTCGGGGAATTTAGATAAAAATTGGGGAATTTCGATGAAAAAACGTGGAAATTCGGTTATTTTCCTTTTAACGAATTTTAACGGGAGTTAAGCGAAATCAGTACTGTATGTATACAGAACAACAGTAGGTACTGTACATACAGAAAAACCTACCGTTCCATATCCACCCACCCTGTTCAACTCCGCCGCCCCTCTCTCCCAAATAACAAGGAACAAAGGAGTAACTGCTACCATATGACTTACAGATCAAGTTCTGTCTGTTTGTCTTATGTATATATTACAGATAATGTTGCTGGTAACCATCCATAACTTAAAAGAACAGCTGAACTTGTTGAAGTGTTTCACAAAGACATTGTCAAAGACAGTGACATTGTCACAAAGATAGCTTATGTAAGTTAATCCTACAGTAACAACTATCTGTAGTAGGCTACCTCAGTAGTGTACCACAGTCACCTACTATAACCACAGTACTGTACCATAGTCACCTACTATAACCACAGTACTGTACCATAGTCACCTACTATAACCTACTTACTGTACCAAAGTCACCTACTATAACCTACTTACTGTACCAAAGTCACCTAAGTACAATAACCACAGTGCTGTACCATAGTCACCTAAGTACAATAACCTCAGTGCTGTACCATAGTCACCTACTATAACCACAGTACTGTATCATAGTCACCTAAGTACAATAACCACTGTACTGTACCATTGTCACCTACTATAACCACAGTGCTGTACCGTAGTCACCTACTATAACCACAGTACTATACCACAGTCACCTAAGTACAATAACCACAGTACTGTACCATAGTCACCTAAGTACAATAACCACAGTACTGTACCATAGTCACCTAAGTACAATAACCACAGTACTGTACCAAAGTCACCTAAGTACAATAACCACAGTGCTGTACCATAGTCACCTAAGTACAATAACCTCAGTGCTGTACCATAGTCACCTACTATAACCACAGTACTGTATCATAGTCACCTAAGTACAATAACCACTGTACTGTACCATTGTCACCTACTATAACCACAGTACTGTACCAAAGTCACCTACTGTACTATAACCACAGTACTATACCATAGTCACCTAACTACTGTATAACCACGAGAACTTTCTACAGTACAGTTAGTAAATAACTTCACATGACACATGACATTACAAAGTGCTGGTTATTAATACAATACTTCATAGCATCTTATGAAGTTACTATACTGTGTCATATACATAGCCAAAATGTTACTTTTCTCACTGTATTAACTGTGGTACATAATACATATTTACATCCCCAGCCCCCTGCCCTCCCCAAACTCTTGGGTGACCCAACTTGTGATTCAACATAGCTTTTTTGCATGATCTTTCAAATCATGTCCAGAATGCTTTGTGTTTCACTTTTCACCTATATTTAGTTTATTTTTCTTATCGTTGCAGTATGAATTGTTAATATGCGTACACGAAGAAAAGGACCCAGCAGTGAAAATAGTAGAACCCTTGATGGAGAGGTATCCTCACGTTGATGCTCGTTTATTTTTAGGTGAGTTTGACATATACATTTACTTCGCTCCCCGCTTACCTGTCTCCCCACAACCTTAGCACCGCATTCTATCGTGTCTAGTATGCCCTGGTAATCTTTTAACACTGTGCACCCTCAGTGACTGATCATACCCGGTCAGTGACCTTCCTTCTCATTCTACCACCCAAAGTGTCTACACATGTTTTTCGTATTGGGAAAAATTTTCTTTCGAAATTCGCCCGGATACCTTGGATTTTTTAACTAGAAGTTTCCTTATAGGAGTTCTAGACTTCCAACAACCTTTTACAGCCTGATAAGTATCCTTTTCTTATAGGGAAGGGAGTTTTGGGGGCTGTTTTTTAGTGTGCACTCTCGCCCATGCGTTCGTTTTTTTGTTAGCATAACGTTATTTTCTCAGGTAGTAGTTCCGCGAAACTACTTCGTTCGTTCGCCTTTCTCCGCTTTGATACGCGGATAGGCATTTGTTATCTTTATTTTTAGGTGAGTTTGACATATACTTTTGAGGAAATGTCTGGACCTCAAAGGTAAACCCTACGGTCATTTTATGTACACCCAATAGCTGTGCACAAACCCTACAAGGTAAACTTGTGTCGATTTGTAATGCAGGCACCCCCAAGTCAATAACCTTGCATTTAAAGATCCCCATTTGTGTTTGAACATCATCAAGTTCAGCTTGTCTGAGGGACAGAACCAGAAAACTGTTAATAAAAATACTGTTACCCGTGAACTGTTGGCTACATTTTGGAGAAAATGTTACTTAATAATGGATTAAACAATTTTGATCCAATAATTACATGCTGAAACATTGTTCATTATAAATCGCAGACGGCTGTTGTGCGACACAAACTGTTTGTTCGGACTTTGTTCTTAAGCGTAAAATAGACTCTTACGTAGGTTGTGTTTTATCATCTGGTTCATAAATATGTTCTTATAAATCAAAGGTTAACCTTGAAAAACTTGTTTGTTGATTTTTTGTTTGTTTCCTTCATTATATGTCAACTGCAAACATTTATTTGCTTTGATTATACCTTATTTTAGCCATTTATGCTTCAGTAAATTATGCACGCCACATGGAAATGTCGAAACTTTGACCTCCCTCAATGTTTGGTACAATGTGATCGCCTATAATCGACGATCCTTCTAAATTTTTCTGGTTTTTAATTTCATAACCATATTCATAATTGTCTCTCTCTCTCTCTTTCAGAGGAAATGTTTGAAATTTCCTCTCAGATCTGTCTCGACGCTTCTTATTGCACCTTACCATCTTCCCAATCTAATAACTTGTAACATTGTGCAATGCTTTGATATCGTCAATATTTCCCCCAACTAAATTTCATATTCAGGTTGTTTATTTGTTCTGATCTTACAGGAGGAAATAATATGAAGATTGGAGGAAACCCAAAGCTAAATAATTTACTTCCAGGATATCAAGCCGCAAAATACGACTTTGTATTGATCAGTGATAGTGGAATAAGAAGTAAGTAGAGTCTGGTTCAAACTTGGTCCTCCCCACCTGCCCTCCCCCACCCCCCCCACCCCCCGCCCCCTTGCCCCTCAATATAACGAGTGAGAGGGCTTCTTGATATTCCACTCATATTTTACAAGTGGGAAAAATTATTCTGAAGCTAGTGGTCCGTAAGCGAATTTTGTCATGACCAAACTGTGTTGCTATAAATCTGAGAAGTGGTGATGGCAGCAAAAATTTCTGAAAAAAAGTTTTTAAAGGGACATCATGAAATTAAAATTTTGATTTCTTTAACATAACTCTGGATTGATTTTGTGAAGAATTTTTGGTGCAATTTGGCCTTACACCAGCTTACTCTGTGTTCACTCGTACCAGGCATGAGACTCTTTCGCGGAAACGCGGATTTCCGATTATTTTTTTTTTCATTTTCGCGTTTTTTCTCGTAATTCGCGTTTTTTATTATTTTTTTCATTTAATTTTTTTTTTTTTTTTTTTTTTTTTTTTTTTTTTTTTTGCTGAACATGCTGGACTGTGAAGGGAAGGAACACCGAATTTGACCAGTGGTGGAATCAAGTAGCACAAAGCAAGCACAAAAGCCTTTTTTTGGTTCAAAAAAGCTAATGGATAAATTATACAAGCAGAAATTCCACACTTTTTTGGCGAGTTACATGATGTGATAGATTCCATCTAGAGTCCACCATTTTGCATTTAAGCCCTCCTTACCTGACAAAAAAATTCTAAAGGGGAGGGGGACACCCCCTCCTCTTAAACCCCTCCCCCAGGACGGCGATCGATAAATTTCAGATTTTTTTTCCCCGGCTCAGTCTCATCCCTGACTCGTACAGAAAGCTAGCTTACACTACGCATCCCCTCCCCAGATTTTGTGACAAAGACGGCCTTTAAAAATTGTATTCGTTGTCATTTTGCATGCTCCTCCCTGTGCAACTATCATGGCAAATCTTTTGTAGTTTAGATAGCATTCCTACCCGCATATACTGACATAGGATTTTACAGATCTATAAGAAAGATAACTTTATTTAGTTATTATTAAAAACATTGAAATATATGTCACAAACTTAGATTGTTGCTAACTGATGCCAGATAGATCATTATTTTCGAGATGCAACTGATAGAGCATTCCAATGGCTATTGCATGCATGCCTTTGAGCGGCAACCTCTCCCCAAAATCGGTTACCCTTACAAAAAGCAAAGTAAAATATTTTTTAGTTTGACAAAAGTAAAATCGTTGAGTTAACCTGACTGGTGCTGGTGAGGTTTGGGGTTCAATCCCTGGCCGGGTCAATCTACAGTTTTCCCACCTGAATGACTTTCTAAATTGAAAAATGAAAAGATTCCAAAAATTTGAGTTAAATGTTGAATTGGAAGCCTCCCGACGTGTAAGTTGTAATCCATTAGCCCTCGCGGGCTTCTCCCACATTTGTGGTCCCTTAATCAACGTAAAAAAAAATGCCTGATTATGATTATTTAAAAAAAATTGAAATAAGTCAATAACTTATTCTGATCACTGTTTTCTTCTTTTTTTTAGCGGGAAAAGACGACCTGTCAGAGATGGTGTCCAAGATGAAGCCGAACGTGGGCATGGTCCACGGACTTCCATTTGTCACGGAGAGGAAGGGGTTTGCAGCAATATTAGACAAGGTACAAACTACATCTTTATCCATACCTTGCTCTACAAAGAATATACAGGAGGCATAAGTCTGGAATAGCAGAGATGGTGCAAGAATTTTAAGTGCAGCCACTTTAAAGTTGCAGGATGCACCTTGTTACCTGTTTGTGTCCATCTCTTAAAACTGGACCTCATACCACCACATGATGTCTCCCTCCCCCCCCCCCTTTGTCTGAGAATATGTGCCACAGGATCTTTGTTTCAATTCTTGTACCTTATCAAAGATATGGCTGTACATATTGTATGTGGAAAAACTAGTAGACTGTGTACTGTGTGATATTTTGAATGCTTTTGTTTTGTGGCTCATTGTATTCAATTTGACCATTTGAATATAATGCAACGCAAACTGCAACAGTTGCAGTGATTTAGTGAAAAGAAAAAGTGATAAAACATGAGCTTTAGCAGGTCCCCTGAGACTGGGGGCCATCAAGGGGAGGGGTGGGGCAGGAATGGAGGTGAGGGGAGGGATGAAGTTGGCCAGGGAGTTTGGCCCCCAATTATTTCAGAGCAATGATTGTCACGCAGACCCGGTCCCATTTGACGGCAATTCCATATTTTTTGGTGGGCCGTTTTGTAAATTAAGAAGAAAGGGAAGAGGTCAATTACAAAAACTGAGAGATTTACTTCGCACCTCTCTTACCTGTCTCCCACTCCGCATCTGCACTTTCCCATCTACCTAGATAAACTACGCCATGGAATGTTTTAGCACTGCGCCCTCGCTCCCTGGGCACCACCCACTTACACCTCCTTCCCAATCTACCACTCAGGAAGAAAATTACATATTTCTTTTTTGTTAGCAAAATTTGCTCAGCATTTCTTGGTTTGTCTGATGATGGCAAGGAATTTTTTTCATATGGGTTTTGTATGTTGTTTTTGTGTTTGTTGCAGGTTTATTTTGGCGGTGCTCACGCCCGTATGTACATTACAATGAACGTGGTGGGGATCATCTGTGTTTCCGGCATGTCAAATCTTATAAGGAAATCAATCCTGGACGATGCTGGAGGGCTACAAGAATTTGCCAAATACATCTCGGAAGATTACTACATGGGTATAGCATGCGCTAGGAGGTAAGTGCCAATCACAGATTACTACATGTGTATAGCATGCACTAGGAGGTAAGTGCCAGATTACTACATGGGTATAGCGTGCGCTAGGAGGTAAGTGCTAGATTGCTACATGGGTATAGCATGCGCTAGGAGGTAAGTGCCAGATTACTACATGGGTATAGCATGCGCTAGGAGGTAAGTGCCAGATTACTACATGGGAATAGCATGCGCTAGGAGGTAAGTGCCAGATTACTACATGGGTATAGCATGCGCTAGGAGGTAAGTGCCTATCACAGATTACTACATTGGTATAGCATGCGCTAGGAGGTAAGTGCCAGATTACTACATGGGTATAGCATGCGCTAGGAGGTAAGTGCCTATCACAGATTACTACATGGGTATGGCATGCGCTAGGAGGTAAGTGCCGGATAACTACATGTGTATTGCATACAGAAGGTAAGTGCCTATCACAGAGTACTACATGTGTATCATAGGGCCTAGGAGGTAACTGCCAGGTCTGAGGCAGCCACCACCCCTCCCCCCATTCCCTACCCCTTAGTTCTTACCCAGTCCCATTTAATTAACCTTATTCCATGTGGTTGCCTTTTCCCCGCACAGGATGTTGACTCATTTGGTTTATCGATACAACGAAAATGAAACCTGCTTGTCTTGCAAGATAAAGCAAAACCCTAAGTGCACACTTTAGAATTTGGATGTCAGTTGTGTATGTATTGTAAAAAAAACAACTTGGATATTGTTTAAAGAACACCTTTTAATAGCTTTCATTTTACTCCTTTTTCTTTTCTAGTGGATACGTCACAAGGTTAAGCTCTTTCCCTGCGTTACAGAATGCTGGCTGTCCGTCTCTGTCGTCCTTCCGAAAAAGGATGGTCAGGTAAATGAGCTGTCAATCATTCTGGGGTATTTTTTTTCTCTCTGGTGGTGTCCCCCTCTCATAAATATCTAAAGTTATGTTGCAGGTTTCATTTATTGTCTCTGGAGTCTTACATTCATGATCGGTGGATAATAGCGGTTGAACTCTTATTGAATATGTATGAATATATGCAGCAATAATCATGAATGATTTCATACGCAAACAATACTCACAATACTAGTGATGATGTGACCGGGTATCTGGAAACTGGCCTTCAAAAATGACTTTTCTAACTGATGAAAGTGATACTAGGCCCCCCCCCCCCATGAACATTTCGATCAAATGCATCTGTTTCCCTGTGACATCTGTGTAATGTAAAATTCTACTGTGAACCTATGCAGCAATCTTTCTAAATTTAAGTTTGCAAGGTAATTTGACCCTAGTATGGGAAATAAATGATTGTCGATTTAAAATGGAGTTATCTGTGTTAATTTCGCTTTCACATTTTTCAGTAGGTTTGGGAATATCACAACGATTTCAACAAGTTTGCCGTTGTTGTATATGCTTTACCCACCTGTTGATTGGACGTATCAGTGCAAAAAGAGTACCTGGGAAAATTCCCCCCAAAAAAGTGAAAACTTGGCATCCATACTTTGTTCTTGCTGTTAATCTTTAATTCTTCATATCTAAATTGGTGAAGTCTTTGCTACTTCTTAAAGCACCGTTAACATTTATATTCCTCTGTCTCGTCTTTGTCAGGTGGACGATGGTCCGTGTAGCTACCGTGCCGTCCACGATCATCGCCGAACCGATGACGGAGTGCTTCGTGCTCGGTTTATTTGTATCGTGGGCCATTTCTTATCTTACTTCCTGGGACCCGATTGTTTGTTTTATGGTCCATGTAATACAGTGGTTCATATTGGACTATTTACAACTCAAGGCTTTACAGGTGAGTCCGATAACATTTTGTGAAATTAGTGAGACAGTGTTTGGTTTTCATTTTTAAATCTATTAATTGTCAGTATTCTACAAATGTTGGGAAGCTAAAGATTGTAGCACAAATACAATTTGTCCACTCCCCCAGACAGATTTAATGCTCAGGTGGTTAATATTTCAGTTATATTTATTTGCTTTGATCTACAGTTTGCTCCAAATTTAATCTGCAACCAGATGTGGTCATAAACCCCTCACACATTAGACAAATTCTCGTTTTGTTGGGTTTTACACCTATTAAACCGGGTTTTGAATTTTCCATTTCAGAGGGAGCCATTGAACTTTTCAAAAGTAGACTACACATTGGCGTGGATGTACCGTGAATGTCTCACGCCCTTCTTCTTCCTGGAGGGGCTGTTCAGTCGCACAGTCCGATGGCGGACGGGAACCTTTAAGCTCCACTGGGGCGGCTATCTGGAAGAAGTCCGGTGAAATCAAACCGGTGATGTCTCTTGAAGCGAAGAGTCTCTGTTCTCAGGTCAAGAATCAGGCGCGAGTTCACATCTTGAAAAAAAAACAAATGTTTTCATTTACAGCTAGCTTTTCACAGTATTTCTCGAAAATGCGGAAGTGAAAGCACTGCTTAAGAAGCAGAAGTTGTGAAGTCACTGGGTAACCAGGAAGGTTTTTCGGCCTTAGGCAGAAACGGAATGATTGTGAATATTCTTCGGAGTGACGAGCAAAAAATGATTCACATGAAAGGCTGGGGATGGAGTATTCTCTCCCAGAGCAACCATTGTGTCGGAGTGTGGCTATGCACTCTGGAATGATAAAGAGGAACAGCTTGCCATCCAGGCTATGCTATCGATTTTGTTGTACATCCAAATTGTAGATATTGGTTGAAGAAGTAATGGATAACCCTATTTGAGGTCTGGATTGATATTCTGAACCAGTGATTTTATTGATTGTTGGTCCTCCAATGGTGATGTTCTGCATTTCTCCAAAATGAAATTACTCAAATAAAACTTGCCAGGGTCTGGGGCCGTGGTGGTTCTAAAGTATTGTTTTTTACCAATTTTCCAAAATGTAAGACTTCAACAAACTTGTGGGGTAATATGTTATGTAAAGGACAGAGCTAGCTTTCTGCTTAAATATAACTAGAACCATTTTTATAGAACAAATCACAATCATTTTTTTTTTTGGATAATGGAAGCCCAATATTCCAATATTTTACACACCAAGTATTATAATTATTAATTTTTTTTCCTCGGATTTTTTCATCAAGATTTGTTTTTCCTGAATAGACTTAGGGTTTTTTTTGTTGTTGTATACTTGGTTTTCAGAGGCTGAGTGCAACTTGGTACTTGTTTTACATTTTAAGAAAAAGATGTAATTCACAATGTTTCATTCTTACACCTAGTTGCAATTCCTGTGCTCTTTCTTCCCCCCTCACCCTCCCCTCCCCCACCCACTTCCCCTCTCTCTGTCTTTCTCTCCGTTTTGATTAACTGTTCTTGTGGCAAAGAATGTATTCCAGTCCTTGTTAACCGTTTTCAATCTGTTTGCTTTCAAGAAGATATTTGGCCCCTTTTTTGGTTTTCTGGTTTAAGTGCAAATTGTGGAAAGCAAAGGTGAGGGAGATATAGCATGTATTGTGTAGGGTGAAGATGAAAGTGTGCTACAAAGTGTTTGACTTGTGAGTGGATTAGTCATGAAAATATCATTCTATTTCAGCCAGCACCCTTACTGTGCTACAAGCTATACTCCCGTGGTACACAATGTTGACAGTTTCATTGAGTAGGAAGGCATCAGAATATTCCACAATGCTAGTTGAAAACTGTAATATCAAGTGGTTTTGTATTGCAAACTCTGCATACGGTTTGTTAATACTTGCCAGATAAACCCATCTTTATTCTGATGAAGAGTACAGGGTGGTACTATTATCACCAAATTTAATATTTCCTTGAAACTTTTACTGAGATAGGGACCGAAGCTTTGCTTTATTGTTAGCGTATGCTCAAGTCGCATTTCAACTCTTGTCTCAAAATGGAAAGTGTTTTGGTGAGAAATATTATCTTCCTCAATGAATAAATGATGTGCATGTTATAAAGGGAATACCAAAAGAAATTTACCAGCATAGTTGCCATGGTGATGATATCCAGTCATATTTTGCAACATATATTCATAAAAATTTCATGAAAGTTTGAAAGATTTACTTCTTTTGGCTTACAAGGTATCCATACCATGAGCATGAAGATTTATAGCAAATTTTCTGCCGAATATTCCATTTCAGAGGTGTCGTGTGCAGTTTAAAGGGTATGCTCGTGCAAATTTCATATGGATTTATGTTGCAGTGTAACCATTCCTACCAAGGGATGACTTTGGGTAGACGTTGAGCCTTTCAGCAGGCAAACTAAGTAGAAGAGTGGTAGATCCTGTTATGATTCTAACCCTGTTTAGATTTTTCAAATTATTACCGAGTAAATCGAACCTGTTTCGTAATGACGATATCAGCTTGTGTGTTGGGGTCAATTCAATTAATAAACATTGTTTAATATTAATGGTACTCATAACACTGAGGAAGGATTTAGAGTCAACATTTATGTTGGGGGGTGAGGGGTGAGGGGAGGGCGTGGTACTTCATTTATAATGCCATTGCAAGTGACCAATTAAAGTCCACATAAGTGTCAAGAGTTTTGACATTGTTTTGTATGGTGCTTTCTCAAGAGCTCGTTTTGCGTGTAGTTATCTCTGTAGTCCTTTCCTCGAGCAGTCCTTCACGTCGATGTTGGCAGAATTCATTACGACTTTACGATACTAAAATTCCAACATAATCTTGTTGGTTGGTTTCTCTACAGTCCACTTTCCTTTTCAAACCTGGCAAAGCAAAGTCTCACTTTATGCAAGTTTCAAATTTTGTGGTAGTATTCTACTTGGATGACCATTACCATCTGGTATTAAACTAACACTCCTTTTGGTTTGGTAAAATTATGCAAAACAGCAGCTACTAAGGGGAATATCGTCTAAAAGATGCTGACAGCATCAATTTAACACCTGCAAATTGTTAATGTAATTTTAGTTTGTCAGTCTAGCTTTATATACATATTTATATATTATGGTTAAGTTATCTATTAATATATATAAACAATATATATATGTATGTATATGTATGTATATATATATATATATATATAAACATACTGTGTGTACATGGCTCCAAATTGAGTCATGCAGGAAATCATACTTTTTCATTGAATATGTCTGAAAAGCATTCTTTTAACAAATGCCAGAAGGAAGAGAAACTTTCAAGAAAAAATTGTTTTTTATTGCCATCTGGGCTTTTACATGGATAATTATCTGTGATTTTGTAAATTAATGGATCTTGGTATCCAGTAACCGTAAAATGCTAGATGTACCATTTTGTGTGCTTTCGATTAAAGTTTGTTTTTAATTACAATCCCAAATTACCTTTGACTTTTTCGTATGTACAATTATTATTTGGTGGAAGTTGATTAACAATGTTGAAACAATTTGTGCAATCAGATGTGAAACCAAATTCTTTACTATGAAACTCCATGAAAAAATTAATGAATGACTGGGATTAAGTAAATATTTTGAAAACCTATTTATTTGAACAAGTACTGTATCTTAATCCAGTCAGTAAATGTCAGCAGCCATTGAATCAATGACATATTATGATGTTGAAATTTCTCCATTGCAACAAGATATGGGGATGCATATTTATATATTAAATATGTGACAGTTTTGTTTTCTAACTAATCCTGTTTAATGGGCTGTGTTGGAGAATTTTTTTTATTCTTCATTAACCACAGCAGTGCTCCACTTTACCTCAACAGAAGTAAAATATTGGAAAAAGAAAAAGGAGAAAGAGGAAACTTTCAGAATTTTGTAGCTTTGATCTTAAAGGTCATCAGTATTGCCCCCAAATATGCTAGAATGTTTCAAAATGGTAACCTTTTGCTCAAATGTCAACAAATCATTTAAGTGCCACTGTATAATTAGTTACCCACAATAAGACATCTGATGTTCTATTGTGATACTCCTCAATGGATTTGAATAATTTGGAGGATCAGAACCTCTACTGAGGAAGGTGCTGTTTAAAACTTCTAGCAAATTTAAGCATTTTCAACTTTGTGGCTGGGAGTGATGACCTTTAGAGACGTTGTCTCATCAGCTTTTATCATGCAGTTAGATCGACCATCTTTCATAAATCGTAATTTGCTATGATAGTTCAGCAGTGAGGAATACACGGAACCTGCTCTTTCCTGATTTCCGTGTGCTCACATATGGCCAATAGTTACCAAGCAGTGTCTACATAGACAGAGACTCTGCCCTATTTATACCAGAAAGAAATCTTTGAGCGAGACGATAGAACTGAAAAGGAGCTCATTCAAAGCATTACCGGTAGTGGAGCGCGAGTCTGAACTAAAATTGTATATTTATATCATTCACCAGGTATTCCATATTTTCACTTGATACCTAATGGCCAGTAATTAAGAGATGTCTATATGTTTTATGTGTTCCCTTTGGGTGTGGGGTGTTGTCAACAATCAGACCTCCTACAGATTTACTACGACCCCACCCCCCCCCCACACACAGGAGGGAGGGAAACCCTCATAATTTCAGAGCAATGATTTGTTAATACAGGTATTCATAGAACTTTACAGAATACCTAGTGGGAGAGCCATCCATTGTAATTGGAACAATGCTTGGCTGCTTCTTGTTTCAACTGTTTTATCTTTGGTCTTCTTAACACTAATCAACATATGATATCACTTCCTTTTAACCTTTGATGCTCCGTACAGTGTGGAGCGGAGGTTACGTATTATTAACGTTTGATTAATCCTTGTGATACAGGATATCTAATTTGTGAGGCTGATTGGCTAAAAGTTTTTTCCAATTGCTGATTTTTATTTTTATTCATTTATGGAATCTGGATTCATACTATATAGGGTGTAAAGGATTGGTCAAATGAGAATACTAACAACCTTCTGCCCTCCAAATTGTAAGTTTTTATTACGTTTTACACAATTGAAAATAATGTAGATGACATATTGAATGTATAAAGCATGAAGAATATATCCAATAAAATGTGGAACAAATTGATGTTACCTCTTATGTTTACTTTCTCTCTTGTCTTGAAAGATGGTAACCGTGGATAAGCAGTTCAAAATATTATGGAAGAAGTATTGAATTTTGGAGTAAAAATTACAAAAAAAATCCTAGTACACCTTCAAGGGCGTAGGAACCGGGGGGCTGGGGGGCGCCAGCCCCCCCAGTGAAAAATGTGGGGGGCGGAAGTATCATTCCGCCCCCCCCCTCCGCAAGTCAGAAAACCCCTTTTTCATTTCCAAATGAGAAAAAATTCTCATTTGGAGCACCAAATTGCATTTAAGGCCAAGTGAAAATGCAAAATTCTTTACAAAATGGAGTGGGAGTTGAAATGTGCTATATTGCACCAAATTGCATCTGAGGCCACCTGGAAATGCAAAAAAATTCCAAAGGGGAGGGGGACACCCCCTCCCCTTAGACCCCTCCCCCAGGCCGGCCATCAGTCTTCAGCCCCCCACTCAAAAGTACCTTCCTACGCCACTGTACACCTTCACATGTGAAGAAACTGATCTTGGTGTCACAACTACAGGTTGTAGTGCTTATTCAAAAGTGATTGATCAGGACTTCAGTTCGATGTCAAGGGTCATTCAATTGAATGCTAGCATATAAAAATGGGAGCAATCAGAAGAAAGCTGTACATCTATCCCCATAACTCAGTCCCGGAGTTTAGCAAAAACAATTAGTCAAAATAAAACAAAAACTGTTAGCAAACTGCTTATCCACTAAAGAACCTGTGTAAGAGAATGTGTAAAAGTGAGTGGGCCTGAGGTTTCTGTGTTTGCATTCATGTCCCTCATAGTTTATGTTACTTGTCATTCAGCCTCTTAAGAAGATCCTGCTAGGATCGTAATGTCAGGCACGCTTACTTAAACACAAAACAATTAGTGCATGAACAAGATGGACCATCTTTTCATATGGCACAGTGGATAGGTAGCTGTGGCTGTGGGGTATATATGGAAAGGCATTTCATGAGAATTGTATGTCTACTTAATTGTGGACTATTTCAGTTATCTGAAATTCAAATTGGCTTATTTGAATTATATATAATCAGAGATATATATATATAATTCAATTTGAGATATCTAAATTAGAATTTCAGTTTTCTGAAGTTTTAATTCAGATATCGGGAATTATGCGGTACTCTGAGATACCAGAAATTAATTTCAGATATCTGCGAATAAAATGAAGGCACACTAAACTTGAGATGTATCCAACATTGCCGGTTGGAAGTAAAACGGCTTTCCATACCTATCAAAACCAAAACAAATACTCCTGGCCTAACCTAGATGAGTACCACTACCTAGTACCGGTAAGGGTTTTAAAGACCACGGTATATATTTGCTTGTTTTGGACAATTGCATGAAAAAGAACATTCCAAAATGGAGGGGGAACGAAAGCGTGTTCATAAAGCAACTGCTGGTATGACGGTCGCACAAAAGCTGGAACGAAAACGAGCGTCCAGCAGAAGAAGCAATTTGTGCCGTGTTAGGCTTGGGGAGCACCTGAAAAGATGGAACCGACTTAAACAAGAACACGGCGTAAGCACGGATATTGACATGGCAAAGATACTTTTGGATAGGTGAGAACTGAGATACATATCTATCTGCATTGTCTGGGTCTATATTATCAGTATTCACGTTCAGTACTTCTGTTGCATTATAACGTTTAGTGAATGCCGTTAAGGAGTAATGACATAGGGATATAAACGTACGTACCGTAACGTTTGGCCTAAGTTGCTGCCACTTGCAATCCTGCACAGCAGATTGTGATACAACTACATGGCCATGCCAAGGATAACTGAGTTAGGCCTCCACCTAGTAGTAGTATAGTCAGTAGTGCGAAGTTCGGCATACTGCGAAGTTCGGACACCCTAAGAAATACACGATTTTAAAAAGACAACTGACAGGAAGAGCCAAATTTCACCCAAAAGTACGAAGCTACAGTTATTTTCTCTCCAAAATGGCCCGTGTGCAAGAAATTACTTACATATTAGTCAATAAAATGACGGAGATCTATGAAGTCTGTTATATTACTGAAAAAGCAACTGCGCCACCAATTTTATCACCAGCGCCACACTGTGGGTTGCGTGTCCGAACTTCGCAATACTCTAGCAAAGAAATACCAGTTCCACAATCACGAAGAATCTTCTTGGAAAACAACGTGAAAACAGTTTGCAGGAAAGAAAGTTTGGCCGTACTACTATAGTACTAGTAGCATGGTGACTTCGAAGTTCGGACACTTAAGACTTAAAACACCCCAAAACTAAATCTTCTGGTATAATTCACCAGAAAATATACTTCATATGGTGGGAGAATTGTGTTATAGTACGATACACGGCCAAACTTTCTTTCCTGCAAACTGTTTTCACGTTGTTTTCCAAGAAGATTCTTCGTGATTGTGGAACTGGTATTTCTTTGCTAGAGTATTGCGAAGTTCGGACGCGCAACCCACAGTGTACCTTGGTAGGTACCTTGGGGTGCTTTTGGACAGTACCTTAACTTTCAAAGACCATTTATCTATGATTTGCAAGAAAATATCCTGCCGTCTTGGGATACTTGGGAGGGTTAAGAAGTATCTTCCACACAAATACAGGATTATGGTGTACAATAGTTTGATAAGCCCCCACTTTGATTATGCTGGTTGTACCTGGTCTAACACCTGTGCCAAGTATAAAAAATGTCTGGTATCTCTGCAAGGAAGAGCTGGTCGAATTATTCTAGATCTTCCTAGGACTGCACCTACAGCTGATGTTCTCTCAGCTCTATCCTGGATCCCTATAGAGCAAAGATGGAATTATCACCGTCAGGTTTTTATGCATAAAATCCACATAGCAGCTGCTCCTGACTATCTCTGTGACAAGTATGCCCATGTCTCCTCGAGTGAATCTGCCACAAGAGCTTCTACCTCTGGTGGTTTCTGCCTTCCACATTCCAACACTATTTGGGGGAGACGTCGTCAAACTTGCCATGGGGTTAATCAATGGAATGCACTGCCTCGGCATATTCGTATGTGCAATAACACTGATACCTTTAAAAATAAACTAAAATGTGCAATTAGAAATGGCCTGGCTTTCTGGAATCTTTGAAATCGAATTAGATTTTTATTTTTATATATATATATATATATATATTTTTTTTTATTTTTTTTTATTTTTTATTTTTTATATCTATATCTTCTGTATTTATTTATGTGTTCTTATTGTTATATTTTGTATGTTTTATATGTGCAGGGATCCTGGGGAGAACACTGGTTTACCAGTGACAGGACCCCTGGTTACGAATAAAGTTAATAAAAAAAAAATAATAAAAGTGTGGCGCTGGTGATAAAATTGGTGGCGCAGTTGCTCTTTCAGTAATTATAACAGACTTCATAGATCTTCGTCATTTTGTTGACAAATATGTAAGTAATTTCTTGCACACGGGTCATTTTGGAGAGAAAATAACTGTAGCTTCGTACTTTTTGGTGAAATTTGGCTCTTCCTGTAGTTTTTCATGGTGAAATCGTGTGTTTCTTAGGGGTGTCCGATCTTCGCAATATGCCAAACTTCGCACTACTGACTATACTTAGCAACATATTTCCATTTTGGACGTTCCAAACGAACCAGTACATGGTGAGAATTCTTGTGTACAATTTATCACGTACAAGTTGATTGACTCAGCTCTTACAAGAAGTTGGTACTGATGTGGCAGTCAAAAGTTTTTGTATGACTTAATTTGGGCCTAGCCTAGGCCCTATAGGGATTTGAATTTGTAGGCCTAGAGAATCACATCAGTTTTCCTCAAAAAACAAGATCATTGTTCATGAAGTAAATAGTGAAGAAGAAAATTTCTAATATTTAGTACATAAATGTGTATAGGCTAATCATAAAGTTTAACCCAGTTTCAACAGTGTACAGAACTCATGGTACTACTTTCAGACTAGGCATTTCAACTGCCTGCATTTACAAAGGGTGCCAGCAATGCCCTTAACAACACCAACAGTAAGTTATCTGATTGATAAAATCATAACAGAGTTTGGGATAATATTGAGCTATTCACTTTGCTAGCATATTGAAGGGAACTTCTTTCTCTTCTCTCTCATCTGTACAGTTTTGAAGCAGAGGAGGCAGTTCAAACACAGCCGCTTACTGCTAAGTTGAACACTTCAACCCCTTCCCAGACTGCAACAATTGTCAAGGAGGAACAGTAAGTTGCTACTATAAATATCACATTTGTATTATGTACAGTAGTTCTTCAACTGTGCGTACCAAAAAAGATCTACTTTGCATCTCTTCATGCAAAGTGAGTTGTTGTTCAGTGTCTTGTCTTCCGTGCAAAGTGTTTCTAATGGTATAGGTACCTGAAATAAAAGTTGCAACTATTGAATCCAATGGAATAGATGTCAAGTAATAATTTTCTTTATTTGCCGTCAGCTTTCAGGAAAGGTATATATTAAGATTTAATTGCCCTGGTCGTAGTCTAGGACTTCCTGTGCGGCGTAAACAAGCAGTACTCCTTGTGACTGACTAATGTACTAAGTTTCCATAGTTAACATGTTTATCTTGCAGTGACTATGGGTCAGATGTATCGGACATCAGCACGTTAACTTGCCCGTCACCCGCCTGCAGTCCGTCCTCGTATCCTTCATCTAGTAAAGAAACAAAAGGAGAACCAAGCAGTCCTTCAGTTGTTGCTGTTGTAGACTGTAACTGATAACGTTCCACCACCAATATTTTGGTGGTCTTTGGTAAAAAGTTTCCGCAGTGCATTTTTTCTCGGTGAGTACTTGAGCTACCTTACACGATTGTGTCCTTGAAAATTTTGTTAAAAGAATGGAATCAACAGTGACTCTTACAGTATATTACATTTTACACATGTAGTAAAGATTGTTGAGGGTGCTATAAATCTTGCTGACAACAAAGCAGTAGTATTTGCCGGATATTGAAAGATACACAGATCTGAGACAGGCAAAGGACCAAAGGTTGTAACATGTTTTTAGCCAGCTCACCTTACTCTCCCCGCCTCCCCATCCGTTCTCACGAAGCCTTTGCTTCCTTAGAATTTAGTGAAGTTTTAATCTTCACAAGAGGAAAACATGGCATGTACTGTAAGCCTAGATTTACTAATCGCAATCAATTTGAACTGGCACATTAATTTAGCTTGCAGGATTAAGGGTCCAGGGACAATACATACTGATGAATCATATTGCCTCACTTTAGCATGGCCCTCAGCACTGTGAGGGCCATGGTCCCGGACACTTTCAGGGACATGGCCCACAATAGTTTTCAAACAAGGATTTTCACCTGACCACAGGTGTCATTTTCAGCAACACTGAACATTGTTCTGACCTCTCTGTCCCCCGCCCCCCCTCTTCCCATCCACCCTTTATCAATCCCAAACCATCATTAAGTCCCCCCTGTTTCGTAACTTTCACATTTTTGTTTTAAAATTCCATTCCTCTCATTCAGAGTCCTAAATTTTGTCATTGCAGTGCCAGTTGATGTAGTTCACTTTTTAACTCAGGAAAATGTGGCAGGGAGGACGAAGCTTGCTACAACTGTGCTGGGACAGATGTAAGTAGTCCAGGCTACCTTCAAATGAGGCTCTAGATGTTGCTTGCAAGATTGAATTACCGGCATAACAAAGGGTTAAGATGAAAGCGGAAGATTCTGTGAGCAGCTGTTGTAAGTGTCCTTTTTGTTCCTTTATAGTTGCTGTTTCTTTGTTCTGCATAACTTGTCCTTATTGATTATTAGTTATGTGTTTTTAGAAGAGATTCCATGTACGACTAATACAGGCATTTAAAGAATCTTCAAGTGGTTTCATTGCTGGATGCTAAAATATTTATTGTATTGAAAGTATTTGTATATATTTTGTTGTGGTATCACCCCATTAACGAATGACTTACCCTGAATACTAAGAGTGATTCACCAAAGGAATACATGGTTTAGGTTCAGTTTATGTTTTCAAAATTGTTTTTGGTTTTCTGGATTTTTGCATTTTTGCATTTATAATATATGATATCTGCAATATTTACTCATTTAAGGCAGTGTTACCCAATTAAATGTGCTTTTCTAAGTCATCTAGAGTTGATATCAAGTATCGTGCTTGTCTAAGTCATCTGGAGTTGATATCAAGTATTGTGATTACAAGTCTAAGTCATCTGGAGTTGAAATCAAGTAATGTACTCTGAAAATCATATGATGCTGAGATAAAATCACCTATTTTGTCTTCAAATTTAGATCCACCAGGAGATGTATCTTGGCATGGAGGTAGAGGCATACTTAAATATCCATACCAAGTTCTACCTCTCCAAGCTGTGCTCTGAAGGTTGAAAATGGTCTGGGCTGGAGATTAATCAAGAAAGCTGGTACCTCATTTAATGCATCACCAACAGCTGCTGAATTGATGGTCCCAACATCAGATGTGATGTGATCAAGGATGATACCTTATTGAAATAATCAAAGCTACTCAAAGCTGAGCTCTCCTGACAATCATTCTGAAGAGATGGCATTTAATAGTCCATTGATGTTTGACAAATTTTTCAGTTTTCATGTTATGATGATTAATTTACTTGATGTTATCTGAGATAATACCATCATTTGTGTTCTCGTATATAATATCATAAAGTCTACGACGATGATGAAGTTTAGTTTGTTGGTTTATTTGATTACAGTCCTCCAGACTTTCACGAACTCACACCTCTCTAACCATATCAACAACTCTCTTAGGATTCATGAAATGAATAAATCGTTGATGATATTATTATTATTATTATAATAATAATTGTTATTATAATAATTATTATTATTATTATTATTATTATAATTATTATAATTATAATTGTTATTATAATAATTATTATTATTATTATTATTATTATTATTATTATTATTATTATTATTATTATTATTATTATATGATGCAATGAACCTGCAACCCTTATTTATTGATTTCAGGACTGTAGGTTCATCTCAAATTGTTCCTTAAAGTTTTCATTTAATTTGGGAGAATAGTTTAGGACTTTGAAGGAGGAAAACATCCTTTGGGGTTAGATTAAGAGTTCTGAGGATTACCAGCCAGTTGGATTGTTTTGTATTTTATGTTTGTATTTCTTTGTTATTCTGAAAGTTTATTAATTATAGTTTGATGAATTAATGTTCTATGATTTATATTGTCTTCAATTAAAGTCTCAGTGACCTTGCCCATACTTGAAAGTACTGCTGACATGACCAGAACTTATACAGATAATCTGGTGGCTGAAGATGATTGCTGAACATTTTCTGAATCTTTACACGAAAACCACATCCGAATATCACTGTGTACAGCCAAATTTTTTTAAGTTTTGTGATATTTTTTAAATGCCCCTGGCAAAAACAGCATCGATGATGTCATCAGGGCAAACCAGCCCCAAAATTTTCTGAGCTTTTTCCTTATAATTTGTCAATCATTTATCCACAGAGGAAACAAAATATTTCTTTAAAAGAAATGTTTTGATGAAATTCTTTGCACAGAGAACTTTGACAGCTTTGCAAATATTCAAAATGTATCAGGTTTCAATGATAAATCAACAAGAAGATTATTGTAGCCTAATATAAGTTTTTAAGCATTGGCCAGATGACATTACAGACCCCCTACTGTGATCCAACTTCCTGGAGTAGTTGAAGGTTTAGCAAATTAAAATAGGTTACATTCAAGCAAAACTACTTTGAGTTAGGGGCAGGATATTGGGGTGGGTTTTCAACTTGTGGTGTGAAATATTTTACCCTTTAATATAAGTTTCACATTGTCTGTCACCAGAAAAACCATTCTTGCAATGTATTCTCTTCATAATATAGCTGAATCACCAGTTGCTGTACACATACAGTACATTATGACATGAAAGGAAGCATGACACTCTAAGGAGTGATAGCTCAGTGGTTAACTCTGTAGCCTTTCAATCATAAGGTCCCCGGTTTCAGTCCCTCCAAGATTAATGTATGTCGTCCTGTTACAGAGTTGTTGATAATTTACAATTCATAATCATGGACGTTAAATATGAATCTAAGAGACTGACTTTGGTCAGCTTGCGGCTTTGATCAGCCAACGAGGCTTCTTCGCGAGTTTCTGCTTGCAGGAGGATCTAAATACAAACATTCATACAATACACTCAAACTCAGCACAGTTCCCATCCCAAATAAGTATTTCAAGTTTTCAATGGAAACAAAGGAAAAAGAGATCTATGCTATGATGATGGTTTGCGTGTGTGTGTATGTGAAGACCTTTTCTTGTGAACACAAAAAAAGTAAACAATCGTTTAAATTTATACTTTGCATGTTGTTTCACCTAAGTAATTAAAAGAGTCCTGTTGTTTCCCCCAGTCTTCATAAAAAAGCAAAGCTTTGATGAATTTCATGGTACTTGGCACGTGGATACCTCATTGTGGTTGGAAGAATACTATTTTATGAATTCCGATCAACTTGCTTGTAGCAAACGGCCTGCCATAGAACCGAGTATACCGCGGAGAATACGATTGTTGTTAACGTTCTACAACTAATTGAGCACGACATGTAGTCTATGGCGGAGTTATGTCACTATGCCTTCCCTTGTATCACCCACACTGTTATTTTCACAGTTAAAGCAAATGGACGTTTCCAGTGATCATGTCAACAAAATACAGTAAACCATTTTACCAAGTTTATATCTTCCGACTTCGTTATGGTGAGTTACAACGTCAGTAACTGCTTGGCCTAAACGCGGGTTAGGCCAAAAGTTTAGGCTAGTTAGCCATACGCCCTGGCCTAAGTTACTGTACCTGTGTACGGAAAGTTTCCAACATATTCCATACAGTTGTCAGTAGCCTAGCACTTTGTTAAAGTATTAAAGAACAGCAATACATCGCAGGAATTAATAAGCTAGTACTAGTAAGGGTAGTACGTTAAAATAACGAAGTGTGGAAATTTTGAGGTGGAATTTAAGCCTAAATGTTAGCTTGTAAGTTGTAATAAAGTTCTACTAGGCTATTAGTGTAAGGCTTATTTTAGGTAGTTCGGGAACGGTAAGCCCGGCCTTACACTGATACCGTAGAACTGAGCGTGAAACGTGAAATAATCAGGAAAAGCGGGTACTGCATAATATATGTCTTCTTTTATTGATTCAGGATGAAACTGTAACTTGTAACTTCAGATAATTAAAATATAAAGAGCCCGAGGACTACAGACGAAAATATAAATAACGGAGCCAACTTTTCTACGTCCGTAGACTTCGGATGATAAACTTCAACACCTCGATCAATCTTTAAGAAACACTTAAACCCCTGATTCCAAAATAACAAATTAAGACGCGTTGCACAGGGCACACGCTCTGCCCTTGAACCCGATTGGTGTAAACTTTTAACTCACCCCTTACCAAACTCTTGATTGGTTGAGTGCCAACCTGATATGCAGATGAGCATAGGCAAATGGGCACTCAACCAATTTGAACCAGTTTGGCTGTCTTCCAACCCCGAATCATTTAAAACAAAAGATACGCTTCTAATAGTGCGTGATTTATATCCCGCCACACCACAGCGCAAACCACCAATGCGCGAGCCATGGGTGACGTCATAATGACAATAACTAGAATACGCTTCACAATAACAATAACTAGAATACGCTTCACATTAGTAGTAACTAGTAGTATTGTCGTCACATTATAAATGTAGTTAGCACGTATAGCGCTCTGGAATATTGATTGTTGTTTATGGTTCTGATGCGAGAATGTCGGTTGAAATATCAGAGTGACACAGACATCCAAAGTTTGGGGTTCTATTTCATCTCGGCTCTACAAGCTTACCAAGGCTACCGTTCTAAATTTCAGAGCATTGTTTGTAAACAGTGTCTGATAAGTCTCAAACTACATTCATTGGTTTGATCAGATTAATGAGACAGACTTGGTCATCAATACTTTAGTAAATCTGTTCACCAAACATTGTGGATGATGTATATTTACTATTTTAGTTTACAGGTACTCTGGGAGAGTCTTGCATTTTCCTCTGTGCAAATTAAGGAAAACAAATTACATTGTCTCATTAAAGATCACTTGTGATGTTCCAAAATTTAAGATTTTCGATCATTGATACATACCTATGCATGCAAAAATAAGTTAAAAATTGAGTTGAAATTAGCAATAAAACTGTTCTTTTGTTCAACAGCTACGATGCAGAGCTCCTAGTCAACTAGGAAACAATCAGCACAAAAGGAAGAGGATCTGCCAGGAGAATCAACAACAAGTAAGTCTATGACTTTGTGATCGTTAATACTATAACAACAAGTACAGGGAAGGATTTAGTGTTCAAATTTTGTGTAGCAGTTGTGAATGCTCTAACTTGTGTCTCTTATGAAAAAACAACTACTAAATAATATTTGATTTTTGTAATATATGATTTTTGTAAGATTTGAAGTTTATATAGGGCTTTACACCAGCGATAGGTCTCAAAGCGCTTTACAGACGTTATGTTACCCCTTGTCACAACTTCCGTGAGATAATACAAAATGGCACCCTCTAGCGCCCCCTCTGTTGCGACCCCGGGTTTTTCCTTTGGCCTTCAAAGCCAATAAAAATAAAATTTTAGATAGATTCAGGGAAGTAAACTCAAAGGACCCAAAGACTACTGAGAGGTTTCTGAAAGTTAACAAAAACGATATATTTACAATGATACGATCTCTACTGATTTGTACAAGGATTATTGGTACTAGAAATTTGGAATATTACAGACAGATTTTACAATGTTATACGGCCGTTAAATTTTTAAAAGATTACTTAACTTATCTTACGCGGCGCGTGCCGGCTCTCGGTTCCTTTCGTAGCTGTTCTGACCTCCTTGCGTCACCAACAACGATGTCGGGATTAGGCTCCCTCGTAGGCTGGTATCCCGTGACTTGGTCAGGAGCAAAACCGTTCCCCGCTGGTCCAATTCGACTCAACGTTTGTATCCCAAGGATGGCTTCCTCCTGGGTGAACTCCGAAAACTCTGCCGAAGTCACGCCTGTCCCGGTTAAACGACGCACCAATCTTATAAACAAACAGTCCACCGGTTCCTCCGTCCGTCCCCTCGATTAATCTTTTATCTCAGATGAATTTCTTTTTACAATAGATCGGAAAACTCTGAACTAAACTCCTCATCACCGAAAATATCTCTTCTTATATATAGCCGGGTTTAATCTCCCGAAAGTTCTTTTCCAGGAATCCTGACGGAAAAACATCGAGAATCATCCATGTCTCGAAGATACGACTGATAGTTCAACGTTCATTCGTCGACGATATCCGGTCACCTGCTAAAAATTACTTCCCGTATGTTCTGGAAATTTGTGATCGCTAATACCGAATAGCGCCATCATTTCTCGTAGCTTCCAGAAAAAACGCACAAGTTGTCAGTCACGACGAGTGACCTACTTATCACCCTGACCAGCATATACTGAATACACGTACAATGAATAAAGTCGTTCGTGACACCCCTGGTCAATGATAACCTGTCCCAGAGTCAATCCCTCCAGTCGGCAGCAGTTATATACCACGCCCAATGACAAGTTACCTCCCAGGTACCCATTTAACCCCCGGGTGGAGAGAGGCAAGTGAGATAAAGCATCTTGCCCAAGGACACAACGTAATGAACTAGGCATGAATTGAACCAGCAATCCTTGGATCACGAGACCGACGCCTTAGCCAATTGGCCACAAGGCTCTAAAGTTTCCAAACATGTAAAAACTGCTGTCTTTGGGATTACATAGCTATTTTCCCATGTTGCATAGTATTTTAGGATGCAATACTGGATAAATTATTCATGGAAGTATCTCTCAACATCTCAAAGTCATTCATTTGATAACAAAAAAAGGTCTAATTAAATGTAAATTTTCTTCATTCCAGAATCATGCTAAGAAAGTCAAGATGTTAGTTACGGAGGAAGGGAGTTGCCACAAGAAACATGCGGTCTCAAAGGCTCCACTGAAAGACTCTAATATGGCCGAGCTCTCAGTGATATCAAAATCATCACATGTACGTTTTTAGAAAGCAAAGATTCTCATCTTCCTTAATGGGATGTGTTCATTATTTAGTGTCTACTTGATTTTAACAAATTTCACCAGAAGATATGTACATTTGTGTTTGCATTTCTAGGGAACTTTGTTTTAATCACAGAAGAAATTTCAGTCATTTTAGAAATGAAATACAATATGCACATGTTAGTTTGTGCCTTTTCAATTTAATTGCAATAGAATTGGCCTACACATTTTCTGTATTTCTAATAATCCAACATCGAGTAAAGTCATTGTGTCTCTCTGCTCTCTTATACAGGAAGAAATGATAAGAAAAATTCTTGCACAGCCTTTCAAAGTACCCATTCCGAATTATAAAGGTGAGGTAACTTTGTAGTTAAGTTGAAGTTCTTACCGTGAGATGGATATTCTTCATACAGTCTCCAAGAAGCAAGAAAAAAATAGTTGTTTATTCCTTTGGTAGTTCAGCATGTTACTGTGATCTTAATGTTGTCACCAATATCAAATAGATTCTATTTGCTAAGTTTTGCTACTTAAGGTTTATTTAAACTTTCAGGTAAATTATTGGAAGCCTACAGAATTGATAATGTTAGTACTAGATAGTGGACAGGGCAATAGGACTATGGATTAAAGAAGAGAAAGTGCTAATTCACCAAGAGGTATCATTGACTGTAACTGTTTTCTACATTAATCTTCCCTTCACGAGTAATTTCATGGTACAGGTTTGCTGTGATAATCAGAAACGATTCTTTCTTAATTGCATCCTAAACTAATTTTTAGTGCAGACTAATACTTTCCTCTCGGTCTGTACTGTACACATGCATTGATTAAGTTTTATTGATATGCCCTAAGCTGTAGGTTCACAATACAGTAAGAGGCATTCTTATCACTGTGTAATTTTGTCAATCCTGGTTTTGCTGAAGAGTTCTTTCAAGAGAGATTTCAGACTGTTTTTTTAATATGATTTAATGTCTAATAGTTTTGACAGCTCAAAATACCATATAAAGGTGGCCAATCATGCCCATTCATGGCTCATAAATCGAATTGATCGTTTATAATGCTGTCTTCAGACAAATGACAATTAATTGTAACCAAGCTGCTGAAAATATGAAGGGCTAGGTTGGTGTGCAAGATTTGTAGTAATTGATTCCATGTCTGTAATTTACCAGACTTGCACCTACAGTAGTGTGCACCTTACAGACTGGGTCTCATTTACATTCTCCTTGCAACTAGGTCCAAGTTACAGACAAAGGATATTAGGGGTACGGAGAACAACAGGAATGAGACCACTTCATGACCCAACAGAGGAGGATGCCTTGGTCCTTTTTGCTCCCCCAGAGGTGTCAGCTGAAGAGAGGTTAAAGCAAGAAAAGTTAGTACACAGTGATTACCTCTAAGCTTCCTCTCTTAAAACATGACGGGAGGGTTTTCCCACCCATTACAGATTGGGTGATCTGGAATTTTCATATTCATTCTCAGGATGTTCCTGATCAACCAGTTTATAAAGAGTAGATTATAAACTTTTAACAATTGCAGCTTTCCAGTTCACTTTTTTTTAAGCGACTCAACAAGAATTGGTACCACAACTATGTGTCTCACTAAACCCTCCATAATTCATTGATTTAAAACAGAATTTCAATTTCTACCTCAGGGTAAAGCTTTGGTCAAATAGTCAAATGTGCCTTTAGGGTATTTTTAAACATTAATGTTATATTTTTAAGACTGTTACATGATACAGCTTGTCCTGTACTGTATATGTACTGTAGCTTTGATCTGATAATTGATTAAAACATTAAAAGTTTGGTTCATTCGGTTTCTTTTGTCTTAACTTCTTTTTTTCTTGTCCTCTACAGGGAAACACAAGTCCATGGTAAGTCAATATATTTGCATTGATATAGTGTTAGGTACTGTTAATTGCACTGTTAGGTAATACAAACTCACATGTTCAGTAATTGCCAAATGCTCTGTGATAGGTGGCACAAATTCAGAACATCGAGAGGATGTCATCCTTAATTTCCTTCTCAGTTTTCAGTTCTTTAAAAAGTAACGAACGATGCGCAACCCAAATTGAATTAACTTGTGAAAGTCTTAAAGGAAAACTCCTTGAGACTGGTTAATAACTTTTGGTTGAGCATACTCTTAAAAATCTGGTTAGGGTACAAGTTCTCAATTTCTTGACATTTCAAGGTACTTTCTATGCACACCAATTATGCAGTTTCATTTCCTTGTTTTACTTTTATCTTATTCTTTTTAGTCGTCGTTGACCCTGTTCTTGCCAAGAAGTTGCGTCCACATCAGAGAGAGGTGAGTGGTGTATGGTTAGGAGAGTAATGGTTCATAGATGAGTGCAAAATGCTCTGTATATTTTAAAGACAGATAGCTGTGTTTAATTAGTTAACGACTCACACAACCTTAAGTTTGAACACTTCCCGCCAGATGTACGCATACTTTCCGGCTCAAGTCACTTGTGCGATTTTCTGCACAGAAAGTCTGAAAATATTCCATCTCACCTTCAAATTTCACCGCTATCAACTGATAGTTTGCCTACAAGTGTTAGTGTCAAGGGATTCTATGTTTCAAAATGATGCAAGTATCACAAGTAATTTATGGTAAAGTGTTACGGACAAAAATATCTTCTAGAGTCAAAATGACGCATAAATTACTCACTGTATGTAGTTGACATTTGGTCAAATATTTAGGAGGGTGTCTTATTTTTATTCTTGCAATTTTATGTTTAGCAGATTCCACCCCCACCCAGTCCCCACCCCCTTCCATCCATACTGAAGTGTCTACGTTGTCTTGTTATGTTTTCTATGATCTATGCATTAACTCTTAGTCTGTACTACTCTCTTTGTAGGGCGTCAAGTTTTTATGGGACTGCGTAACTGGACGTATTTGTGAGGACTGCTTTGGATGCATCATGGCAGATGACATGGTAAGAAGTGGAGAGGATTATCATAACCCACAAAACCCAATTATTCATTCCATTGTTATAACTGTATTTGTGTTTCTCTCTTCCAGCTGTAAATTGTTTTACTGGTGTCTTTGTATTCTTTGAGTGACATCTCTCTTTGCCTTCCTCTATCCACAGGGTCTGGGTAAAACCCTGCAGTGTATAACTTTAATGTGGACACTTCTTCGACAGAGTCCTGACGGTAGGTTTCAACCCATAGAATCGGGTGGAATTACTCTGTTACATTACTTTAGCCTTTTCTTTTGACGTTCTTCATTGAAATTTACTCCGCCCTACAATATTCAAGCAGTTTAAAGGCCCTGCGGTTGATAATGATGTCAATGTAGGCAAATCGTGTCTATAAATTTGAACCTCCATTTAATTTTTTGTTTTTGTCATAAACTAACTTGATTCATCTTTCTATTGTTGATCATACTGGAGGTTAATAGATTAATATATTGTCAGGTTTTGAGTCTCTATTATGACAATGATATTAATTGTTTTTTAAATATTTCCACAGGAAAGCCTGAAATACAAACAGTTATTGTAGTTGCTCCTTCAAGCCTTGTGAAAGTGAGTTACTTATTGTGTCTTTCATTATATACCATATATACCAGTACTTGTTGTACAGAGTACATTGTGTACTCTCAGCTATTGAGTTTTGCTTTGTCATGTTTCATTTCAGTTTATGATACTATGAAAACATAATTTAGAAAATAGAAAAGTTACTGGTGTGTGAACTGTTGTTAAATAAATTGTTACAATTATTCACATTTACATTACAGTTACATAAATTGTTGCATTCCAGTGTAGTACATCTTTCTCTTTATGCTTCAAAAGAACTTTTCAACATTTTCATTCTTTCATTGGTTAATATCATAACTAATTAGTTTGCATAGCTGCATTTAAAGGTGATACTTTTAATAATTTCTCTCTACGATAATTTGCTATACTTTGGTAAGCAATATTACTTATGTTTATGAAATTAATCACATAGGGACAAATTTTAGTTTTGTAGATTATCAGATTTAGTGAACTTGTATGTTATTTATGGATTAATTGATTGATTTTTATTTGAGCAGAATTGGTACAATGAAATCCACAAATGGCTTGGTGGGAGACTAGATGCTCTTGCAATTGATTCTGGATCGAAAGATGAAATTGACAGAAACCTGAGTAAGTCCTTCGTTCGACAGATGGTTTGATCCCGATGAGCGATAACTCATAAAAAAAATGCCCTCTTTTATCGTTTTTAAAAGAGCTGGTTGCATTCCTTTTTTTCTATCATTTCATGAAGTAGACTTTACATACCTGATGCACACTGCACTTAATAATTGTTACCTGTGTATGCTAATTTGATTAGGCCTGCATTCATTCGCTATCAAATCATCGTAACCCAAGGCAAAGAGTAATGACATTCCCCTTTGACAAGTAGCAGAACTTCTTGAGGTATGAGCTATCTGACATGAACACAAGGAACTAACAATGATATGTTTTGTACACATCTTTTGGTACACATCACGTATTTGTGTGACTGGAGACACTGCAGAAACAAACTAGATCTCAAAGTATACTTTGGCTATAGTCCAGTGTTCATACCTGAGAACAAAACTTCCAATAAATGAAACACATTCAATTGGCTCCAAACCAGCTCTTCAGAAGAAATGTCAACAGTTTTCTTGTTTCAACAGAAATGTCATCCTTTTTTTTTTGGTTTTCCCTCTAGATTCTTTCATGAGTCAGCAAGGCAGAAGAGTATCGCAGCCAATTCTCATCATCTCATACGAGACTTTCCGTCTTCATTCGTACGTCTTGCATAAAGGACCGGTCGGACTAGTGATCTGTGATGAGGTGAGCCTCCATTTAGGGTTACAACTCATCTAACCGAGAAGTAACGACAGTTGTCCCAAGCTTGGAGATTAGGTGCATCAGATGTAAAGGATTTTAGCAATGTTGCAGTTTCCATGGAAATTATTTATCTTTCAGAGAATTTTTTGAGGCATAAGGCATTCTATTATACAATTTTTAACAAAACTCTCAATATACCCTTTTTGAAAGAGCAAAGCAGGATTTGGCTGGGCAACGATCCCATTCTAGCAATAACATTTCTTTGTTTTTTTTTCAAATTCTTGTTTGTAATTTCTCCTTTTGGTTTTTTTGGTTTTCGGAATTTATTATAAAATTTTAACAAAACTCTCAATATACCCTATTTACCTTTAAAAATACCCCATGTTTGATTCATTGCATGGTACCTAATGTTACAACGCAAACACACCAAGCCCCATTTCTTTAGTAGTTAGTACACCGTTAGTTATTAAAAATAATAATAAATGAGACTTATATAGCACTAAATCAGTAGACAAAAGTCACTGCACAAGGCACTTTACGTTCAGAGAAAGCATATTAATTTACAAAAGAGCAAGTGGAAAGATGGGTGGGTCTTAAGTAGACTTTTGAATGTAGAAAGTTTAGAGCATGTTCGAATGTGATCTGGTAACTTGTTCCAGAGATAAGAGCCAGATTATTCAAAGCTTCTGTAACAGTACTGTTATAGCAATCATACTCGTCTTCTGTAGGGTCACAGATTAAAGAATTGTGAGAACCAGACCTACCAAGCCTTGAACCTCTTAAAGACCAGACGACGAGTGCTTCTATCAGGAACCCCCATCCAGAACGATTTGTTGGAGTATTTTAGCCTGGTGCAGTTTGTCAACGAGGGATTACTTGGTAAGTTGGTTTTAATTTGAAGAAAGAGTTTGTTGTTCCCGACCGCCTTTTGTTAAGTTCAGACGCAAACGTTTCAGGCTTCAGTATCGTGTTTTTTTTCTATTCTGCTTTTGTTATGCTTGTTTACCATCCAAACAGGATCTCCTCAGGAGTTTCGGAAAAACTTTGAATTACCGATTATCAAGGGGAGAGATGCAGACGCCGGACAGAAGATAAGAGACAGAGGAAGTCAGAAACTGCAGGAGGTGAGTCATACAGCCAAATATATATAAATATGGATTTAATGACTTTAGGGTAAAACCTACCAATGTACCTATAAATGTATATAATGTGTATAATGCTGATGGTGACTGTTGCATATGGATGAGTATACCTAAGTTAGTCTGGCAGAAGTAGTGCATTCAGTTAGGCTGTATCAAAACAACAATCATCTGTTAAATGGGGTAAGAAATAGACTTACACTAGATAGACAGGCCCATAGGGTTCTAGTCGCATCTATAGTCTTTCCATTTGTAATTGACTCACCCTTGAAGTAACTCTAAAACCCTCACTCCCAAAGTATGACAGTATTTCACCAAGTTTGCACATTCGTATTTGGTTTGCAGATCATGTTAACTGTTACTTTACCAACCATGCAAATATGCATGCTGCCGAACAATGGTTTTTTGAGAAATTAAAATTTGTAAAAAATACCCCACGGACCTTTGAGACCTTTTTAGCGATTATCGATTATCATCGGTAAATTAATAAGGAAATGTATAGAAGGTTACTTTGATATAACTGAGTCGGAGGAATACACCTAACCTATAGGGGCAACTCCAACGTGGGATGTATCATCCTCTAAAATATTTTTCAACCTGCCCTCACAGTGGCCTACACTTTAAACTCACACCCCCGAAGGTTTAGTGTACCAGACGAGCTTGTAGCAGCATATTTGGTTTAGATTGCAAAGTCATTATTTTTGTTACCACTAATTCTGTTAATGTGGAGATTGGGTAGTATGTGACTGTACCAAATCATGCACTTTGCATATATCACAATCTAATTTGTAGGATTAAGCTTTTAGGGAAAAAGTGTCCTTTCGACGTTTGTAAGCGAAAGCAAGATTAATTCTCTCAGTATATGTCGATTTGATTATCACTGGAAGGAAACTTCTCCACATATATGCAAAATGAAGAAAATGATGTTATTCTAGACTTGTTCTTGTGTTTCAGCTGGTAGCTCTTGTGAACAAAACCCTAATCAGAAGAACAGGTGAGAGATTTCATTTGGATGTTCTTACATCAGATTCACCTGCTGTTAAACATGTCAATTTCAATAAATCATATGTTTTAACAATTGCATTTTCCATTGAGACTTCAATGAAATTAGTGATCTACATTCAACTTTTTCCCTCTTCTTGTGATCAAGGGAGTAACTTCAGGGTCATCTCATTCGCGTTTTTCTTTTCTCTATTTATCAGCTACACTGCTCACAAAGTATTTACCAGTCAAAGGTAGGTATATTGTTAGTTAAAATCCAAATTGGTACAGATTCTGATGTGCATTTTGATGATACACTTGCAGAACATAAGAGCCACTGTTTGTTTGACAACATCATAGATGGGAACATATCATATGGGGGGGGGGGGTGGTGAAGGGGAATTTATATCACTGTTAATGCGAAGAAAATGTATGAAATTAGTAATGCCAAGCTCATTTGTTAAGCAAAAAGATAAGGTCAACTGTGAGGTATAGGGGATGTGGTGGGGGAGTGGGTGTGAGTGGAACATCAAATGGTGTAAACTTTGTAGTTTTTATTGGTTAAGTAAGGGTAATGCCAAACAGATTTTCTGTGCTATATGAGAAGTCTTTCAAAACCCTATCATAATGCAGCATTTTAATCTCTATATAAAAACTTGCCTTTATCCAACCATAATTTAATTGATATTTTCCTCCCCAATCTCAGTCGAACATGTAGTGCTCTGCAAGACCAGCGACATACAAACCAGTCTCTATCGGGATATTGTGAAATCAAAACTCTCAGATTTACAACAAGAGCAAAACAAGAAGAAAGCATCATCTCTCTCAACGATACTGCTCTTAAAGAAACTGTGCAATTGTAAGTTGATGCCGTGGTTACGAAATACTTTGAATATTTGTTTCATTGAGAGTCAACGATCACATGAAGAGGGGGTAATCAACATTTAATTCCCAGAAAATAAATTTTAGTAGTTTTGACATTGTTTGAAAGGTGAATGAACTTTGGTTCCCATAAAATACTGACACTCACCTGTACCTTTGCATTTGGGTAGCTATTTTATCCTCTATTGCTATATGATGCCAGATAAATTAATCCACAAACCCAATCATACAAAGCTTGCAAGAGCAGCGAAGAGATCAGGGAATAACATGTCATTTTATTTTATGCTCCACTGTATCTGCTCCAGATGTTATAATTGTTTTGGCTTCATACATTTGCCTGTAGATCCTGGACTTATTTATAAATACTGCCAGAAAGAAGGCTTACTGAGCTACTTTCCAAATGGTTATAATATGGAGAAAGTCCAACCCGAACTTTCAGGTTAGTAATTTTCACTTTCTGTAGCTATTTCTGTTGCTATTATTTTACCGGTGGTAAAAGAAAGAGGAATGGTGCATTATGTTTGTTTAACAAAGCATCATTAAACCTGCTGTGCAATTGTGTTTGATGTTCACTTTGAATTTTTTTGTTTCTCTTTTTATTTTTTTGTTATCACAAAAGAACGATCACCTTTCTTTTAAGCTACAAACCAGTGAGAAAATGAATTCCATTTATTTAACAACCCAAATTTTGTTACAGATAAGACCCATTTCTCGTAAGTGAGAGACCATCTTATGATAATCTGAATGTTAAAAACAAGTTGCTTGGCCTTGAGATAGGCGGTTGGATGTAAAATAGTTTGAATGAAGGAGAAATGGATAAACATATCTTCCACTGAAAGTGCAAGAAAAGTGCTCAAAAGTATTTCAGAATATTGTGAAGAAGAAAACTACAATTTTTTTCTGACAGGTAAACTGCTTGTGATGGAATATATCTTGGCCATCACCAAGGCAACGACCACTGATAAAGTAGTGGTGGTCTCCAACTACACACAGATGCTTGACCTTGTCGAAAAGCTCTGCAAACAGAGGGGGTAAGTCATAAATAAGGAAAACAAGGGATGGTTTAATATGAAGATTTGGATTACACCATGAAGCTGGCTATGCAACTCTCAAGCACTGGAAGCATTTATCTTCTATCTGTCATGCCCAATCGCTGTTGTGCATTAAACCATAGTCAAGGTGTGGAGGAAAAAAGAGGGTGGGTTGGGAAGGGGGCTGATGTGGCCAGGGGCATAACAAGCGGGGGGGTGTGGGGGAGTGTCACACCCCCCCAATAATTTGGTCGCTGTCGGCAAATTTTGGGTCTGTCGGCAAAAGGAGAAAAGGTGAAGAGAGCGGAAGGGGAAGAAAGAAGGAAAGCTGAATAGAGAAAAGGAGAACGGGAGCTTCTTCAGTGCCAAATTTGACTTAAAATATGCACCAGATTGCATCTAAGGACGTTTCAAAACTAAAAATTTTCCAAAGGGGAGGGGTAGACCCCCTACCCTTAGACCCCTCCCCCATTTCAGTCACCACTTCCAGATCCGTCGTCAAATCAAATTTGACTTAAAATATGCACCAGATTGCATCTAAGGACGTTTCAAAACTAAAAATTTTCCAAAGGGGAGGGGGACACCCCCTACCCTTAGACCCCTCCCCCATTTCAGTCACCACTTCCAGATCCGTCGTCAAATCAAATTTGACTTAAAATATGCACCAGATTGCATCTAAGGACGTTTCAAAACTAAAAATTTTCCAAAGGGGAGGGGGACACCCCCTCCCCTTAGACCCCTCCCCCATTTCAGTCACCACTTCCAGATCCGTCGGCAAATCAAATTTTACTTAAAATATACACCAGATTGCATCTAAGGACGTTTCAAAACTAAAAAATATCCAAAGGGGAGGGGACACCCCCTCCCCTTAGACCCCTCCCCCATTTCAGTCACCACTTCCAGATCCGTCGGCAAATCAAATTCTCCACACCCCCCCAACAAAAAACCCTTCGCTACGCCCCTGGATGTGGCTAGATTATATAGAGAAGAAAATACAGTATTAGCAAAGGAACCTTCCAGACAATTTTTTGATCTTTTTTTTCTAACTAAAATTCTACCAGTATCACAAATAACGTTGTTAATTGTAGTATATTTTTTAGGTTGGATTAGTGTTTGATTCAAATGTAAATAGTCATTTGCATTATACACATAATTTAAACCTGTACAAAAGTCACAACAGAACACCTACACCAGAAGTTTATTGAAAAACGTTCAATAACTCACGTTCTGTTATTTTACAATTATGAAAAGAGCATATGGTAACCCGTTTTTGTCTTCCAAATCCTTATTGCTGCACTTGGCGTAGCTCCTGGGTGTAGCTCGGAAATCTCATGCTTCACAGTCATGAGTTAAGTCAACTCAGCACTCTAAACTATACCCCAGAAGTTTCTTTTTTTCAGAAATGGTCTTTCGCTTTCAAGTCCATTTCAATTCAGTCTACTTAATTCTTCGATCTGAAGTAATTGATACCAACAGAAAACTGAACATGATATGAACTATTAACATTATGGAATAAGAACCTGTTCCTTTCTTCGTGGCATACGAATTATACAGTGTTCAATCAGGGAGTCGTTAGTACTTCGTGGTCCAATGTAACATGTGTGCTCATTTTCACATCATGAGAATGTGCTTGTTGAGAAGCCGCCATCCATTTATAAGCCGGTTGAGGAATTTCACTCCATCGACGTAAAATGATGGATTTAAAGACTTGTCTAAAGTGGGGATGTTTCACACCGTAAATGATAGGATTCAAGCAACTGTTACAAGCCACGATTATCGTCGTGTGTAGAATTACGTAATACGGTGCGTTGACGATTTCGCCGATGATGTGTGGGCTAAGACACACCAGGTAAATCACAAGGACAAGGAATAGATTTCTGTTGATAGCCAAATGGTTTGGAGCTATTTCTCTCGTCTTGGACTTGTCCGTTTTAGGCACTGCACTTCTGGGAAGGAAAATATAATGAAGATATTTGTATCGTGAAAATGTTCATGTGTTTGATGAGCATATTGGACACTATGGCTATAAAGTTCTTTATTTGATTTATATAAACAAGTTAGACTGATTGGAAGACAGGATATGAAAACACTTCTAGCTTGTTTCTGTTGACCATTCGTGAAACGTTTGGAAAGTAAGACACTCATTCATCAGTATTGCCCCTAATATGCTAGAAGGTGAAAAAATAGTAACTCATACTTTCAGACTTTCAAGAAACATTTTTTTACATGGACACTCAGATCAATATCCCCACAGTTCATTACTCCTCAATGTCTGAGAATAATTTGGATTTTCAGGACTAACTACGTTTGAAAAACAAAAATGATTTTAGTACCCTTAAATTTTACCAGTTAAAAATGGCATCTAAATTAATTAACTTGAACAGTAATTTTTTTTTAAATGAGCTCCCGATCCTGTAAGGCTACAAAGAAAGCCTACGCATGTCAAGACTCTGATTGTAGTCTTATGCATTAGCAGCATTGATAGAAAATGTTGTTTACCTGCTACTTTGTGGATCATTTTGTGAACAAGAACGCCACTTTAGTAATGACAAATTATAGGACACCATACGTCTGTTGTGTCTACGAATGTGCAAATATATACCCACATAGCATACAGTTACTAAGAATGGCATAGGGACAAATGCAATAACCACTAACAAATCATACAAATGAGAGTGTTCATGGTCCGTCCTCGCTCCACAAGCATGAATTTTGATGTCAAATCCAAGGTGTCCAACTCCAAACAGTAAAGGTACTAAATTCACAAGAAGGGGATAAGTCCATGACACGAAAAGCCAAATTGCGATGTTTCTGGTCCTGTACAACCTTTCATACTCCTGTTGACTTTTGGTGATTAGCACATAACGGTTAACAGCGATTGAGAAAAGTGATATGATGCTAGTTGAAGCATATATGGTTATCGCAGCAATGACGAAACCACAAATAATATCAAACTGCGGTTTGATGTAGACAACGTCTTTGACTAAAGACCAAGAAACAAACGGAAGGAATAGACAAGTCAGAAAATCAGCAATGGCGAGATTGATGACGAAAATATTTGTCTTTGTCCTTAGTTTGTGAGATAAGATGTAAGCTACAGATGTAAGGACATTGCCGATAATTCCGGTTAGAGAGATACATAATAAAATCACAGCGTCTGCAATCCTGACTGCTTTTGGAATATACTCGGGCAATGTTGACGTGTTGGATACTCCCACTGATTCCTCCATCTTTAAATGATAAAATGGAAAAGGATCTCGTCAGATCTGTTTAATGCGACTACTAACTTGGAACCAGAAATCAAGACGAAAAGAAATACGACCGCCTCGTAATCTCCCAAATTCGAAAAAATGAAAGAATGGATGAACAGCTGATGAAGAGTATTAAACACAATGATGCAACGAATAGGCTGGGTTCAAGTATAGCCGATGTATACATGTATGGTTTCTCTAACCTTGTGTTCACTCAAATTAAACTGAACTTCATAAATGATAAGGAAACTTCCTTTCCTATGTGGAGAATAACCCAGAAGATAAATATAACACTTAGTAAAGGGAGCTGTCTCTTATATGCCTTGATGTTACTTATCCATTCAAATATTTAATCCCCTAATTGGAACTTCAGATTCACACATAGAAATACAGAATTTTAGCAGTATGTTCCAATTAACTAAACTAGTTTCTTGAAGTGATTAAACACACTGACTTCTCTTGTTAATATACTAAAACAATGTTTTTATAGCAGGAAGTACAAAATCACCCATATTCAAAAAAAAACCTCATTAAGTATCAAATTTTGATTTATGGTTTAGGAAAATGAAAACAAGCACGAAATATAAGAAGGAACTATGAAACTGCAATAACATTTCCTTTTAAGTTCGAAGAAGTGTAGTTTCATTTCCTTACCTTTAAATAAAACTGATGTCTGACGTATGTGTAAAGCCTTTGCGCAGTTGTTTAGTTAATCTGCCAAAATGTGGACTGTTAACAACGTTAGTGTAGACATTAATCTCAAATAACCTTTCCTTCAGTCATTTGTTCATTCATTTTATCATGTACTGCAAAGAGTAACTATGAAAAATACAGTTACACAATAATCCCATTAGAGAAAAGGAAGGAAAGAAACTATGCAGATTATGGAGCCACCTTCCAACCTACCCCTTGGATGCTCTTTGTGTTTTGTCGTTTTTTGTAGAGGTCAGAGTTAAATTCTGAAAACATGATAACTCAAAAGTAGAGGTCGGATGGAAACCATTTGTGGTATGGGTATCCACTTAGTTTTAGAAAAGAATCCAACTGTTTTTTGTACAGGTCAGAGGTTACAAGAAATAAAAGTCTGAAAACCTTGTATCAAAAGCATGATAAATCCAAAAGTAGAGCTTGGATGAACTTCATACTTGATTTGTTGATCCACTTGGTTGAGCCTAATGACCAAGGCATATTGTTTTCAATGAAGGCTAGAGGTCAGCAGAAGTCAAAAGCACAATAAACAGTTAGCTTCAGCTCTCAGTTAATTATTGATAATTCTATATTATGTATTGATTGGTCTGTCAGGTTTGGTAGGAAACACATCATCGTCTCTATCTCTTCATATTTGCACTTTTTTAAAAATATTTGATCACAAACATGGAATTTCCTTCATTAAGAGTAAGTAAAGTACCACTCACATTCTTTCTGCTGTTTTACATTTTTGGAAAGAGCATATGTCAAGCTGTTTTTGTCTTCCAAATCCATGTTGCTGCACTTAGCACAGCTTATGGGTGTAGCCCGGAAATCCCACACTTTTTCAGAAACCCTTTTATGGTCTTTCGCTTTCAAATCGATTGCAATTCAGTCTACTTAATTCTTCGATCTGAAGTAATTGATACCAACAGAAAACTGAAAATGATATGAAATATTAACATTATGGAATAAGAACCTGTTCCTTTCTTCGTGGCATACGAATTATACAGTGTTCAATCAGGGAGTCGTTACCACTAAGGGGTTCAATGTAACATGTGTGCTCGATTTCACATAAGATGCACCATCATGAGAATGTGCTTGTTGAGAGGCCCCCATCCATTTATAAGCCGGTCGAGGAATTTCACTCCATTGACGTAAAATGATGGATTTAAAGACTTGTCTAAAGTGAGGATGTTTCACACCGTAAATGATAGGATTCAAGCAACTGTTACAAGCCACGATTATCGTCGTGTGTAGAATTACGTAATATGGTGCGTTGACGATTTTGTTTTTGTCTTCCAAATCCATATTGCTGCACTTAGCACAGCAGTGGCATAGGAAGGTATTTTTGAGTGGGGGGATGAAGACAAATGGCCGGCCTGGGGGAGGGGTCTAAGGGGAGGGGGTGCCCCCCTCCCCTTTGGAATTTTTTGCATTTCCAGGTGGCCTCAGATGCAATTTGGTGCAATATAGTATAAGATTCACTTGGAAAGGCTATTCGGTAAAAATAAAGAGGCTTAAGAGATGGCTGCCAGTGTACGAGTCCTCTTTATTGTCAAGCGCAGTATAAGTGGTGGCGCTATGCCAGAACCACAATACATTTATATAATATTGTGATATCTCCCTTTTTAAGATTAATAGGTAAAGTCGGCAACATGTAAACATGATGATAGTATACATTAATTCATGGAAGATGACTGCAAAGGATCAAGTGTTAATAAACTCATTTGTATGTAATAAAACTCACACCAAACATGTTAATGAACTATTTATGAATCACGTACTCTGATTATTTATTATTGATTATTACTGATTATTTACTTTAACTATTGAACTAAAACTTTATGCATAACATGGTTTGAAGAGTGACAGTGATCACTAAGCACATGATGGACATGTGGTACATGGTAGTTTTGCTTTCAATCGTCTACCACTACGACTAGTTCGAGGGTGGTCTACTTGTGGTACAGGGTCCTCATTAACCTCAGGGTTGTTTTCCTGCTCTAGTGGAACTGATTCACCAAAGTCATAGTTTTCAACAAACGTCTCGTTTGTTTTCCTGATTACACGCCTGTTCCTCCTCAAATTTACACCTTTAACTCGAACAATATAAGACCTTGGGTCCTTAGTTTGTCTGATAACTTCACCTTGGTCCCAGTGTCGATGTGCTATTTTAACTCTGACCTTATCACCAGGTTTCAGGGGAAGCAATGGTTTAGCATGCTGATCAAAATGATTCTTTTGATTATTTTGTTGCTGTTTCAGATGTGTCTTCACATTTTTAGGCAATTTTGGCTTGAGTAAGGATGGTACAGTAGGGAGTAGGGTTTTGGTTCGCCTCCCCATCAGCCTTTGTGCAGGTGATCCTGCATCACCCTGTGGGGTGTTCCTATAATCTAGTAATGCCAAGTAAGGGTCTCTTTTATCGTGTTTTGCCTTTTTGAGAAGTTGTTTAATTGACTGAACAGCTCTCTCTGCCATACCATTGCTTTGGGGGTAATGTGGTGAACTAGTGATATGTGTGAAACCATAATCTCCTGCAAACTGTTTAAATTCTGCAGCTGAAAATTGTGGCCCGTTATCACTGAACACTATATCAGGTAACCCGTGTCTTGCAAATTGACTTTTGAGAACATCAATGACACACTTTGAAGAAGTACTCCCTGTTAGACGTGAAATTTCAACATACTTTGAATAGTAATCAATCAACAGGACGTAATTCTCATTATACAGATGAAATAGGTCAACTCCAACCTTTTGCCATGGTCGGTCTGGTACATCATGACTCTTTAATGGTTGTTTTTGTTGCGATCTTTGATACTGATTACAGGTAGTACACTGTGACACAATGTCAGCTATTTGCGAGTTCATGTGTGGCCAAAAAAGTGACTCCCTGGCCCTCTTACGGCAACTCTCAATACCTTGGTGACTACTATGTATCTTTGATAGCATTTCTTTTCTCAAGCTGGATGGAATAACAATCCTGTCCCCTTTTAGCAGGAACCCATCTTGAACCGTTATTTCATCTCTATACTGCCAATATTCATTCAATTGATTTTTTGACTTTTGATTTGGCCAACCAGCCTTTACTGTGTTCTGGAGTAATTGTAAAATTTCATCCTTCTTTGTTTCATTTCTGATTTTATCTAGGATTTCATTGCTGATAGGTTTTTGACTGATCGTGTGTACCTCAAACTTATCACATGATTTTCCATACATAATTGCGGGAGCTCTGCTAAGGGCATCCGCAATATGTAATTCCTTCCCCGGTTTGTATTTTACCTGAATGTCATAATTCTGTATTTTAGTCATCATTCTTTGAATACGAGGTGGAGCTGAACCCAATGGTTTCTTATACAAGCATTCAATTGGTTTGTGATCTGTTTCTACATTTACATTAGGCTTAGCATAAATATATTCATGAAATTTGCTCGTACCAAACACAATCGCCAACATTTCTATTTCTATTTGAGCATAGTTTCTCTCCGCCTTGTTAAGCGAACGAGATGCGTATGCTATCGGGTGGCCTTCCTGCAACAAGCATGCTCCCATTCCATGTTGAGAGGCATCTACCGATACTAACACCGGTTTTCCTGGGTCATAGAATTTTAGCACCGGGGCTTCAGTTAGTGCTTTCTTTATTTCCGACAAACATGCTTTATGTTGGTCATCCCATACCCATGCAACATCTTTTTCTAGCAGTTGCCTAATTGGGGTACTAATGGTAGCTAAATTAGGAATAAACTTCCCCACATAGTTAACCATACCCATTACCCGTTGGAGTGCCTGTTTATTCTCTGGATCCGGCATCTCCAATATGGCCTGAATTTTCTCGGGGTCAGGGGATAATCCTTCTGCACTGATAATGTGCCCCATATATTTCACATAAGATTGTGCAATTTTTGATTTTGCCTTATTTAGGGTCAAATTACACTCTTTGGCTCTTTTCAACACTTCTTGAAGCCTTTTATTATGCTCTGCTAGATCTTTTCCCCAAATTAAGATGTCATCCATAATTACTTCGACCCCCGATATTCCCTCAAAGATTTGGCTAATTCGCTTCTGAAATACCTCTGGGGCTGAACATATGCCGAATGGCAATCTGCAGAACTGATATCTGCCATATGGGGTATTGAAAGTGACATAATGTCGACTATCTTCGCTAAGTTTTACTTGCCAAAACGCATTGCCTGCATCCAGCACTGTGAATATTTGTGCGTCTGACAACTTACCCGCTACTTCATTTATAGACTTCATAGGGTGGTGTTCCCTTTTGACAGACTTATTTAATTCGCGTGGATCAATGCAAATTCTTACATCTTTATTAGGTTTCTCAACAATTACCATCCCATTCACCCACTCGGTTGGTTCAGACACTTTTCTGATAACCTGAAGTTTCTCCATACGATCAAGTTCTTGTTTTACTTTGTCCTTGAGTGCATATGGGATCCTCCGTGGTGGCTGAACTGTTGGGTTTGCGTTTTCATCGATCCTGATGGTATATTCATCCTCCAGGGTTCCCAACCCATTGAAAACTTCCGGAAAACTTGCTACTATATCGTCCGGTGTGACAGCTGAGTTCCCGTTGACCTCTGCACTAACTGCAAACGACTTCTTTATTAACTGCAAGGCGAGACATGTAGAAAGTCCCAATAATGGCACTAGATTTTCTTCTACAATCTGAAACTCAACAACATGGTATTTGTCTGCATGTTGCACCAAGAGCCGCTGTCGTCCTACCGTAGTGACCCGATGACCCGTATAGGAGACTAACCTCACTTTTGATCTCCTCAAGCCCTCTTGTGAGATCTTGTCGTAGATAGCTTTGGGCAAAATATTACACTCCGCCCCTGTGTCAATTTTCAGTGTGACGGGAGTCTCATTTATGTCCAACTTTATAGTCCATTCATCCTCCTGTGGATTGTTCTCCTCAGGCTCCAGTTTGGTTTTACCTGTCACCATTGATATGTAAAACTCCTGTTCTGAGTCACTGCTCGAGTAATTACTAGCCCCTTGGACTTTGTTAACAGATTTTTGCTTTCTCTCATTTTGGTGTGACTGCTGTTTTCCTCTACATTGTGCTGCAAAGTGTCCATATTTGCCACAATTTAGGCACTGTTTTCCATACGTGAAGCATTGTTTTGGCCCATGGCGGCGCCCACACTTCCGACAGTCAAACGTATCCGATCGCTGCCTACTTTGTTGGTTGATGCCCTTATTAATTTGTCTGTTTTTCGTGGATCCCCGTTTATTCTTCTCAGTTTGACATGCATGAATATGGCTAGTAACATTGTTCTCTTGCAGAGACTGCGCCTGTGTTTGACTAATTTCCGAAGCCCTGCATATTTGTATAGCAGTCTCCAGTGTTAATTTGTCATCACGCAGCAACCTAGCCCTTACTGCATCATTCGTGATTCCACACACAACTCGGTCGCGTATCAATGTATCAGTCAGTTGCGCGAATTCACAAGATTTCGCTTTCACACGCAAATCTGTAACGTATGTGTCAATTGACTCACCCGGTTGCTGATTTCTTTTATTAAATACGTGCCTTTCGTATGTTACATTTTTCCGTGGGTTACAGTATTTCTCAAGTTGTTCCAAAATCTTCCCCAGTTTTTTGTCATCGCCTGCTGTATCCCATTTGAATGTATTGTACACTTCAACTACCTCCGGGCCTGCCACGTGTAGCAGAGTCATGGATTGCACTGCATCATCCTTCTTACCCAGGTCGGTAGCTATGGAATAAATTTCAAAACTCTGTCTGAAACGGCGAAAGTTCTCTGCCATGTTCCCCTGTAGGGACATTGGACTTGGTGGGGTCAACTTGTCCATACTGTTGATTCTGACACCATATAAGATTCACTTGGAAAGGCTATTCGGTAAAAATAAAGAGGCTTAAGAGATGGCTGCCAGTGTACGAGTCGTCTTTATTGTCAAGCGCAGTATAAGTGGTGGCGCCATGCCAGAACCACAATACATTTATATAATATTGTGATATATAGCACACTTCAAACCCACTCCATTTTGTAAACTTAATTTTGTATTTTCACCTGGCCTTACAGTAGATGCAATTTGGTGCTCCAAATGAGATTTTTTTTCTCATTTGGAAATGAAAAAGGGGTTTTCTGACTTGCGAACCGGGGGGGGGGGCGGAATTATACTTCCGCCCCTCCACATTTTTCACTGGGGGGGGCTGGCACCCCCCCAGCCACCCCGGTTCCAACGCCCTTGTAGTACAGCATATGGGTGTAACCCGGAAATCCCACGCTTTTTCAGAAACCCTTTTATGGTCTTTCGCTTTCAAATCGATTGCAATTCAGTCTCCTTAATTCTTCGATCTGAATTCATTGATCACAACAGAAAACTGAAAATGATATGAAATATTAACATTATGGAATAAGAACCTTGTTCCTTTCTTCATGGTACACGAATTAGACAGTGTTCAATCATGGCGTCGTTAGTACTTCGTGGTCCAATGTAACATGTGTGCTCATTTTCACATCATGAGAATGTGCTTGTTGAGAAGCCGCCATCCATTTATAAGCCGGTTGAGGAATTTCACTCCATTGACGTAACATGATGGATTTAAAGACTTGTCTAAAGTGGGGATGTTTCACACCGTAAATGATAGGATTCAAGCAACTGTTACAAGCCACGATTATCGTCGTGTGTAGAATTACGTAATACGGTGCGTTTACGATTTCGCCGATGATGTGTGGGCTAAGACACACCATGTAAATCACAAGAACAAGGAATAGATTTCTGTTGATAGCCAAATGGTTTGGAGCTATTTCTCTCGTCTTGGACTTGTCCGTTTTAGGCACTGCACTTCTGGGAAGGAAAATATAATGAAGATATTTGTATCGTGAAAATGTTCATGTGTTTGATGAGCATATTGGACACTATTGCTATATAGTTCTATATTTGATTTTATTTTAACAAGTTAGACTGATTGGAAGACAGGATATGAAAACACTTCTAGCTTGTTTCTGTTGGCCATACGTGAAACGTTTGGAACTAAAGACACTCATTCATCAGTATTGCCCCTATTATGCTAGATGGTCAATAAATAGTAACTAATACTTTCAGACTTTCAAGAAACATTTTTTTACATGGACACTCTGAACATTATCCCCACAGTTCATTCCTCCTCAATGTCTGAGAATAATTTGGATTTTCAGAAAAACAAAAATGTTTTTAGTACACTTAAAGTTACCAGTCAGTTAACAATTGCATCTAAATTAATTAACTTGAACAGTAAATTTTTTTTAAATGAGCTCCCGATCCGGTTAGGCTACAAAGAAAGCCTTAAGAATGTCAAGACTCTGATTTTAGACTTATACATTAGCAGCATTGATAGAAAATGTTGTTTACCTGCTACTTTGTGGATCATTTTGTGAAGAAGAACGCCTCCTTAGTAATGACAAATTATAGGACACCATACGTCTGTTGTGTCTACGAATGTGGAAATATATACCCAAATAGCATACAGTTACTAAGAATGGCATAGGGACGAATGAAATAACCACTAACAAATCATACAAATGAGAGTGTTCATGGTCCGTCCTCGCTCCACAAGCATGGATTTTGATGTCAAATCCAAGGTGTCCCACTCCAAACAGTAAAGGTAATAAATTCACAAGAAACGGATAAGTCCACGACACGAAAAGCCAAATCGCTATGTTTCTGGTCCTGTAAAACCTTTCATACTCCTTATGACTTCTGGTGATTAGCACGTAACGGTTAACAGCAATGGAGAAAAGTAATATGATGCTAGTTGAAGCAAAGATGGTTAACGCAGCAATGACGAAACCGCAAATAATATCAAACTGCGGTTCGATGTAGACAACGTCTTTGACTAAAGACCAAGAAACAAACGGAAGGAATAGACAAGTTAGAAAATCAGCAATGGCAAGATTAATGACGAAAATATTTGTCTTTGTCCTTAGTTTGTGAGATAAGATGTAAGCAACAGATGTAAGGACATTGCCGATAATTCCGGTTAGAGAGATACATAATAAAATCACAGCGTCTGCAATCCTGACTGCTTTTGGAATATACTCGGGCAATGTTGACGTGTTGGATACTCCCACTGATTCCTCCATCGTTATATGATAAAATGGAAAAGGATCTCGTCAGATCTGTTGGATGCGGCAAATACTTGTGTGAGTACTGGCTTGTAACCAGAAATCAAGACGAAAAGAAATATGACTGCCTCGTAATCCTCCAAATTCGAAAGAGAATGAAAGAATTGATGAACGGCTGATGAAGAGAATTAACACAATGATGCAACGAATTGGCTGGGCTCAAGTATAGCCGATGTATACATGTATGGTTTCTCTAACCTCGTGTTCAGTCAAATTAAACTGAACTTCATAAGTGATAAGGAAAATTCCTATGTGAATAATATCCCAGGAGATATATAACACTTATGAAAGGGAGCTCAGTCTTACAGTATATGCGTTGATGTTACTAATCCATTGAAATATTTAATCTGCTAATTGGAGAACAGAACTTCAGATTTACACTTAGAAATACAGAATTTAAGCAGCATGTTTCAATTAACTAAACTAGTTTATAGAAGTGATTAAACACACTGACTTCTCTTGCAATGTTCTTACAGCAGGAAGTACAAAGTCATCCATATTCAAAAATACACCTCACTAAGTATCAAGTTTTGATTTATGGTGTATGAAATAAAACTAGCACTTGATGCAAGAAAGAACTATGAAACTGAAATAACTTTTCCTTTTAAGTTTGAAGAAGTGTAGTTGCATTTCCTTACCTATAAATAATACTGATATCTGAAGTACTGTAAGTGCATAGACTGAACGCAGTTGTTTAGTTAATCTGCCAAAAATGTGGACCTGTTAACAAAGTTAGTGTACTTTCTTTTGACCTCTAATAAAATGGGAACCCAATAGGAATCTTGTACTTCCTTAGTTTGATATATGCATACCAAGTTTGAAGTTCATTTTGTATGCTTTATGGTTGTAAGGTTTTGGAGTGTTTACAAGGTTTGCAGACATTAATCTCAAATAACCTTTCCTTTAGTCATTCATTCATTCATTTTATCATGTACTGCAAAAAGTAACTATGAAAAGTACCGTAATACAATAATCCCTTGAGAGAAAAGGACGGAAAGAAACTCTATGCCGATAATGGAGCCACCTTCCAACCTACCCATCGGATGCTCTTTGTGTTTTGTCATTTTTTGTAGAGGTCAGAGTTAAATTCTGAAAATATGATAACCCAAAAGTAAAGAATGGATCGAAACCATTTGTGGTATGGGTATCCACTTATTTTAAGAAAAGAATCCAACTGTTTTTTGTACAGGTCAGAGCAGAGGTTACCAGAAATAAAAGTGTGAAAACCTTGTATCAAAAGCATGATAAATCCAAAAGTAAAGCTTTGATGAACTTTATACTTGATTTGTAGATCCACTTGGTAAAGCCCAATACCCCAGGCATATTGTTTTCAATGAAGGTCATAGGTCAGCAGAAGTCAAAAGCACAATAAACAGTTAGCTTCAGCTCTCAGTTAATTATTGATAATTCTATTTTCTGTATTGATTGGTATGTCTGGTTTGGTAGGAAACACGTATCTACCTCTTCATATTTGTACTTATTCTTAATCTTTTATCACAAACATGCAATTTCCTTCATTAAGAGTCAGTAAAGTACCACTCACATTCTTTCTGCTATTTTACAATTTTGGAAAGAGCGTATGGCAACCTGTTTTTGTTTTCCAAATCCATATTGCTGCACTTAGCACAGCTTATGGGTGTAGCCCGGAAATCCCACGCTTTTTCAGAAACCCTTTTATGGTCTTTCGCTTTCAAATCAGTTGCAATTCAGTCTACTTAATTCTTCAATCTGAAGTCATTGATCACAACAGAAAGCTGAAAATGATATGAACTATTAACATTATGGAATAAGAACCTGTTCCTTTCTTTGTGGCATACGAATTAGACAGTGTTCAATCAGGGCGTCGTTACTACTCCGGGGTTCAATGTAACATGTGTGCTCATTTTCACATCATGAGAATGTGCTTGTTGAGAGGCAGCCATCCATTTATAAGCCGGTTGAGGAATTTCACTCCATCGACATAAAATGATGGATTTAAAGACTTGTCTAAAGTGGGGATGTTTCACACCGTAAATGATAGGATTCAAGCAACTGTTACAAGCCACGATTATCTTCGTGTGTAGAATTACGTAATACGGTGCGTTGACGATTTCGCCGATGATGTGTGGGCTAAGACACACCATGTAAATCACAAGGACAAGGAATAGATTTCTGTTGATAGCCAAATGGTTTGGAGCTATTTCTCTCGTCTTGGACTTGTCCGTTTTAGGCACTGCACTTCTGGAAAGGAAAATATAATGAAACTATTTGTATTGTGAAAATGTTCATATGTTTAATGAGCATACTTTTATATGGACACTGGTTTTAAAGTTTTTTTATTCATTACATAAAACAGGTTATGTGAAACACTTCTATCTTGTTTCTGTTGACCATTCGGGAAGCCTTTGGAAAGTAAAACACTAAAAAAAAAACTGAATGATTTACATTTATGATGATTATCATGATTCGTAAATATTGCCCCTAATATGCAAGGTAAAAAAATAGTAACTAATACTGTCAGATTTTCAAGAAACATTTCTAAATGCACACTCGGAACATTATCCCTCTCAGTTTATTTCTCCTCAATGTCTGGGAATAATTTGGATTTTCAGAACTTTGTACGTTTGAAAACAAAAACAATTTAGTACACTTAAATTTACCTGTTAACAATTGCATCTAAATTAACTAACTTGAACAGTACATTTTTTTAAATGAGCTCCCGATCCTGTAAGGTTACAATGAAAGCCTTAAGAATGTAAAGACTCTGATTTTAGTCTTATACCTAAGCAGCATTGATAGAAAATGTTGTTTACCTGCTACTTTGTGGATCTTGTGAACAAGAACGCATTCTTAGTAATGACAAATTATAGGACACCATACGTCTGTTGTGTCTACGAATGTGGAAATATATACCCAAATAGCATACAGTTACTAAGAATGGCATAGGGACGAATGCAATAACCACTAACAAGTCATACAAATGAGAGTGTTCGTGGTCCATCCTCGTTCCGCAAGCATGAAATTTGATTTCGTATCCGAGGCGTCCTACTCCAAACAGTAAAGGTAATAAATTCACAAGAAACGGATAAGTCCACGACACGAAAAGCCAAATCGCGATGTTTCTGGTCCTGTAAAACCTTTCATACTGGTGATGACTATTGGTGATTAGCACATAACGGTTAACAGCAATTGAGAAAAGTAATATGATGCTTGTTGAAACAAAGATGTGTATTGCAGCAATGACGAAACCGCAAATAATATCAAACTGCGGTTCGATGTAGACAACGTCTTTGACTAAAGACCAAGAAACAAATGGAAGGAACAGACAAGTCAGAAAATCAGCAATGGCAAGATTGATGACGAAAATGTTTGTCTTTGTCCTTAGTTTGTGAGATAAGATGTAAGCTACAGATGTAAGGACATTGCCGATAATTCCTGTTAGAGAGATACATAATAGAATCACAGCGTCTGCAATTCTGACTGCTTTTGGAATATACTCGGGCAATGTTGACGTGTTGGATACTCCCACTGATTCCTCCATCTTGAAATGATAAAATGGAAAAGGATCTCGTCAGATCTGTTTAATGCGGCAATTACTTGTGTGACTACTGGCTTGGAAGCAAAAATCAAGAAGAAAAGAAATACGACTGCCTCGTAATCTCCCAAATTCGAAAGAGAATAAAAGAATTGATGAACAGCTGATGAAGAGTACGTAAACACAATGATGCAACGAATAAACTGTAGAGCTGATGTTTACACGTATGGTTTGGTTTATCTAACCTTGTGTTCAGTCTAATAAAACTGAACTTGATAAGTGATAAGGAAACTTCTTCCTATGTGGAGAATAAACCAGAAGATAAATATAACACTTAGTAAAGGAAGCTGACTCTTATATGCGTTGATGTTACTTATCCATTCAAATATTAAATCCTCTAATCGAGAACGGAACTTCAGATTCACACTTTGATATTCAGAATTTTCAGCAGTATGTTTCAATCAACTAAACTACTTGATTGAAGGCACAGTACCAGCTGAAGTAAGTTAAGATGGTGTGTTGCAATTGTTAATTAACTGTTCCAGCTCCTTATACATAGTGATTAAACACACTGATGTCTCATACTAATCCAGTGTTCTTTCTGAAAGAAGTACCAAGTCATGCATATTCAAAAATACACCTCTAAACACTTTTCATTTTTTGCTTTTTTTGCTTTTTTGCTTTTTTATGTAAGAAACTGAAACCAGCAACTGACATAAGTAGGAAGCGGAAGTATTTAACTGAAATAACTTTTTCTTCTTAGTATTGAGGAAGTGTAGTTGCATTTCCTTATCTATAAGTAATACTGATTAAAACACGATTCATAACGGAAAGTCAAATGGACTACATATTCCTTGCTAAATTACATATGACAAAACCTGAGTGTAACAAGATTTCAAGTATTGGCCATTGTTAATTTCACATGGTCGGGAAGGTTTGTGCATTCATGTGGACCAGTTTACAAAGGTAGTGTACTTTCTTTTTGACCTCATATAAAATGGGAACCCAATAGGAATCTTGTACTCCCTAAGTTGGATATTTGCATACCTACTTTGAAGTTCATTTGTATGCTTTTTGGTTGGAAGGTTTTGGAGTGTTTACAAGGTTTGTAGACGTTAATCTCAAATAACCTTTCCTTCAGTCATTCATTCATTTTATCATGTACTGCAAAGAGTAACTATGAAAAATACAGTTACACAATAATCCCATGAGAGAAAAGGACCGAAAGAAACTCTAAGCCAATAATGGAGCAACCTTCCAACCTACCCATCGGATGCTCTTTGTGTTTTGTCGTTTTTGTAGAGGTCAGAGTTAAATTCTGAAAACATGATAACCCAAAAGTAAAGAACGGAACGAATCCATTTGTGGTATGGGTATCCACTGAGTTTTAAAAAAGAATCCAACTGTTTTTGTACAGGTCAGAGGTTACAAGAAATAAAAATCTGAAAACCTTGTATCAAAAGCATAATAAATCCAAAAGTAAAGCTTTGATGAACTTCATACTTGATTTGTAGATCCACTTGGTTGAGCCTAATACCTCAGGCATATTGTTTTCAATGAAGGCCAGAGGTCAGCAGAAGTCAAAAGCACAATAAACAGTTAGCTTCAGCTCCCAGTTAATTATTGATAATTCTATTTTATGCATTGATTGGTCTGTCAGGTTTTGGTAGGAAACACATCATCGCCTCTATCTCTTCATATTTGCACTTTTTAAAAAATATTTGATCACAAACATGCAATTTCCTTCATTAAGAGTAAGTAAAGTACCACTCACATTCTTTCTGCTGTTTTACAATTTTGGAAAGAGCATATGTCAACCTGTTTTTGTCTAACAAATCCATATTGCTGCACTTAGCACAGCTTATGGGTGTAGCCCGGAAATCCCACGCTTTATCAGAAACCCTTTTATGGTCTTTCGCTTTCAAATCGATTGCAATTCAGTCTACTTAATTCTTCGATCTGAAGTAATTGATACCAACAGAAAACTGAAAATGATATGAAATATTAACATTATGGAATAAGAACCTTGTTCCTTCTTCATGACACACGAATTAGACAGTGTTCAATCAGGGCGTTGTTAGTACTTCGTGGTCCAATGTAACATGTGTGCTCATTTTCACATCATGATAATGTGCTTGTTGAGAAGCCGCCATCCATTTATAAGCCGGTTGAGGAATTTCACTCCATCGACATAAAATGATGGATTTAAAGACTTGTCTAAAGTGGGGATGTTTCACACCGTAAATGATAGGATTCAAGCAACTGTTACAAGCCACGATTATCGTCGTGTGTAGAATTACGTAATATGGTGCATTGACTATTTCGCCGATGATGTGTGGGCTAAGACACACCAGGTAAATCACAAGGACAAGGAATAGATTTCGGTTGATAGCCAAATGGTTTGGAGCTATTTCTCTCGTCTTGGACTTGTCCGTTTTAGTCACTGCACTTCTGGGAAGGAAAATATAATGAAGATATTTGTATCGTGAAAATGTTCATGTGTTTGATGAGCATATTGGACACTATGGCTATAAAGTTCTTTATTTGATTTGTATAAACAAGTTAGACTGATTGGAAGACAGGATATGAAACACTTCTAGCTTGTTTCTGTTGACCATTCATGAAACGTTTGGAAAGTAAGACACTCATTCATCAGTATTGCCCCTAATATGCTAGAAGGTGAAAAAATAGTAACTAACACTTTCAGACTTTCAAGAAACATTTTTTTACATGGACACTCAGATCAATATCCCCACAGTTCATTCCTCCTCAATGTCTGAGAATAATTTGGATTTTCAGAACTTTGTATGTTTGAAAAACAAAAATGATTTTAGTACCCTTAAATTTTACCAGTTAATAATGGCATCTAAATTAATTAACTTGAACAGTAATTTTTTTTAAATGAGCTCCTGATCCTGTAAGGCTACAAAGAAAGCCTACGCATGTCAAGACTCTGATTGTAGTCTTATGCATTAGCAGCATTGATAGAAAATGTTGTTTACCTGCTACTTTGTGGATCATTTTGTGAACAAGAACGGCTCTTTAGTAATGACAAATTATAGGACACCATACGTCTGTTGTGTCTACGAATGTGCAAATATATACCCACATAGCATACAGTTACTAAGAATGGCATGGGGACGAAAGAAATAACCACTAACAAATCATACAAATGAGAGTGTTCATGGTCCGTCCTCGCTCCACAAGCATGGATTTTGATGTCAAATCCAAGGTGTCCAACTCCAAACAGTAAAGGTACTAAATTCACAAGGACGGGATAAGTCCACGACACGAAAAGCCATATCGCGATGTTTCTGGTCCTGTAAAACCTTTCATACTCGTGATGACTTTTGGTGATTAGCACATAACGGTTAACAGCGATTGAGAAAAGAAATATGATGCTAGTTGAAGCAAAGATGGTTATCGCAGCAATGACGAAACCACAAATAATATCAAACTGCGGTTCGATGTAGACAACGTCTTTGACTAAAGACCAAGAAACAAACGGAAGGAACAGACAAGTCAGAAAATCAGCAATGGCGAGATTGATGACGAAAATGTTTGTCTTTGTCCTTAGTTTGTGAGATAAGATGTAAGCTACAGATGTAAGGACATTGCCGATAATTCCTGTTAGAGAGATACATAGTAAAATCACAGCGTCTGCAATCCTGACTGCTTTTGGAATATACTCGGGCAATGTTGACGTGTTGGATACTTCCACTGATTCCATCATCTTAATATGGTGAAATTCAAATGGGGGAAGGATCTCGTCAGATCTGTTGGATGCGGCAAATACTTGTGTGACTACTGGCTTGTAACCAGAAATCAAGACGAAAAGAAATACGACTGCCTCGTAATCCTCCAAATTCGAAAGAGAATGAAAGAATTGATGAACAGCTGATGAAGAGAATTAACACAATGATGCAACGAATTGGCTGGGCTCAAGTATAGCCGATGTATACATGTATGGTTTCTCTAACCTCGTGTTCACTCTAATAAAACCGAACTTCATAAGTGATAAGGAAAATTCCTATGTGAATAATATCCCAGGATATCTATATAACACTTATAAAAGGAAGCTAAGTCTAATATGCGTTGATGTTACTTATCCATTGAATTATTTAATCTGCTAATTCGAGAACGGAACTTCAGATTCACACTTAGAAATACAGAATTTAAGCAGTATGTTTCAATTAACTAAACTAGTTTATTGAAGTGATTAAACACACTGACTCCTTTTGTTTATATACTAGTGCAATGTTCTTACAGCAGGAAGTACAAAGCCATCCATATTCAAAAATACATCTCACTTAACGTCAAGTTTTTATTGATGGTGTAGAAAATGAAACTAGCACTTAGAAATAAGAAAGAACCATGAAGCTGAAATAATATTTCCTTTTAAGGTTGAAGAAGTGTAATTGCATTTCTTTACCTATAAATAATACTGATATCTGACGTACGTGTATAGACTCAACCAGTGTTCGACTTATGGCCAAAAAATTGCATAGCAACAAATTTTGACAATTGCTATACAATATTTTTGTTGCATAGCAGTTCCCCAATATTGAATAGCAGTTTTGAAATTACCACAAAACGGACCAAATGTTGGCGATCAATGTATTAACTAGAAAATGTTTGTTTATTATGATTATTTATACTAGTGTTGCTACGATAATCGTTTTCAACATCGGTATCGGCCGATATTTGCAATATCGGCAGCATATCGGTATCGGTAAATCGGCAGCATATCGGTATCGGTAAAATTTTGCCTAATTGCCGATAACAGCAAACCGATATTGAACTTTTCTTTTTAACAGCAGAGCTACCTGTACTTATTTATACTTGCAATGATTTGTTAATCTGCCCAAGACGATCCATTTCTTTAGCGTCAGTTAAACTCAGATTCATTTTCGATTAATATCCATGGAAACCTGACTCTCCGTAACATCTAAAAACACGTCTACGGCGCGCGAATATAACCAATGACCTTCGTGAACCTTGGCCTACACACAGCATTAGTGCAGCATATATACACTGTACTAACCATTCATTTCCTCAAAGGCCTCCGTGAAAACCTTGAACATGATGCATACAGTAACTGCACAGTTTCAGCAGTGTTGGAAAACCTTGTTCAATTTCACGCGAACACACTGCCGATTTCCCGCCGGTGTTCGCCTGCCTAGCACGCGTAACGTGCGAGCATTAAGGCGTGGTGTCCAGGGGCCCGTCTTAGGGCTATGGTGGGGTCATGGGGTAGAACCCCTCGTGGGGATCCTGAGGGCGAAAGCCCCCGAAAATTGTTGCCATTTTTTGCGATGTCTGGCGATGAAAAAAATCGCAGTTGAGGATGCAAAATACTGCCAACTTTTTTATTTGAATTGTCACGAAACTGATGAAAATTTTAAAATGACAAGTTAAAGTAGCTACATTATGTTATAAAATGAAAAGAGATTTAATCTGTCTTTCAATCTTTAAAAAGTGCAACTTACAAAACTTCCGATATTATGAAACAAACAACGTTCAGCAAAGCCCCGTTTCTAGACTGCCTAACAATGAATGGCGTGCACTATGCGTACATTTTTACAACTGCAGTGTTTAACCCTATACCCAACTACTGTACCACGGTACATGTGCTGCGAATTTGCCCAGGTACCTTCCCAACAACTGTGAGCTCATCCCCTGTGTAACACCTGTTTGTTAACATTTTTTTGGCACGTTGCCAGGGAACCTTTTAGTTACGTGAGATCCGTAACCGCCGAGGTGGTTAGGCTATTTGCTTTACACTTAACTATGGTAGGATATTATTTTTTCAGGTTTTTTTTTCCGCTATACGGTCAAGTGAATAAGTTGTACATTGAGTATAAACTCAATAAATTATAACTTCTACATTGTGATCGACAGTTCGTAAGTTAAGGTTTGAGTGTTTGTTCCCAAATCTGACTAGGAATTTGTATCGCACAAATCGGCACAATGTGCGATGCTGATTTGGAAACGTCTCGCAAGTTTGTCGTTTTGGATCGCATTTTGCGATGCGATACCTGAAAAATCGAACACTGGACTCAACGCAGTTGTTTAGTTAATCTGCCAAAATGTTGACCTACGTTAGTGTACTTTCTTTTGACCTCAAATAAAATGGGAACCCAATAGGAATCTGCATACCTAGTTTGAAGTTCATTTGTATGCTTTATGGTTGTAAGGTTTTGGAGTGTTTACAGGGTTTGCAGACATTAATCTCAAATAACCTTTCCTTCAGTCATTTGTTCATTCATTTTATCATGTACTGCAAAGAGTAACTATGAAAAATACAGTTACACAATAATCCCATTAGAGAAAAGGAAGGAAAGAAACTCTATGCAGATAATGGAGCCACCTTCCAACCTACCCCTTGGATGCTCGTTTGTGTTTTGTCGTTTTTTGTAGAGGTCAGAGATAAATTCTGAAAACATGATAACCCAAAAGTAAAGAACGGATCGAAACCATTTGTGGTATCCACTTACTGTAGTTTTAGAAAAGAGTCCAACTGTTTTTTGTACAGGTCAGAGGTTACAAGAAATAAAAGTCTGAAAACCATGTATCAAAAGCATGATAAATTCAAAAGTAAAGCTTTGATGAACTTCATACTTGGTTTGTAGATCCACTTGGTTAAGCCCAATACCCCAGGCATATTGTTTTCAATGAAGGTCATAGGTCAGCAAAAGTCAAAAGCACAATAAACAGTTAGCTTCAGCTCCCAGTAAATTATTGATTATTCTATTTTATGCATTGATTGGTCTGTCATGTTTTGGTAGGAAACACATCATCGCCTCTATCTCTTCATATTTGCACTTTTTAAAAAATATTTGATAACAAATATGCAATTTCCTTCATTCAGAGTAAGTAAAGTACCACTCACATTCTTTCTGCTATTTTTCAATTTTGGAAAGAGCATATGTCAATCTGTTTTTGTCTTCCAAATCCATATTGCTGCACTTAGCACAGCTTATGGGTGTAGCCCGGAAATCCCACGCTTTTTCAGAAACCCTTTTATGGTCTTTCGCTTTCAAATCGATTGCAATTCAGTCTACTTAATTCTTCGATCTGAAGTAATTGATACCAACAGAAAACTGAAAATGATATGAAATATTAACATTATGGAATAAGAACCTTGTTCCTTTCTTCATGGCACACGAATTATACAGTGTTCAATCAGGGCGTCGTTTCTACTCCGGGGTTCAATGTAACATGTGTGCTCATTTTCACATCATGAGAATGTGCTTGTTGAGAGGCCGCCATCCATTTATAAGCCGGTTGAGGAATTTCACTCCATTGACGTAAAATGATGGATTTAAAGACTTGTCTAAAGTGGGGATGTTTCACACCGTAAATGATAGGATTCAAGCAACTGTTACAAGCCACGATTATCCTCGTGTGTAGAATTACGTAATATGGTGCGTTGACGATTTCGCCGATGATGTGTGGGCTAAGACACACCATGTAAATCACAAGGACAAGGAATAGATTTCTGTTGATAGCCAAATGGTTTGGAGCTATTTCTCTCGTCTTGGACTTGTCCGTTTTAGACCCCGCACTTCTTGGAAAGGAAATATAATGAAAATATTTGTATTGTTAAAATGTTGATATGTTTAATGAGCATACTTTTATATCGAACACCATGGTTATAAAGTTTTTTTTATTTATTACATAAAACAGGTTATGTGAAACATTTCTTTCTTGTTTCTGTTGACCATTCGGGAAACCTTTGGAAAGTAAAACACTAAAAAAAAAAACTGATTGGTTTACATTTATGATGATTATCATGATTCGTAAGTATTGCCCCTAATATGCAAGGTAAAAAAGTAGTAACTAATAGTACTATCAGATTTTCAAGGAACATTTTTAAATGCACACTCGGAACATTATCCCTCTCAGTTTATTTCTCCTAAATGTCTGGGAATAATTTGGATTTTCAGAACTTTGTACGTTTGAAAACAAAAACAATTTAGTACACTTAAATTTACCAGTTAATAATTGCATCAATATTAAATTACTTGAACAGTAATTTTTTTAAATGAGCTCCCGATCCTGTAAGGTTACAATGAAAGCCTTTAGAATGTAAATACTCTGATTTTAGTCTTTTTCAGCATTGTCCTTAGCAGCATTGATAGAAAATGTTGTTTACCTGCTACTTCGTGGATCATTTTGTGAACAAGAACGCCTCCTTAGTAATGACAAATTATAGGACACCATACGTCTGTTGTGTCTACGAATGTGGAAATATATACCCAAATAGCATACAGTTACTAAGAATGGCATAGGGACGAATGCAATAACCACTAACAAGTCATACAAATGAGAGTGTTCATGGTCCGTCCTCGCTCCGCAGGCATGAATTTTGATGTCAAATCCAAGGTGTCCAACTCCAAACAGTAAAGGTACTAAATTCACAAGAAACGGATAAGTCCACGACACAAAAAGCCAAATCGCGATGTTTCTGGTCCTGTAAAACCTTTCATACTCCTGATGACTTCTGGTGATTAGCACGTAACGGTTAACAGCGATTGAGAAAAGTAATATAATGCTTGTTGAAGCAAACATGGTTATCGCAGCAATGACGAAACCGCAAATAATATCAAACTGCGGTTCGATGTAGACAACGTCTTTGACTAAAGACCAAGAAACAAACGGAAGGAACAGACAAGTCAGAAAATCAGCAATGGCGAGATTGATGACGAAAATGTTTGTCTTTGTCCTTAGTTTGTGAGATAAGATGTAAGCTACAGATGTAAGAATATTGCCGATAATTCCTGTTAGAGAGATACATAATAAAATCACAGCGTCTGCAATCCTGACTGCTTTTGGAATATACTCGGGCAATGTTGACGTGTTGGATACTCCCACTGATTCCTCCATTTTTAAATGATGAAATGGAAAAGGATCTCGTCAGATCTGTTGGATGCGGCAAATACTTGTGTGACTACTGGCTTGGAACCAGAAATCAAGACGAAAAGAAATACGACCGCCTCGTAATCTCCCAAATAATAAAGAATGAAAGAATGGATGAACAGCTGATGAAGAGTATTAAACACAATGATGCAACGAATAGGCTGGGTTCAAGTATAGCCGATGTATACATGTATGGTTTCTATAACCTCGTGTTCACTCAAATTAAACTGAACTTGATAAGTGATAAGGAAACTTCCTTTCCTATGTGGAGAATAACTCAGAAGATGTATATATAACACTTATAAAAGGAAGCTCAGTCTAATATGCGTTGATGTTACTTATCCATTGAAATATTTAATCTGCTAATTCGAGAACGGAACTTCAGATTCACACTCAGAAATACAGAATTTAAGCAGTATGTTTCAATTAACTAAACTAGTTTATTGAAGTGATTAAACACACTGACTTCTTGGTTATATACTAATGCAATGTTCTTACAGCAGGAAGTACAAAGCCATCCATATTCAAAAATACATCTCACTTAATGTCAAGTTTTGATTTATGTTGTATGAAATGAAACTAGCATTTGATATAAGAAAGAACCATGAAACTGAAATAATGTTTCCTTTTAAATTTGAAGAAGTGTAATTGCATTTCCTTACCTATAAATAAGACTGATATCTGACGTACGTGTATAGACTCAACGCAGTTGTTTAGTTAATCTGCCAAAATGTGGACCTGTTAACAACGTTAGTGTACTTTCTTTTGACCTCAAATAAAATGGGAACATAATAGGAATCTTGAACTCCCTAAGTTGGATATATGCATACCTACTTTGAAGTTCATTTGTATGCTTGATGGTTGTAAGGTTTTGGAGTGTTCACAAGGTTTGCAGACATTAATCTCAAATAACCTTTTCTTCAGCCATTCGTTCATTCATTTTATCATGTACTGCAAAGAGTAACTATGAAAATACAGTAATACAATAATCCCTTGAGAGAAAAGGACGGAAAGGAACTCTATGCCGATAATGGAGACACCTTCCAACCTACCCATCGGATGCTCTTTGTGTTTTGTCGTTTTTTTTTTTGTAGAGGTCAGAATTAAATTCTGAAAACATGATAACTCAAAAGTAGAGGTCGGATCGAAACCATTTTGTGGTATGTGTATCCACTTAGTTTTAGAAAAGGATCCAACTGTTTTTTAAACAGGTCAGAGGTTACAAGAAATAAAAGTCTGAAAACCATGTATCAAAAGCATGATCAATCCAAAAGTAAAGCTTGGATGAACACCATACTTGATTTGTAGGTTGAGCCTAATACCCAAGGCATATTGTTTTCAATGAAGGTCAGAGGTCAGCAGAAATCAAAAGCACAATAAACAGTTAGCTTCAGCTCTCAGTTAATTATTGATAATTCTATGTTATGCATTGATTGGTCTGTCATGTTTTGGTAGGAAACACATCATCGCCTCTATCTCTTTATATTTGCACTTTTTTTTAAATATTTGATCACAAACATGCAATTTCCTTCATTGAGAGTTAATAAAGTACCACTCACCTACACCTACTAGCAGTCTTTCTTTCCTTCTTTCCAGTTACTGCTTTGTTCGATTAGATGGCAGTATGTCCGTGAAGAGGAGAGCCATTGTGGTGGATAGGTTCAACGATCCCAGTGTAAGTCACTCAAGTTAAATTAATCAACTCTACAGTCAAAACTCTTCATAATCTTATAATTTGTAAATTTGGATCATGAAGTATACCCTGAGGATTTTCATGCTGGTATTTTGTTCCATCAGCAATGATTTCATCATGCATATTCATCCCATTACTGATGATGATAACGACTGCCATGGTGATGACGACGAAACATTGTTTTAGCTTATATGATTGATCAAAATTGTTAACTTGGTCAAGAGCAAAGGTCAAGACAAGACAATTGAACGTTAACCAAGTCAAGAACGAAATATGGGGAGTTGCGTTTTTAAGCATTGCAGTTTTCCATCACAAACTGCAGAAGCAGGGTACAAGTTTGCTAGAGGTGGAAATGGATGTAATGTGTCTGTTTGTAAACATACAAAGGCATTTTTTATATAATCGTCAGGTGAAGTTTAGTCCAATATATCTATAGAAAACTAATTAATTTTTGTAAAATGAATGTTTTATATATTTTATATCATTTAATCAATGGAAATTTCTGTCTCCAGTCCCATGTACTTTTGGATATCACTGTCATCAGGAAATGAACGAAAAAATGTGATGTTTTTCTTTTCTTTGAATTAACAGTCCTACACTTGTAGAGAACTAATTATGAAAAATGGAGATGTTTCTATCTTTCATATCACTTCATGTTTGATTAATTTTGCCAGTTTTCTGTCTCCAGTCATGATAATGTATTTTGGGTAATATTAACTTACTTTATTTTATTTTAGAGTAAAGACTTCATCTTTCTGTTAAGCAGCAAAGCTGGAGGGTGTGGCTTGAATCTCATAGGCGCAAATCGACTAATCATGTTTGATCCTGATTGGAATCCGGCCAATGACAGCCAAGCTATGGCAAGAGTTTGGCGAGATGGACAGAAGAAACCCTGTTTCATTTATCGGCTCCTGGCAGTAAGTAGTTCCATGTTGGATTTCATCTTTCTTTTCTGTTCTTCTGAAGAACATATGCCATTATGACATCACAGACCACCTGTGATCATCCACTCCAGGGAAGAATCATGGATTAGTCAGTCAAATGAGGTTACATTCAATCAACAATATAATGAATTAGGGGCAAGATAGTGAGATACAGTATTATTTGCAATGATCAGGTTAGAATGTCCTGCATTTCCAAAATATCACATGTCGGCCATCAAAACATCCCTTTTAATGTTTCTTCCTTTGAAACATGTCAAGACGACCAGCATTGCCATTCTGGCTTTTAAACGCCAAAAATGACAAAAATTTGCATTTTTCAAGTTTCATTGACCAGAGGGAAATGAAAATTCTGTCCTAACAGCAGTTTGAATCCGCTTTCTTATGGCATTGATTTTAATGGCCTTCCATTCAAGAGAAAGAAGTAGTAAATTTAAAGTCCTCCCAACGAACATTGATAACATTTTAAATGTTGTTCAGCCAGACTTAAGGTTGCATAAATGCCTACACATCGATACGAAAACATTGGGTTTTCCCCTTCCACGCTTCACTCACTGTTTGTCTAAGAGACGCTGAAATTGCGAACCAACACAATTCCTAGCCAAAAACAGGATTGAATTGTCAGAAATAACAGCCAATCCGTTTTCGTAATTTGGCCGTTGGCGTCACTGAATAGCTGACAAGCCTGGAGATGAGACCTTTACAAGAAGAGAAATACTCCTCTTTACAATGAAACAGACTTGATTTGGAACACAGGTAATATTGAAGATCACTCTTTATTAAGTAGCCAATCGCAGTATACAGTAAATGTCCTGCTTTACCAGAGCATTTGAATGTTGGTCAATTAGAACAGGAAGCACTGGTTTATCTAAATTCGTTGGTTTCATTTTCATTAACAAGGTCAAGTTTTATAAAAAGCTAAATTAAATCTCAAGTTTTTCTCTCTTAAAACCTAAATGACCTTTCTTTTGTTTGTTTGTTTTTGGAAATGTAAGCATCAATTTCTTTGAATATTGCTTCTTACAGACTGGGACGATCGATGAGAAAGTATTTCAACGGCAGGCGCACAAGAGAGCGCTGTCAAGCTGTGTGGTCGACAATGAAGAAAACGTTGCCAGACACTTCTCGCTGAACGATTTACGAGATCTCTTCCAACTCAAGGAAACCACAAAAAGTGACACCCATGACAAGTATGTAATTCCATTTTATTTTATATTGTTCTTTTAAATAAATGTAAGCATTTTAAATTAAAAAAATGCACACGTTAAGAAAGGCAGCCTTTTAGTTGTCTGATCAGGTGCAATAGATCCATACCAAGATGAAAATATTGAGTTGTAGCTGTGCTAAGGTCAAGAGCAAGACAAAAGTGGAAATTTTCATAATTTCTCCCTTTAGTTGATTTGTTTTCTTTGCAAAATGTGGTATTTGAAGCAGTCCACTAAAAATGTAAAAACGTGTTATGCTAATATCAACTCCAGTACTTGGAGGGAAAACAATGGCAGAATATCTGGTATTTATTTTATTATATTATTAATCTTAGTTTTAGGTTTAAAAGGTAAAAATAGAGAGACATGAAAAGAAGACCATAGTGAAATAAATCACTTTCAGGTGATTTTTCGTTTTTTTGCATAGAAGGATAAAATAACCAAAAATATGTTATCTTTTTTCTTGATTTACTGATTTTCTTTGCTTAAAACGTGTTGAAAATCATTGTAAATCTAATCAGGCAATTATAATAATTTGGATACTTTTGTGTGCATGGAAGAACTACAATACCGAGAGCACAACAGGCACATACATGCAATAAACTGACTGTAAAACATATGTAAGCAATCCATTCATATCAAAGCTGAAATATACAATACATTCTAATAGATATCCTTTTATTATTATGCAAAGATACGCTTTTTAATTTCTGGTTCAATTAGAGGTAGGATTTTGAGGTAGAATAATTAAACTCATTAAACTTTGATTAAATTGTACCCAGCAGTCGAGATAAAAGTAACATTTTCATTTTATCTGTATGCTGCATGCATACTTCAAATGATCTTTCTTCAAATGGTCTTTCATTTCATTCTGATTCTTGAACATGTAAATAATACTGAAAATATTGATACTGAATAGACAAAGAGTAGATGTGGATAGAGATGAATGTTCTATATATAACTGAAAGAGAAATTATTTTGAAGGAAGAATAAACATTGAAGAATTGATTGCATTCGTCACTACAAACTATTTTACCTGTCATTGATTGTCTCACCTTTTAAATCTCTACTCATATTTTTTTTAAATTTCTTTAAAATAGTCTTCAATGCAAGCGCTGCGTTAACAACATCCAAACCCGCCCGCCTCCCGATGATGCTAATTGTAATAGCGATATGATGAACTGGCACCACCACACAGACAAGAGAGGACTCACTGACCAAGTACTCAAGGCAACCATGAACTCTGGAGTCGTCAGTTTTGTATTCCATCAAAAGTCCCATGAGCAGATAAAAACTGTATGAAAAGAGAAACAGAAATATGAGTCTTGGGTTTGCGGCATTTTTCCTTCGATATGATTGGATGTGTGGTAACGTTGTCTGACTGAATGCTTCGTTGATTATGGTCTCATAATTAATAGATGGATAGCCAGAGAAGCAGACTTGTTGAACTTAACTTAACTGAAGAAATGGAGAGGATGCAGCTGACAAAAGATGTCATCACTGAGGACAAAATGAGATGAGGCAAGAAGAGGAAGCATTAAGCAAGGAGGTTATTGTCTGATGAAACCTTCTAGGAGAGAGGGTGAGAAAGCTACACGAGGAAGCACTTATCTCTTAAAGGACAAGGGAGAGGAGGCAAGCAGAGTATGTTGGAGAACTTGGAGTATGATGGTGCTCCAGTCTGATCACTTGGTTTCTTACTTAGAAGTCACGTGATCAGATAAAGAATACCTGGTCCAAATTACTGTGTAGCCATATTGTAAAATGGAACGTGATCAAGAGTGGCCGCAAGTTCAGTTGTATCTCTACACAAATTGAATCCTGGGTTGAAGTAAATTATTTTATTATCGGAGATGCTTTTATTGAATAACGAATGTCTTGTCTGAACACTAGAAAATGATGACTGCTGAAGTATCAAAACTTGTTCTCAAGATCACCACCAACAGATGTCATCTTTTATCTCCATAAAATGTTAGTAGTGGTGTCCATCAAACACCATGACACCACTGAAGAGTTCCAGCAACAATATTCATTATATAGGTGAATCCAACGTGGGAGAAAACAAGCACAATAATATCAGCCTTATCAGGTGAAAGGGGATTGAAATATACAACAAAATACAGCATAATAATGTCCTCAATCCAAAATGTTCCCTTTTTTTGGCCATATCTTATTTGGATATTAATTTAAATAAGAATACTGGCTATTACTTTCTTTGGACAAATATTGTTTAGAAACAGTAATGAGAATATTTTATTATCTTTGCATGTGACATTTATGATTTACCTATCACTGAAAAATACTGTGACATCTGAGAAGAGAAGCAAGTTGTGGTTTTTTGAGAAGGTTAACATTATGAAAAAGACAAATTAAATAACTTTTAGCTATCACTGTTAAAAATTGGTAAGCTTGCAAAAGATTATCAAATCTGATAACTAACAATTGGTGTCTTATTTAATGTAATCACCTTGTCAAGCTTTTTTAGACAGTGGTGCCCTGACAACTGGAGCCCATCCCACTGGTACATCCAAAGCAATGATTGTCAGTCATTATCCTTTGGTTCTCCAGTTCTTCAGCTTTCTGGATGTCCCAAACAGTTGGCCAAGCATTGGTAACTACAGAGAAAAAGGCAAACGTGAAAATAACCAATCAAGGCGCAATTTATAAATACCATTTGAAATGTCAATTGACAATTTATATGTGTTAGGTTAACATCTACAGGGATTGTGAATATAGTAATATCAAAAGTACATACATGGTTTGAAATCAAGCTGATATGCTATGAAAAACTTGAAAAGGAGCAAACTTGAACATGTAAAAGGCTGAAGTTGACATTGTGGTTATAAAATATAGTGTCTTTAATAGTAATAACACAAAATTCTAATTTTTTCATCCAAAATTGAACATATATGTATTTTGACTGTTAGAGGCCCAATCATGAGAACACTTATCAATTGTGGGCTGTGGGGATTAAAAATCTCACAGGTACATTAAGTTATATGTAACTTCTGTTCTCAGAGGAAAGTCCATGAATGGAAATATGTCTGGTCTGGGTCCACTGTCCTCTCAGAAAAGTGTCAAGTTTAGTGTCAAGTGGTTTATAAAGTGTCAAGTGGTTATAAAGAATGCTTTAGGATCTGAGTTTGCTGTGTTTGGTCTTTTTTTTTTTTAACTTGGGTCTTTGATGAGGGCTTCATTTCTCTCCTGAGCCTTTGTGGTTCCATTGCTTTGCATCCATCGGAACCTCTATGTGTGTGTGTGTATGTGATGCCCTAGATGGTAAACATGGTATCTCAAGAAAGAAATGTGTGATTGATGTCATACTTGGTACCTACCTTGACCAGGGTCAGTAGGTGGTCCTCAATAGGGCTGTCATGTATATTAATGAGTGGGGCTAGTTAGGTGACCAGGGTGATTATATGTATTGTTTTGGTTCCCATCTCTTGAATGTTAACAAGTGGGCAGGGCTTACTTTGAATTGTAAAATTCTCTTCAACAGTATGTCCAATTTAGTTTATACTTGGCATGATGATGTAACTACATAGTATGTACATGGTTTTTGCAACAACAAGTAGGCTTAAATTTTTTGGGACCATCTGGTCCCCAAAAATATTCCAGGCACATATTTGAGTCGAATGGGCCAAAATTTTCTCTCCACCTGGTTTTTCCACCACTGGAATATCCCTTTCATAATTTTTAACTGTTTTTTGATAGAATACCTGAATTTCGTGGCTTCTTCATGGGTATGTCTAACTGTTGGTTGAAGTCACAGTCAAACAGAGATCCGTCCCAGCCAACACTGATGTAGTTTCTACACATCAACCCTTGTAAGGAAGCTGGGTTGAAATTCCGTACCAAAACTTCCATGTAAGACTGAAGTTCATTTCTAAAATAGCAGAAGAACAAGATTCTTTGCTGTCATAACACAGACATTTCATGAACTGAGCAGATATCAGCAGCATGTCAAAGGTCAACTGAAACGGAATACCATGATACAGAGTGCATGCTGTAACACTAAGAGGTGAGTTCCATGTCCTTTCTAAATCTAACTTATGATTCATTCTGAGCATGTGTATTTAACGACCCTGCTCATTGAGTAGTGTTGAAATGTTTTGCAAAGCACTAAATATGTTTATCTTTAAAACATTCCAATTGATTCTCAACCTTGAGGAATATTTTAAAAAGATCAAACTAGCATAGAAATTTCCTATAACTTAACATAGGCCTATCCAAGTGTTTAGCAGAGAGGGTACAGTACTAACTAGGCCTAGACTATGCAACTTGAACACATATGACCAACTGATTTAACTGATATAACAAAGTAAACGGCATATTACACTAGCAAGGAAATACACAAACTCTGGGCCTAACTCATTCATGTCGTTCACACTGTTAGATATTACACAACTGTCCTCGAAATATTAGTAGTCTAGAGTAACTGCTGTAGGAGGGAGGAAAGTTTAGGAGAGGATTCTGGCTAAAATACCTGTTAAATTACCGCAGTGATGGGTGCCGTATGAGTAACTGCTACTTCAAACTAGGTACTCACTCTCCCCTTAACCCCCTCCCCAGGACATCGATCAGCGTCCTCCTTCATAACAAACAAATATGGTTATCCTAATCCAAACTAGGTGCTCATGCATGAAAGATAATTTGCACTCAAATGATCAAATTTACTTCTTGCACAAGACAGGACAATTTCATTTTCCTCCTTTAAAGTTGGTTAGTCAGTGTTTCTTAATTCATTCCTGCTCAAAGTTTTCAAAAGAAGCTTGCAAGTTTGCCCACGAAACATTACCTACGATACAAGAAATCAGCAAATCTCTTGATAGGCATATTGGTCAGTGTAAACAAGTTGTTGAACTCAATGTTAAAACATTTCCAGAGTTCATCTTTGTATTTGGCTTCGAGATCTGCTTGAGGAGGTGGAAGGAATGCACCTGTTAGACAAGAACAAGAAAGAAAACTTCAAAGTTTAAACAAACTGTTCAGTCCATCACATAGTATTGCCTTGAAAAATGCTTTCAAATTAACTGGTCACTCACTAATTTGGCTGCAACAATTATCCTTTGGTTCTCCAGTTCTTCAAATTATTTCCCCTTTTCAGACATCGTGTCCATGATAACATTTCTATTGTCTGGGAATACTTTGCAAGGTGACAATTCCAGGTATACATGTACTTTTGAGACAAAAATTGGGACAATTCTGACCTCAAATTTTAGCCAATTTCCATACCTCAAAAGTTTCTAAAACTGCGCATATTATTCATTGTTCCTTGAACAGTAGTTTGAGTAATTTGAGCTAAAATCTATGAAAAAAATTATTGTTTATTAAAACACCCTCCCAAAAACAGCCATACCCTCCTCAATCCCCTCTGTGACAAAATATAAAAGCTACTACCTGATACAGTATAGTACCTATTGGGTTGTACACTAGGTGTAACATTAGGCCACTGTCTGGTTTTCCGTATCCAAGAGCATTCAGTATCTTCAAGGCTTCCATACTTCTCTGAAACACTTGGCTACCCCTTTGCATGTTCACATTCTTGGCACTGTTATACGAAAAAGAGAAATGGTGAAATCAAATGAGTGAAGCACACTATAATTACCAAAATATCTTGCGATACCAAAGACATTCTGCTACTTTAGCATATGACAGTTTAAATACAGAAAAGGAATGTCATTAATTTCCTTGCAGTGCCATAAATCATCAAATCTCAGATCTAAATTTGACACAAAAGTGGTGCCCAAAAAATGTGTCTCATTTATTTAAAGAATTTACAGTAGAAAATTAAGAACATTTTAATTAATGTTAGAAATGACATCAGTAAATACTCTATGCTTATAACTAAATGATTGAAGTCTTAAATTTCATTATCGGAAAGATGTCTTGGGAACATGGAGTGATTTTAGCCTACCTGTAACATGGCAATGATGCAATCACTGTGACTTCATGTTCAGCCAGAAAGTCAGCAGTATCTTCCTGGCCTGGCTCCAGGAGACAGGTCAAGTTACACCTATCGATAATGGTACGACCCAGCTCTCGTCCTCGCTTTACCAGGTAGCGAAATTCTGAACAAAGTTCTGGAGCTCCCCCTGCAGCGAGATTAATGAAAGGATGCTTTTATTTACACACAAGAAAGCCAGCAAAATTAGTACTTTGTATTTTCATTAACATCTTTGGGAAGTTTGTAACTTAGCACAATTCCATTTGCCTTTCATGTCCAGGATTGTGTGGTAGAATATTCGCTATTTCAAATGATGAGCACAGACTTGGTAAATACAGTTTTAACACCTTCTAGATATTCCAACGATTGAAAATTTCACTTCATACAACTAAATACTGCTACAAGCGACCACAAATGTGGGAGAAACCCGCAAGGGCTTATGGATTACAACTTACGCGTCGGGTGGCTTTCAATTCAACATTTTAACTCAAATTTGGAATCTTTTCAATTAAGAAAGTCATTTCAGATGGGACAGTAGATTGCTCTTGGATGAAAAACCCACCTTACTGTGACCCGGCCGGCAATCGATCCCCTCACCTCCCGATTGCTAAGCCTCAATTCTTCAAATGCCACTGCCTTTATCCACTCGGCCACAGCACCGGTATATCAAAACCATTTCAACAGCAAGCTTTATGAAGCTGATGTTTTAAACAAAGATTCTGTTCAAAACCACTGGGACATGGTCATGGGTGATGTGGCAGGATTGGGAGGGGGGTTGGGGGAGGGGTGAGAATGTGTACCAGTTATATCCACTGTGTGAATGGTTGGACTTCTTTCTAAGATGTCCATGCATTTCTCAGCAGTCTCTCTATTCATCATTTCTTTCCTCTTGGGTGATGATTCAACATGGCAATGAACACAAGCCTGGTTACAGTAAAGACCGATGTTTAACTGTAGAACCTCAATCGGAGTCTTTCTCAGAAAGTGAGTTAATTTGGCTGTAAATAAACCAGAAAAAAATATGTAGTCTATTAAGATGAGATAAAATCTAAATGTCTTAATTGAGTCATTTACCCCATCACAATGTTTTGAGTAGTGAGTCACATGATCCTTAGCATATTTTGTTCATACACTTCAGAGTCAAGCTTGGATCTTTGTAACAGTGGCGGAGCTAGGGGTATTGGTCGGGGGGGCGAGAATGGTCTGTAGGGGCGCTTTCGACACTGTCTAAGCAGAGCGCCACCACAGGTTGGCGCGGAGCGTACAGAAATTTTTTGAGTAAAGATACTCCCTAGATCAACGGAAATGGCCCTTTCCAGGCTAATTTGCAGATAAACGAAGAATAAATAGGTGTCATCGCCATTTTGACAGAAAATTACACCAACAAAATGTGACAAATGTCAATAGGTATTTGAGAGCGCAATAAAAAAGTCAATAATCGCGAATAAGTAAAAAGTGGTAAAAAGCTGAAAAGGGCACTAGCAGTCCATTTGAGTCCGTCAGGGGGGGGGGGCATCTGCCCCCCCTGACTGTATGGACGCTCCGCCACTGCTTTGTAATATGCCATAGTTTTAAGGAACTTGCTAAACTTAGTCTCCATAATTTGCAATACTCTGTGAGCAAACATTCTTTCACAAAATTGAATGCAACTGGTGGAGTTTGTAGATACCCTCTTTGGGGTCACAATAACCTTTAGTAAATGAATGGTCGGCCCAGCTCTCGGCCCTTCAGATTACAAAGCTAAATGATGAAACAGTGAGCCATACAACATCACTGTACAGAATGACACATGTAAGCAAGTGCACAATGACTGAAAGTTGTACCTGCTGTATGTGCTTAGAAGATGTGCTTACGAAATGTTCAGTTATTGCACAACTACACAATGTAGACCAATCTCTGTGTACATGCCTGGTGGCATGTACATATTTATGTACAGCCTTAAACATTTAGCACTAACCGACAGTGTGCCATTAAAGTAGAAAACAAACATGTTGCTTGCAGAATATTACTAGGGGGCTACTAGCCAACTAATTCCTATGACACATCTATAAGACCTACCTGGTTTATAGGTGTGTGGCTGAGTACCTACTATTGTGAGCACTGCCTTCATGTATTTTTCTGTGTTTGATTCATGAAGACAACGTTTAACTAACCTACTTTACCCCCCCCAGCCCAAATCAAAACCACCACTACCCTCCCCACTTCGCCCCAATTTCTAATTCTTTGGCTAACAGGTTATCCCCAAAGTGACCTTACCACCATCATCTGTGGGAGTTTTCATCAGAAATGACCTAAAGTCAGGGACCTGAAGGTTGTGCAATGCCCGCTGTCTCTTTCTCCGTTCATCCTTGGTTAGTTGTTTCTGACCTAACTTCTTCAGCTGAGCTGCTGTAACTTGAAAGTCTTTATTGACTTCCATGTCCCTTAGCGTTTCAGGTATGAGAGATGTCTGCAGAAAGAAAGAAAGAAAGTTAAGAAAAATATGTAAAGCTTGACCATATATTGTATTGGGAGTTTCACTTACTAGGCATAAGAGGCAGGAAGCTATGACGACTCAACTTTCCCGAAAAAATATGTATACAAGTACTGATTCGGAAGCTGTCACATCATCTGTCCCAGAATGAACCTGGGAGGAGGGAGGAGGGGGAGGGTTGGATGGGTATTGGTCTACCAGTTGGCTAAGGCATTTCCTTTTAATTGTTAACAGAGTTAGTTTTGTCTGAGGTGCCAAATGTGCTGTTTATGTCAGGGCACAGTACCACCGGTTGGATCATTGCACTGTCAGCAGATTACACCTCAGTCCAAACCTGGATGAGGGCTTTTAGGATGACGCAAAAGTCATCGGCCACACCATGATACTTAGAATGCTATTCATCTCTACCATGTACAACTCATATGACCATAGTTTTGCAATTGCAATTTAATTATAGTTATAGCCTTACCAAGTTTCTTTTAACATTCTGTTTTATCTCTGCCCCTCTCTGTATTTTCTCTGGCCTCTTCAGTTTGTGGGTGTGTACATCTACGCTTGTATTGTAGTCCGGCAAGGAAGTTTTCCCAGTGTCAGGTTGGTAAAGCACTGTGGTTGTACATAGCGGTTTAACCGATAGCTGAAATCTTTGACAGTATCGTAAGAAAGCCATTTTTGTTCAGCCGTCGCAAGTCCATGAATCTACAACAAAAGCCAATAAATGCATGATGGATACATTCAGCTTTAAATTTACTTCTCCATATTAAAACATTTGCAGAATGTGTTGCAGCTCCTTTTGTTGACTGAAGCTGCCTATTAATTTACCAAATCTGTACTGAGTAGTAATCAAAAGTGGAGATTGCATTTGATGAACCACATTTTATTTACCGCAGCCTGCTACTTCTAGATATTTATCCACTTGATGAAAAGTAACTATAGCTACTATAGCTACTAACTATAGCTACTAACTATAGCTAGAGGTCTATATAAGCCTCATTTACTGATACCAATTGGAACTAAATATTTTAATGTCAACACACATTAAAATGGAAAAAGCAAATCCAAAAAGGTTTAAAAGATGTGACATTTTTTTCATCATAGGAAATATAACTTTGCAAGCCAGTAGTCATGCTAATGAATCACATTGTTTAATTAATGTTGTGGTTTTTATAAAGAGTAAAATAAATATTATGAACACCTGATGGATATCAAGGTAAAGTTAATTAATTGCATTATAAATGAGCTAGGCCCACGTAAAGACCGATTTGACTGCTACTATTAGTTTTAATTGGTACTTCGCCTGGCCTAGTCTATACCTATGTTATATTTTCAACGTATCCTAGAAAATAATCTTCAACCAATACTAGCCTAGGCCTACATCGATATCGCCCTATGGACATAAATTTACTACACAGTAACTGTGTAGTTAAGCCTATACTGTATAGTATAACCTAGATTTCACAATCACACACTGGTGAACAGCACTCCATGCAAATCTTACGTGTCATTTAGTCAAATTTTTAAGTGAGAAAATACGATATTTTAACACGTCCAGTAGTTTACGAAAGCCAATTAAACTAGTGCCATACGAAAAATATGTTTAATTCGTTCTTGCGAAATAATAATTCGGTCTTACGATAAAATAATTCGTTGTACGAATTAATAATTCGTTCTTACGAACTAATAATTCGTGAAATACGCTGGAATCAAATTTGAAGGGAGAATACCTCGCGCATCGTGGTAATATGATTTTAAGGTAACTGTTAAAGTACTGGAAAAGACGATTTAGGTCGTCCTTGATAGCTCAGGTATTGGTTTGTGCGGTATTTCAAATCACGTAGGTTGTTCTAATTCTCATTACTTCCCTTCTATTCGTCCCATGATGTAGCAATTCTCCGTATCGCTCGCGGTGAGCGTAGTGCAAGAAACCACGGAAATTTATACATAGACGTCATATCGCATCTGCTGACAACTATACGCTTTGCAGCTATCTGAATGTCACACGCGCCATCTTGATACACCCAAAACATTGACTCGCGCAAAAGGTGCCTGTGTTAATGTAACGGGGTTTCGACGAAATCCTGATCTTATCGTCAAAACATCTTGCGTTTTCACACAAAGAAAAACTTGATTCACCAAATTAGCTCCAATTGTTTGGGGGAAAATATACTAGTTGAACTTAATTACAACTCACGGGTATTTACACGCTGTTTGACAGTTTTTCGTATATTTTGACCAAAAATCTAGCATGTTACCAAATGTTCAAACTTCCGTTAGGCCCTTATTTAGATACATAGGGCACAAAACCCAGCCGTCCTGTATCGTTCACCATGATGATATTTACTGTTTGAACAAAATGTAGGGGGAGACAGAAATAGTTGAGACAATTGGGAGCATTTTCTCCAAGTTGGAGGGCACCAACCATTTATGGAGGGGCATCAATAATTAAAGGAGGGCCACAATACTCATGTGCTGTCACTTGTGAAGGTTTTGTTCACATGATGGTGGGACACATTAAAGGGTGTGAAGAGTCGCGCAAAAAGAAACGTCTAATGCCGGTAATCTGACATAGTTTCGAATGAGGTGTAACAGAAGTGTTAGACACCACCATAATTGATCCCAGAAAATACACACACGGCTTGCTACCGTTAGTACCGTCGGTAATTAGACACTCGTGTACAGTCAGTACATACAGCTGCGGTCAATACCCACAGCAAAGTGTATAAACGATACAGCGATGGACATCTCAGGTCCAGCTAAAGATAACAAGGTATCGCGTTTTATTACTGTCTGCATTCTGTAGCGACACGAACAAAACGTCAATTGCAAGCAACAGAAAGTTAACTTTTCAGATGGCCGCGAGCGGTTTGGGCGAGTCTTCAATGCCTAGGGTGGGGTGGAAGAGCACTAAAGTCTGAATTTAGGCTTCATTTCAAATCAGTTAGGCCCAAATAGGCCCGTACTGGACAAACAGCAAGAGCACTAAGACTGTCATCTCAGTCTCAACAAAGCGTGCTATTACCAATAATTGTGTTGGATTCTACTTTCATAGCCTAGACCTAATAACTACTCTAACTTTACTGCAGCCATAACTTTACAGTTGCACAGTAGTACTAATATTACTACTAGTAGTTAACTTGTAGCTAGGTCTTGGCTAGGCAAGCCGTATATGATATGGCCCGTTGTGTCATTACCAGTGAAATACCAAAGGACAGACGCAGTCTAGCGGTAATCTAATACTGATCGATATAAACTTCGGTTACATCCTACGACTTGAATCTTTGTGCAGTGAAAAGCTGCGTACAGGAGAAAGTTGCTGTCATTAGTATTTATTGTTAATTCTAATAAGTCTACTAATTGTCTACTTATCCTCTTACATCAATATCTTTTATGTTCACCCTGTTCATTAACATTATATATGTATTCTGTGCTTGTATTTTGTCCCTTGTATAGTTTATGGTTACTTGTCATTCGGCCTTTCAAGAAGATCCTGCCAGGATCGAAACGTTAGGCCCACTTACTTTTATACACATTCTCTTACACAGCCTCTTTAGTGGATAAGCAGTTTGCTAACAGTTTTTGTTTTAATTATATTCTAATATGTAATAGTTCCCAACGCAAAAAAGAATCATCCTGGTCCCTCTTAATTCGGTTAAATATATTTTTAAGTCCCCTGTTTTGGCCCCCAGGCCACTCGTAAAGTATGTGTTTCTGCGTTCCTGGTCTTTGAGTGTCTTAAGTACCATTAATGATTACTGATTAATGAAGATAAAAGAAATTACTCAAAACAGACATAATAAGGAGAATCATTCAGATATTTTTTGTGCTAATTAAGGGAAGAGCATCAGTTATAAACAGTGAAGCTCAAAACATGCACTTATAGGTATGTTCCTGTAAGGGATGGGGGTTGGGGAGAGGGGTTGGGAGGGCAGCTGTGTGGAGGGAACATATTCTCCCTCGGAACTGAAATATATGTTTATGGCAAATATAAAACATCCCAATATAACCAGGCTAATCATTTACCCCTTAATTTAAAATACCAAACATGGATGAATTTCCTACGGCAGTATTTACACCTTCCTCGTATAGGTATGGCATGGCCTAACTTTGCGACTGCAGTCATTAAACTGAGGAACTTATAAAATGAATACTGTAACTTTAAGAATCATCCCCACCCTAAAACATAAAGAGTTAATTAAATGATAAATAACATCTATAGATAATAACACAGGGAGGGGTGAGGGGAAGGAAAAGTGTAGGAGTTGTCGTAGAAACGAAACATCGCAAGAGTGCACGGACAGAGCCCGTACCTTAAATGCAAACTGTAGATGAAAATATCCCTCTTAATAAAGTTATTTCCTCCTCCCATTGAGATAATAAGTATGTGGTAACACACTACAAATGAACCATCATTCCTTCATATATTTCTGATAACAGCCTTTCTTCATATTTTAACTTCTACTACACTCACAGAAGATCAATACTCAGTTGCAAAGCAACACTTCTGAAAGAGCGCCCTCCAAATAAATTACAGTGCCTAACATGCAGATACCAGAAAACATTAAAGTAGGTTGTAAAAACATCAGGGGCACATTCCTGCCCCCAAGCTAACTATATGATATCATCATGTTCAAATGCATTGTAAATACATACCACATGATCCCATCGATAATCAGTCCTTTGGAAACTACAGCTTACAGTATCTGGTTACTCAAAGCTTCTGTAACCTGTATGCACAGTATACCTTGATCATATCATGGAGGTAAAAACAGTCTGTTTTTACCTCCATGATCATATATAGCAAAAGGCATTTCAGGTTCCTGTTGACCAACGGATTACTATTAACAATGTGTTTATATAGTGAACAAGTCAGGTTTAGTCAATGATATGATCACTATGAACACATATTAAATAAACAGTAATGCCATCATCACCTCTCCTCATGTTATGCCTCTGAAGTATTTAATAAAACTGTTTGAACAGAATATTGCTATCACTTCTCAAGAGCATCGGGCATCAGTTGTCCGTTTCACACAGTAAATGTATACACCTTATACCATAGGATTATATGTTTATATTGAAGATGTATGATATGAAGCTCCATGAAGCATGCCATGGTTTTTCATATCGGTTTTCTGTACAAATGGCAGTTCATCCGGAAACTAACAACGACTGGGATATCTTCTGGTGTTGAAGAAATATCAGCTAATGCTAACAATAATCTGTGTGAGAGACGAGAATAAAGAAAATAAAATCGACCGCTACTTTGAAATATTCAAGGATAATGATTTATTCCAGAAGATGGCGTTAATTCGGTCAAGGAAGGAGGGGGAGGGGGGGGAAGCTTCTCTTAATGACGTCACTTGATCCCATGCTTACTTTTTTTATCAAAAATATTATCAAATTTATTCATAAATGTCAATGCTTAAAACTTGAGAAACAAACAAAACTTGGTGAAACAGAACATTGCCTTTATACCTTTCCTTGGTTTTCTCAATCAGATTTTCTTTGTCGGGATGTTGCTTTTGATGTTTGATCAAACCTCCAGATGATTTCAAAAATCCAACAAATTCGTCGATATTACCATGCTTTCGGGAGGCTTCAACTTCGAAGCTGCAATAGCGAAAAAAAAAAAAAAACATTAGTGGGGTCTTTACTCAGTACCATGTGTATACCACAGTATACAAGAATGAAATTATTGTGAACATGCTGTACTTTTTGTCTTCAGAAATCTGAATTTTATTGCGGTTTGTTTGGATTCGTAGACATTCTTATAAAACGGCTGGGCCAAGCCTAACGAGGAAAATGGTAGAATGGTAAAACTCACTAGTGTTTATCGGTATATTTTGGAGCAGGATATGTTCCAGACGTTACTGCTTTCTTGGTATCTTCTCGCATTTCTTGAAGACCAATACCAAGGACCTGCGAACAGAACAAGAGATCAAATAGGAGGGGGGGGGGAGAAGAAAAGCAAAGAAAGAAAAAAATTCAGGTACATGAGTACATTTTCACTGTGAAAGTTTGGGTTTACCGTTATATTGTAATAGTAAAGCTATATTATCACCCCACCCCCCCCCCCCCCACGCAGCTCTCTCCTTCCTCGTCCCTCGATTAATTCATTTAGATACGGCATATAGGCCTATATGTGTTCGTGCATGAGCAAGCAATGACGTATCTCTTTTCTTTCCGCCCAAAAGGTAAGATTTTTTAGATGTTTCGAAATAAGTCTTAACTGCCTGACATGACAATTAATGACAGTATACGTTGCAGTTTTTCTTTACCCTTAATTTTGTTTACTCGCACTCATGCGCAGCGATCATGGAGGGGGTGGGGTGTGCCGGGGGGGGGGGGGAGGGGAGACCGTGTACTCGAGCTCCAAGTGTGAGATTAAGTAACGTGCTCTGTTATTATTACACATATACACGTGTTGATACTTATTCTAGTTCTATATATACCTAACACAAAGATCATCACAGAAGCATAAAAGCCATTTGTATATAGGTATAGTTTATATGTAAGAATTAGTATGTAAGTAGTACTTAGAAGTAGATGTAAGAAGTAGATACATGTAAGAAGTAGACTAAAAAGGTGCAAGTTTCTTCTTCTTCTTCTTCGTCTTCTTCTTAATTTTTAAACTGGACTTTGTAACCAATTATACATAGCTATAGCGGTTTTCTATGTTTCTGGTATCCCTTTAAAACGTTTCTGATACATTGTATAAGGTTATGTGCATTGTTGACTAAATTACTGTATAGTAAAACGAAGTAAAAAATCCACCTCCTTAATCATATCCGAGCAATAGTTGTTGACTTTATCGTCGTTGGTTAAGGTCTTCAGTGATACACCCTGCAATGAACCTAGCAAGACCAAGAAGCAACCTCCTGGTTTTAAGACGCGATCAACTTCGGAGAAGAAGGGCTCGGGTTCAAAGAAATGGACAGCTAATGCTGACGTAACCAAATCAACGGAAACATCTTGTAGGAAGGAAAAATCTTCTGCGACATTCACTCTGAAAATAATGTCAAAATAAACAATGATGATCAACATGATGATGATGATGATGATGATGATGATGATGATGATGATGATGATGATGATGATGATGATGATGATGATGATGATGATGATGATGATGATGATGATGATGATGATGATGATGATGGTGATGATGAACCCTCAATCGCCTGTCGCTCAGCTCCCCCACCCCCCCCCCGGTTTGTTCAGAGAGAGAGACAGTGAGATACACACACCACAGTGCATGTGTTATGTGTTTTTAACTTGCACACTGGCTTATCCAATTTAAAACTTACACGTATTCAATATTTTTCTCAGTGGTTACTTCCTTCGCTACATTGATCTGAGATTTACTGCGATCAATTCCTATCACCTTCGTAAACATTGGTGCGAGTACCCTCGTTAGCTGACCACTACCGCATCCAACGTCTATCGCAAGTGTGTTGACATTCTCAAGAAACGATACAAAAACAAAACATTGAGAACATTTAAGATTTGTATGTTCCCTTTAACAAATTATGTCAGTTCACCATGCATATTCCCTCGCAGGAATATGGAACTGCCGCACACTAACTTGCATGTAAAGAAATCCATTCGAATTACGATCTAGTAGCAAACAAAAACGTTTTTAAAACGTTTTTAAAACGTTTCGTCTTTTGTTTTGATAACGTTATTTGTGGTGTAATAAATATGTCACGAAAACGTTTTCAGGCTATTATTTCAAAACATTTTTTTCGTTAAAACATTAATATAACATTAAAATAACATTAATATCTCATAAAAACGTTATGCCGACGTTTATATAACACCACATTTAACGTTATAACAACATATTTTAGAGGCTCTTTTAATAATTTCATGATAACGGTCTGTGTTTGCTGCAATTACAGGCTCGGATGATGCAGGCGCAAAGTTCAAGTTTATATAGTCTTTCACAACAGCGAGACAATATATGTATCTACGACGCATAGTATGTTCATGTACTGGTCGGTCTATGTCGCTACACAATAAATGTAAATCTAATATACCTCTGAACGTGTAAGCTTCCTGCCCATAAAAGATATTAGCTCCTTTTCGATTCCAAGTCCGGCATAGTTGGGACGGTACGCTTGATAATATTTTGCCATGTCAGCGTCTTCAAATAGACTTTCAGCCATCACTGTAAATTATGTTTTATAAACAAGTCTTTGGCGAGCAGAATCGGCGGCGGTAACGATTAAGATAGATCCTTATGTAAAGTGTAGTGTACATGCATGTTAAACCTATGACGCGGAGTTGACACTTTCTCACATACCCTTACATTTACATAAAGAACCTGACATGACGGCGATACGTGGTATGTTCACATGTTATCATAAATCGTATCGAAAACACAATCAAGTGTTAAATGGAAATATGACATCCTGCATGTGACATGGCTTGATTGTAGGCCTACTGGTGGGGAGTTAGCAACGATGATACGTCACTCAATATGAAAATATGCCAAATTTGAGTTATATTGTTGAATTGGAAGCCACTGCTGAATAAAATTATTATTATATTAATATTCTTTGGCAAGAAAAAGGGCGAAATCAGGAATTACATGTGTAGAGGAACAAAATAAACAAATCTTCATCTCGTGTCTAAGACATTTGGTGCAGAATTAAGAGATAAACTGCATGACATTTGCACATTTTACATATCTACCTCGACCAAATGGCATCAAACATGATGCTAACTAACTCGAAATCATTTGTGATTCCCAAAGCCGGATCTCGAATATATATATATATATATATATATATATAGGCTATATATATAGGCTATATATATAGGCTATATATATAGGCTATATATATATATATATAAATATATATTATATATATATATATATATATATATATATATATATATATATATATATATATATATATATATATATATATAGTTTGCATGTTAATTGTTCTCTAGGGTGAGGCAAAATATGTCAATACAGAACTAGCATTGTTCGATACAGGTGGCAAAAGCCTGCAGTGGAAACACGACCCTTCTTACTGGTTCCGAACCTCGGCTCAGAATCAACATATATGGCCTAGTTGGTTAGGGTGGCCGCATATAAAGCGGGAGTCCCGGTTTCGATTCCCGTTGAAGGCTGGAATCTTTTCCACTGTTCTGGATTTTCCAACTCATTACAGTTCGAGACAATTAGTTGTGATATCTTGTACGGTGTTGAGAATACCCCTCCCCCTTGTTTCCTTTCCGTTATATACTATAAAGAGAGAACCAGTCAAGGGTTCTAGCATTGAATAGCATAGTTAATTGCAGGCAGTATCGAAATAAATACCTTCTTAAGTTCACGGTTAAATGACATCAATTAATTTGTCGATTTGAATTGGTACATGTCGATAACATTCATTTGAAAACCAAAAGTGACCTTCGAAAGAAGCGAAAATCACCGGAAAACGAAATAAAAAAGTTTTACTGCATTGACGCTGAATGGCTTTCCTATAACCGCCTATCACCTATCACCGCGAGATAAGAAAAAATGTGACACTTTAAAAGTTTGTTCATGGGCATGCGCATGCCACGCACTGATCTACACTAAGTAGATCAGTGTAGATCACTGATCAGTGATGCCACGCCAAACAGTTTGATCGTAGGTATACATGCGTTTGCACATATATGTGATCGATATACGCAACACAGATTGCGGCAGCGCTTGTGATATGGAACTGCTTATCTGACCCTAAGCTATGACCATTGGTGCAAAGTAAATCACTTCCATGACGATTGAAATTCAGTTAACGACACCATTTTTTATTATTTTATGTTCTTTATTGTACAATTATTTGCCTCCCTCGATTCGTTTTGGGCCACAGTCTGGTAAGTAAACATGCAAGCCTATCACTTGTCAGGAAAAAAACAAACTTTAACTTTTACATAACACATTAACAGTTACTGTAGCCTAGTGTTAGGCTAGGTAACTTAGGCTAACCGAATTTTAATAAAACCATTTTTACGCATTTTATGACTGATTTTTTACCCATTGTCAAGTAAATTGCTCTTATTTTAACATAGCCTGGGTTAGTAATATTAGCTTTTGTAGGTGTAAACAACATGTCATTAGCCTAACCGTAGGCCTTTGCCAAGCCTACACATTTATATTTTACCTAAGTTAGGCCTATGCTAGCCATTTTGTTGAAATTGTGAGCAATTTTCGTACAGACAGGTATCTAAGCTAGCAAATGGCAATTTCTGTCGTGCTTTAAACAAAAATTGGCCCTGAGGCTGTAAAACTAGGTTTACTGCATAACTCCACCTAGGCCTAGAGCGTCCAAAGTTCCAGTTCCTGCCATCCTAATTTTCTGTTTTCTTTTCTTGTAATCTCAAACTCAAGCTGTAGCATCATGGTCTGAATGGTCGGCATGGAGTAACTGTAGCGTTAGCTGTGGGGAGGGGGGATTCCAGCAGAAGATCCGGAGTTGTGAGAGTGAGGAGTCCATGTCCTGTCTGGGGGCCAACTTCGATGGTCGGGTATGTTCCATGGAACCTTGCCCAGGTAAAATAATGTATTAGAAAGTTCAAAAAGAAAGTGGGATTACTGCTTTCCTCATTTTTTTTTTTTTTCACAATGAGTTCGGCTTTCAGAACAACAATTAATTGCAGTATGGTACTTGTTAGGCCTACGTAAAGATTTAACTTTTATATACAATATCTATAAAACTTATTTGTCACTTTAGCCCGCCAAACTTGCTGCAGAAATGATAATATCTGTTAGGATATCTTCAAGTATAAAACTTGGCAAATGAAAACCATTTGATAACTTTGTGAGACACGAAAAAATTCTTGTATTGGGCCAAATAGTTATTGGTACGTGAAGCCGACTAGATGTAACAATATTGTTGTTTCAGGTAGATTGAGGAGTATGCAGTTATGTGTAAACATATAGCTTTGGTCAGAATGAAAAAGTAAGCCTGCACAAGGCAAGGAAGCTCTAATCCTAAACAGCCTCTCAACTGCAGAACTATGTACTATGTTACCTAATTGAACTGAAGTGATAAAACACAGTTCATTCATACTTAGTAAAGATTCCTAAATCCTATTGGTCCATTCAGGTCAGCTGACCGTGGTTAATCCTGTGAGTAACGCACGGTAAAATTACGGGGCATCACTTTAATAAATCTGTGGTTATATGTAACCAAAAATGTTTTGTTTTATGATTTTTCCCCCACACAAATGGTAGTGTATGAATGAACGGGGTTAATCAACGGTCTAGCGTGCGTTACTCACATGATTAATGCACTCCGGGTGTTGATGCTATCGCTGGATGCACTCGGGCTCCGCCCTCGCTTGCATTATCCCCCGATCGTGCATTAATCCTGTGAGTAACGCACGCTAGTCCGTTGATTAACCCCTTATTGTCAACTGACAATTTTTCTTTGGTAACCCTTACAAAGATACATATGATTGGCTGCCCTAGTATACCAGGCCACAGTGTAAAGTAATCATTGAATGAACATCAACCAAAAGTATCCATTAGCATGAATGAAACCAATTAATTTCTCCTATCTGCTATTAGTTTTGGTGTATTTATACGTACCAATACATGATCCAGCGTTGACTCATAACAGAATCCATTTTCTGATGGTGTATCCATGCTGTTAATTTTGATCAAACAATTTTTTCTCTAAAAAAGTGGATGGATTTTGGCTGGATTGGTCCACATGGACAAACTGTACCTTAGAGTGTGGAGCAGGCACCCGACACAGAGAAAGACAATGTCAGGATCCAATGTATGGTGGGGCCCACTGTGAAGGGGATCACAATGAAACAGCAGCTTGCAATGTTGATCCATGTCCAGGTATGTGATGGAGATAATTTGAGAAAAAATTGTAACATTGCTCAGATTTTTCAGAGTAGTTGTAAGGTTAAGCTTGCAAATCGACAAACATTTTTAACGATTCATTATCTGAGTGAACATTTAAAAGTATTGTCAGTTTAAGGTGAAAAACATCTAGTTGAAAAAGGTCAGCATTTTTAGTATTTGCTGTTTAATTGGTCTATACCAACGAAACAGGTATAGGACTTAAAATTACAATGATTCTACAGACATGTGATTTAAATAATGGAACGTGTGCTTTCAAGTGGATAAATTCATACCAGTTGGTCAATTAACAATCTGCATAGTGAAGAGGCCCATAGCCCAAGTAACCAATTTCAGGTCGGAGGAGGGGGAGGGGGGGGGGGGCACATCAATGCAGGAGGCTTAGCATCCTGGTAGAGGGGTCTAAGGAGAAGGATGTCCCTCTCGCTTATTTCAATGGGCTTAGATGCCAAATGATGCAATACTTCCATCTTTTGTCACTACATTTGTAATCCATTCATCTGCTTGTATACAACCTTACCTTTTTCTATTGAGCTAGAAATTTTGAAAAATAAAGAATGATTTGTTTTTTTTGGAGGAGGGGGGTGGGGGGCACCTGGCTGATAGTGAATTGCTTAACTGCTTAATCCTTCTTTGCAGTCGACGGTGTGTGGACAGAGTGGACCGTCTGGCCACCGTGCCCAGTGTCTTGCGGTGGAGGGCTGCAGGTTCGGAACAGGACCTGTCTTGGGCCATTCTATGGTGGAAACGAATGCAATGGCACTGACGAACAGTCGATGGACTGTAACACAGAGAATTGTCCAAGTAAGCAAAAAGAGAGAGGAGGTTTCTGTGATTCTACATAGATATTATATAGCACCAATGTTTGTATACACTATATGGTCGGAAAGATTTCCATCCAATTCAAATTTGACAACCTAACACGGTATTCCCTCCGAATTGTTATGAAGCAAATATTGATATGTTTAGCTGTCACATCTTAGATACACATTTCTAGTCTGCCACTTGTTAGAGTCATCGTTAACAAGGTATAACCAGGAGCAAGGAGTATGCAAACTATGGATTTAATTTCAACTTAAATTGTGTGACTTTTTCATGATTCTTCAAAGTAAAAAAGTTGGATATATAAATAGAATGACTGACATTGGAATATTTTCTTTAAAAGAAAAATTACAGTCAGATTAATATCCTCATAGTAATACCCCTGATGGGATTGTCCCCAAATATTCTAGAACAGTCCAGATTTGGTCGTCCAGGGTCCAACTTCTGGTAGGGCCTTTTGTGTGAGTGTTACTGTACCTTGAAGGAACCTCACAGGTGAATTTATTTGCAGTTAACATATTCTGTGAAACTTTGTTTGGACACTTCACACTTTTTTCTACTTTTCGCTCTGAATTTGCTGGCATTCATGTTGAAATATCTCTTTTAAACCTCAAATTGTCTTGACAACAAATATGGAGTCTGCCAAACTTGACTGAAAAGTACATTTCTTGAGTGTTGTAGTCCCTGAAAGTGAATGTGTAAGGTTTACCCCTTAATAAGGCCAAAAATCATTGCTAGTCCAACTAATGGGACAAAAAGAAACATTTTTTGTATACCAATTTATAACTTTATTCAAATCTGTATAAGTTTTCTTTGTCTCATTTTGTTATTTGCGTTCATTTTTTTTGTCCTTCAGTTGATGGTGCTTGGAGTGGCTGGAGTGAATGGACTCTCTGCTCTGTCTCTTGTAATGAAGGCACCGAAGAACAACGGAGGTCTTGTTCCAGTCCTTCCCCACAATACGGAGGTCAGAACTGTCCAGGACAGAAAAAACGAAGACGGGTTTGCGTCCCAAAAATTTGCCCTGGTACGGGATCCCTCAAGTTTTTGCAGTGAAAAGTTTCTAAGAGCAATATATTCGCAGGTTCAGACAGATTTTTTGTTCAAATTTACTTTGAAATAGGGATTTAAATCATTTTTGGGGGTTTATGAATCTATTGGGGTATTTTTAACTTGGCAGCACCATCAATTTTTGTATGCATGGTTTCCAATTGATTCATTTGGTTTTCAGTCAATGGTGGTTGGTCTCTGTGGTCTTCATGGTCAGAATGTACTCACAGCTGTGGATGGGGCACCAGATACCGGCAGCGTACCTGCACCTCCCCCGCCCCCATGTACGGAGGGTCATTCTGCGTCGGTACTGCCCAGGCTGGTGCTAGCTGCTTGATCCAGGATTGCCCAGGTATGGAATGGATGCTGGTCTCACATTTTGTGTTCAACCAAGCTACATATATCTATATAGAGTTTCAACAATCAGAGATGTTACTATACTACCCTTACAATAAGTATATATACATAATTGCTCAATTTTTTTCTTGATTTTGGTTTAATCAGATCCCTACGGAGGTTTCTGCAGTAAAATATCTCAGGAAAAGAAAACTATTATAATTGTAAAAATGATGCACAGAATAATAATATTTGCTGATTCACTTGCTCCAATTATCCTCTCACACAATTCTTACCGTTCTCAGTCCAAAGCTTTTTTTAAGCTTTTTAAGTCCCTGACTTGCATACAATTCAGGCTAGTTGGGATATCTTGTCATGGTTGTATAATTAAATATGTTCAACTTCATTTCATCTATGTCAGTGCAGTTAGCTCTACCAAGGACATTAAATGTATATTTGATATTAATTATATACTAATGTTGATAGCCATTTAGTCTGAGAAAGTTTTATCTTATAATATAGACTGATGTTTGGATTCTGTACATGTTTGATACCCATACAGTGGATGCCAGGTGGGGCCGCTGGGGCCCATGGACTCCCTGTAGTCATACATGCGGTTCAAATGGTACCTACACCAGGACCAGGCTCTGTAATGCACCCCCAGCTCTTTACGGTGGAGAGGACTGCACTGGTATAAACAATATGACCTCAGACTGTTATGTGACCAGATGTGAAAGTAAGTCCTAAATGACTTTCAACAAAAAAATTATACTTTTATGATTCTTGTTTTGTTCAATACTAATTCATGGTAGTTTGCAACTTCCTACAAGTATACTTCTTGGGCAGGATGTTATAGTTCAATAATCCTATTTTCTCTCAAAATATTTGTTTTACAGGCCCAGCTCAGATGAGCATATCAGTAAACTAGATCAGATATGTAAAACTGACTTCGTTGCACAGCTGCTGAAATTTTTTCCTGGAACAATTCGTACGGGTATCGCGTAGCAAGACGCTATGTTAAATGCCGGGAAAAATGCTACACGAATGTAAACTGAAATCCTATTGATTGATATCACAGTGTTTTGCTATACACTGGAGCATATTATTTTCAGTGATATTTACAAGAAATATGATTCAAAAACCTAAAAACTTGCTATCAATACTAAAAAAAGGAAACATCAAAAAATAATTCCCTGATTTTGCAAACTATGTATCGAGCCTTGGATGTCTAATTTTGTTTGTCTTTTCTGATTTTCATTTTTTTCGGGTTTGAAGTCGATGGAGGCTGGTCTGACTGGAATCAATGGTCAGAATGTAGCCGGAGCTGTGAGACAGGCTCAGAGTTGAGAAATCGAACCTGCGACAACCCCCCTCCAACCCCACCCTACGGGGAAGACTGCCACGGCCCAAGTAACCAGTCTCGTGAATGTAACGTTCACATCTGTCCAGGTCAGTAACCATCTTCGGGGACAAAGTCTAGAGTGCCACGTTCATTTTCAAGCAACAATATTGAAAACAACTCTGAAACAATAATGTTATAGCTACTCTATAAAACATGTATTTGATGCAACATTGTGAGTAAAATGTCAGCATTTACTACTATAGACTGAATGTATTTGGTGATTTTTTTTGGGGGGGGGCATTTGCAACCCTGTGTAGATTAGGTATGCAATGTTTTATTGTTGGATAGGAGTGGAAGTCAAAGAGGTGTATACATCTTCAGAAGGAAAGTGAAATTGAGGGGAAAATAACGATTTATGACTGAATTTAGTACACATGGGTTTCATTTAATTATTATAGAAAAAGAGGTTCTTAACATGAAATACATCAAGACACAACTGAAATTATATATGGTAATTTATTCAAGAAATGCAAAATGTCATCAAAGAATGCCAAACTCTTGTAATTCAAAAGTCCAAATTTCGAGATGACAGACTAGAGCGAAAAATGTTCAATTTAAAGGGTGGCTTCTAATATCATGAGATTATCTCATTTTCAAATCAGAAGGTCAATTGGATTAGAAGTTGAAAAAATTTCTCTCAAGGAGAAAAAATTGAATGGAGGAAGCTGGAATAGAGTTTAAGATGTCTTGACTTGAAGGGAGCAGTCTTTTTATATCACACATTCATCTACTCTCAATATTTGAATATTCAACAGTTCAGGGAAATTGGACGAGCTGGACGGGATGGTCAGATTGTCCTGTGACGTGCGGAGGCGACATCCAGACACGTTACCGCCTCTGCACTAATCCTCCTCCTCTCTTTGGAGGTGATCCTTGCCAGGGGGACATGAATGAAGAAAGAGATTGCAGTACAACTGGTTGTCCAGGTAACAGGGATTGTCAGTCCAACAAGGACCAACAGATTAGTTGTCAGCCTAAATAATTTATTTCATTAGTCAAGAGATCCTATCAGAATATTGCCTTTTCCTAACAAACAACAAACAATTTGTTTTGTCTAATTCTGACATTGCTCAGCTGCAAAACAAAAAGGGTGTGAGCAAAGTTTGATATATTTTTGTTTATATATGGAGAAGTTTGGCTGCTGTTTCAGTACATGAGCCTTATAATGAGGGTGGAGGGGGAGATTAGGCTTTTAGGGGTAAGCTCAGGAAGGTATCAACCAAGTTTAGCCTCCTACTTTGTAAAATATATGATTGGACATGATGTTGCTCCTTTCTCTTCGACGTGATATATGAGAACTCTTCCATTACAATTGTTTTGACAGAGTTAATTACTTGTTATTGATGTTGTTGTGCTTTGGAGGTGGCAACAAGCTCAGATTTTTAGCATGCCCTTGCAGTCTGATGTAATTACCATCTGGTCTTATTACTAATATTCATCTTCAGCTGATGCTAATTATCAATTATGCAAAACATATTTCCTTATTACATAATATATCTGTTTGTCTCTAAACAGTTGATGGAAGTTGGGCTTCATGGGAACCATGGTCTGAATGTACTGTGAGCTGTGGAGGGGGCAGCATGACCAGAGAGAGGACCTGTAGCGACCCTACACCCATTTGGGGCGGAGATGACTGCCCTGCGGGAGATGAAATCCAGCAGACGTCAACTTGCAACGGGTTCAATTGTCCAAGTGAGATACATTTTTGTGAAGAATGATTGTGCTGGTATTTAATGTTGAAGAATATTTCCCGCTATTTTTTTTTTTTTTAGTTTTTATTATTATTATTTTTTTGGGGGGTGGGGGGGCGATATGAAACTGTTAGATAATTTAAAGTCAATCCAATCAACAGAGCTCTAGTCAGAAAGCAGGGTTTGCTAGATTAATTAAGTGTTAAAATTTACATAAAGGGTAAGTGGAATATGCATTGAAGAAGATGACTAGTGGAGCAGTCACTCACCGTTCGTTGTCATTTGCTCCTTTATTGAGTTTTGTAACGTTACAATATCTAAAAGAATTGCTGTAATCAAATGTAACAGACCTGAGAGAAGAGATAGTAGTTAGTATGTGGACCTTATGCGACATATTTATAAATTACAGCCTAGTAATACTATAATATACTACTTTACTATACTACTATACTGTTAAGCCTACCCCTAACTTCAGCTCACTATAGGAGCGCTGCTTGGGTTCCACATAAAGGGGTTACTGCAACAATCACAGACTGGTATAATTGTGTCAGTTAAAAGGCACATCTCTGGATCTTATACAGGTTTAATAAATTCACCTCTTGATTTGTTTTCAGTTGATGGAGATTGGTCAGAGTGGTCAGTCTGGGAGGCATGTCCAGTGACCTGCGGGAGCGTGGCCATTCACAGGAACCGGTCATGTGACAACCCCGTCCCACAGTACGACGGGAGAGAATGCCAAGGAAGTGAGATGGAGTCTTTGACTTGTGCAGATACCCCATGTCCAGGTACGCCACACATGGGTATAGATGTACAGTCCTTTTGTAATCTACAAGGTCAAAGGTCATCTGAGAATCATCCAATCACACAGCTGTCAACAGCTATACATAAATATATATATACATCGGTATAGATGTAAAGTCCTTTTGTAATCTACAAGGTAATCACTCAATCACACAGCTATCAACAGCTATACATAAATATATATACACATCGGTATAGATGTAAAGTCCTTTTGTAATCTACAAGGTAATCACTCAATCACACAGCTATCAACAGCTATACATAAATATATATACACATCGGTATAGATGTAAAGTCCTTTTGTAATCTACAAGGTAATCACTCAATCACACAGCTATCAACAGCTATACATAAATATATATACACATCGGTATAGATGTAAAGTCCTTTTGTAATCTACAAGGTAATCACTCAATCACACAGCTATCAACAGCTATACATAAATATATATACACATCGGTATAGATGTAAAGTCCTTTTGTAATCTACAAGGTAATCACACAGCTATCAACAGCTATACATAAATATATATATACATCGGTATAGATGTAAAGTCCTTTTGTAATCTACAAGGTAATCACACAGCTATCAACAGCTATACATAAATATATATATACATCGGTATAGATGTAAAGTCCTTTTGTAATCTACAAGGTAATCACTCAATCACACAGCTATCAACAGCTATACATAAATATATATATACATCGGTATAGATGTAAAGTCCTTTTGTAATCTACAAGGTAATCACTCAGTCACACAGCTATCAATGGCTATATATATATATATATATATATATATATGGTCGCATGTCGTGAGCTGGGTATCCCAAAAGGGTGGAGGAATAACGCTTTTCCGAAAACTTTGTCACAAATTTGATTGGTATTTCACAACCCCTTATCCTACAGTGCTGGTTAATACCTCATTTTAAGCCTAATTTAATATGCTTTCAGTGTGGAGAAACATGAGATCATACAGTGCTGTGTAAAAAAATGGCATCAGTTTGAATGAAAAATGCCAGGGGTGGAGGTGCAGGCGGATGCGGTGCAGGCGGATGCGGGAGTGAGCAATATATGAAAAATCATGGGCATAAGTTCAAATAACTGGTTTCTTTTACCATGCTTTTACAAATTTAGACAGGAAGGAATGTAAAAACAGTATTTAAGTTGATTTTTTCAACAATTGATACGCAATAAGTCGTGACTTTTGGTTAGAGTGCATATTTCTGTAATTTTGGCTAAAAGTCCATATGCAATGATGGAATGGGCATTCATTACCTTAATTACTGGTAATCCTATTAGTGAGCCAATTTGAATATTAAAATAAGTTATTTGTTAGTCTATTCTTTCATTTTTAAATTCATTTTCATTACTTCAAGTGGAGGAACCTACTATTTTGCTTTAACAAAATAAGCCATACATCTGGGTTAGGAGTGGAAAATTTTGGTAATTTCAGCCATTGGTATTGTACGCAACAAAGGAATGGACATTCAGTACTTAATCCCATAAATGAGCCAATTTAAATATTAATTGAGTTATTTGTTTGTCTTTTCTTTCATTTCATAACTTCAAGTAGAGAAACCTCCTAATTTGTTTTAAAATAAGTCATGTATTTGGGTTGGAGTCAAAATTTTGTTATTTCAGCCGTTGTATTATACGCATCAATGGAATTGATTTTCTTTACCTTAATTAATCCTATTAATAAGCCAATTTGAATACTTTAATGAGTTATTTGTTCTATTTTTTCATTTTTAATTGACTGTAACATTAATTGCAGTACCTTAAGAACTTGCTTGTGTATATATTTCTCTTCTTGACTTTAATTTCCTTAATGATAGAATAAACTGTTCATTAATTACACGTAAAAATGTCGTTGACCTTGCTGATGTAATTAGCATATGAACTTCTTAATGTAAAATATTTTGAATTATACCATTTGAAGTATTATCATGTTCAGAACAAATCATCCAAATCTGGTAAATTTCTTGCATGAAATAAAAATTTGGTAGGTCATTTTGTGAAAAAGGTCCGATTTGAGAAAAACGTGTTTGAAAATTGAGATTAACATAGACGACTGTGTATTAATTAATTAGTAATTAAGGATTATCTCGAAAAATAAACATGTTTTATGGCTAAAAATGGTGTTAACTATTAGAGGCTATCAATATATACAAAATATCAAGAAATATGTTTTTTGCCATTTTTAACCCCGTTATTCAAAAGGTGCCCACCTTACGACATGCGACCATATATATATATATGTATGTATATATATATGTATGTATATATATATATAGATATATATATATATATAGATATATATATATATATATAGATAGATATATAGATATATGTATGTATATATATATATAAATATATACATATATACATATATTGTCATTTATGTATAGATATTTATAAAAGCCTTATATTTTGTCATATAAGCATAATTTTTTACTTCAAAAATGAGACATCAAACACAGCAACTTGTTCTAACAACATTGTAGCGGTTCTCTAGGTTTTATCTTACAAGTGTTCTATGTATGTTATGTTTTTATTAATAAAAATATACTTTTGCACTTTACAAAGGCAGTTGAGTTAATTTATAGTTTTAACCACATACCGAAGGCACATCAAAATTGTTTGCTTTTCATAATTTTTGTCTTTTATTTGGTTTAATAGTCCAGCTACTGAAGTGCAATGCTATGAGACATTAAGTATCACATAGGGTTGCATCGAGGGCCTACTCCAGTACATAAGAAGTCTATCTATAGAACTTTAAGCCAGCTTAAAATCCATCCCAGCAGGAATAACTATGAAAGCAGACATGCTATAATGATACAAAGACAAATGTGTGACAAAACATTAACGATTGTCTCACAACTTTTTTTCCGTTTCCGTCAGTGAATGGAAGCTGGTCTCAGTGGGGACACTGGGGTGAATGTACAAAGTCATGTGACCATGGAATTAAGACAAGGACACGATCATGTTCAGACCCATCAACGGCTCACGGCGGCTTCAACTGCCGGGGAGATCAGACTGAAGAGATGGAAGATGACGTACATGGGACCTCATGTAACAGTATCCCTTGCCCGAGTGAGTTATACCTATACTTAGAATTAGTTAAAGGAGTGAGGACTCCCGCACAAAGAAACGCCTGATGCCGGTAATCTGACCTAGTTTCGAATGAGGTGTAAGTGTTAGACACCACCATCGATCCCAGAAAATACACACACACCGCTTGCTTCTGTCGGTAATTAGACACTAGTGTACAGTCAATACATGCAGCTACGGTCAATACCCAGAACACAGTGTACATAGCAGCGATGGACATCTCAGGTCCAGATAAAAGATAACACGGTATCACGTTTTATTACTGTCTGCATTTTGTAGCGACAGGATAAAAACTTCACTCGCAAGCAACGGAAAGTTAACTTTTTTCAGAGGGCGGCACGCGGTTTGGGGCGAGTCTTCACTGCCTTTTAAGAATCAGATGTGTTTGCTCGAAACTGCAGCTTAATATAATTGCTAAAGCGCGTTCTATTTTGCTTGTTACAGTCTAATTCCACACAGGTCATCAGTATTGGCCCCCCCCCCAAATATAAGCATGTTCATTTTTTCCATTTTTTTAAAACTTTTAAACAACAAAGACACAAAATTTCAACTGTTCGTTGCCGCTTGTTGTTTGCAGTTTTGTATGACAATTGTTTTAATTATTCTGTGATAGTTCATGGCGGATTTACAGACTGGTCGGAGTGGCCTCCCTGCCCAGTGTCTTGTGGAGGTGCATCCATAACCAGGAATAGGTCCTGCAGTAACCCAAAGCCCATGTACGGGGGTGACAACTGCACAGGCGCACCCACAGACTCCATGATATGCAGTGGACTGATACAGTGTCCCAGTAAGTGCATTAACATTTAACTGATACTTGAGTTAAAGGTATGCGGTGGAATGACACAGTGTCCTAGTAAGTAAATATTCTTTTGCGGCGGCTGACTCCTAGATATGCTGTGGGTTTGACACAGTGTCCCAGTGAGGTAAATATTCTTTTGTGGCGGTAAATATTCTTTTGCGGCGGCTGACTCCTAGATATGCTGTGGGTTTGACACAGTGTCCTAGTAAGTAAATGTTCTTTTGTGGCGGCTGACTCAAAGATAGGCTGTGGGCTGACACAGTGTCCCAGTAAGGTAAATATTCTTTTGTGGCGGTAAATATTCTTTTGCGGCGGCTGACTCCTAGATATGCTGTGGGTTTGACACAGTGTCCTAGTAAGTAAATGTTCTTTTGTGGCGGCTGACTTGAAGATATGCTGTGGACTGACACAGTGTCCCAGTAAGGTAAATATTCTTTTGTGGCGGTAAATATTCTTTTGCGGCAGCTGACTCCTAGATATGCTGTGGGTTTGACACAGTGTCCTAGTAAGTAAATGTTCTTTTGTGGCGGCTGACTCAAAGATATGCTGTGGGCTGACATAGTGTCCCAGTAAGGTAAATATTCTTTTGTGGCGGTAAATATTCTTTTGCGGCGGCTGACTCCTAGATATGCTGTGGGTTTGACACAGTGTCCTAGTAAGTAAATGTTCTTTTGCAGCGGCTGACTCAAAGATTTGCTGTGGGCTGACACAGTGTCACAGTAAGGTAAATATCCTTTATGGCAGTAAATATTCTTTTGCGGCGGCTGACTCCTAGATATGCTGTGGGTTTGACACAGTGTCCCAGTAAGGTAAATATTCTTTTGTGGCGGCTGACTTGAAGATATGCTGTGGACTGACACAGTGTCCCAGTAAGGTAAATATTCTCGTATAAGTGACTCTAAGATTTGCATTGGACTGACAGAGCGTCCCAGTAGGTAAATATTAATGTGTAGCTGTCTTTAAAACATATGCAGTGGACTGACACAGTAAACGAATAAATTATACCTTTCTTGAAGCTGACATTTGCAGGTATAGACACAATATCTCAATGCTTATTCACCAGATGTAGCTACATGATTGTCAATTTTAAACGGACCTGTAATATTTAGTAATAGCTAGTAGGTAGCTAAGGTGAATAAGGGAAGGGGGCTGTGATGGTGGGTGGGGGAGTTAAAATAAGATGGGTGCATCTACATAATAAATGATACATGGAGAAACACTGTTATTACTGTTATAGTCAGGTTATTATGAAATACTTTGGTGACATTCTTAAAACTGAGGATACTGTTGTCAAATAAATCATGGTAGACAAATCAATTTGACTTCAATCTCTTTAATCCTATTTTCCCCCTCCAGTGGACGGTAATTGGGGTCGATGGCTAGACTGGGCCCCCTGCAGTAAATCCTGTGAGGGCGGGATCACCTCCCGGATCCGTCTCTGTAACAATCCTTCTCCTCTATACGGAGGGAGAATCTGCGAAGGATCAAACGATGCCACGATGTCCTGCAACTCTTTCTCTTGTCCTGGTGAGTATACAACATCTTTCATGACTCAAATGTTTCGATGATATCTATCCCTCCTTTGATTGATCAGAAATCAATATAATTATCCAAGTTAGAATTTTTTTTTTTTTTTTTTTTTTTTTTTTTCCACTGTAATGTTAAGCCACTGCACTATTCTCATCTCATGCCAATCCAGTTCCATCAAGCTTCAAACAATCATAATATTAAGCTTTCGTAAATGAAATTGATAAGAATTTGTTGGCCTTAGCTGTTTGAAGTTTATCATTCCATGTGCACAATTGTATAAATGTGATACATTTTACTTTATATACCTGCTACCTTAAGGTATATTTGATTGAGGTGGAGATATGATCAAAAAAGGTGGATGGGCGGGGGAGGGGGGGGTGTGGATACTTACTCTGAGAGTATGAAATAACATATCTCGTCATATCTTTGGCATTTTCTTCTGCTGATTGTCATCTGTAGTACATGGAGGGTTCTCTGAGTGGACTGACTGGGAACCTTGTTCTAAGAGTTGTGGAGGAGGCCAGACTTTGCGGACAAGAAATTGTACCTCACCGTCACCGCAGCATGGCGGCCTGCCTTGCTATGGAACCTACACGGAGAGGAGGCTCTGTGCTGCTTTTTACTGCCCAGGTACTATGAAACAAACATCAAAACTGGAATATATCTAAAGCCTAAGGAACGAAACATATTTTATATTGAATTTTTGGCAATAATGAAGGAACAGATGATTTAGAGAAAGATTGAGAGGGGTAGACACTTTCCTTGGTACTAAAATGGTGGTGTGACTTTAAGACTATGGTACAAATTGTCAGTTTTAATTTTGTTTATTACGCAACCTTTTTTGATGGGAAACTAGCCACAAAATTATGCTTGAATCGAACAAAACTTGCTTTCCCTCTGTATAAATGATATTGTTATAATAATATAATAATCCTGAATTGAGCTACTGTGTACTCGGGCTCTTCTGGAGCCAAAGACAAAATTGAGACAATTTCTGTTTCTTTTTCCTTTGCATTTTGTTCCTTTCATTTCTTTGGGGGGAGGGGGTGGGGTGGTGGATAGAGGGCAATTGTTTCAGGGGATATTGTGGTGATATATACAACATGGGACAATTGTGTTAGTCACTTGCATTGCAGCTCACCTTCTTGGCTTGGGGGGTGGGGGGATTCTTGGTTGGGCTGTGCAGGGGTTCACTAATTCAAAATCACTAATTTGTGGATATTCAATGCCAAATAAAGAATGAAGGGGTGAAGCATTAAAGGCCGATACAGGGGCATATAAACTCAAGCCAGTTTAAACATGTTAAGGCTGATAATATCTCCAGATGTATATTTTCTCCTCTTGTCAGTTCATGGAGGATGGAGTAGCTGGACTGATTGGTCAGAGTGTGGTGTTACCTGCGGTGGTGCCATCGTCAACCGTACCAGGACATGCAACAATCCAGCCCCCAAGCATGATGGACTCCCTTGTGAGGGGACTCTGGAAGACTGGATGATATGTGCAAACAACTCTTGTCCAAGTAATTAAACTGATATATTTGTTGATTAATAATAGGAACAGACCTGCGCATAGGGTTTGATAGATTTTAAGATAGTTTGACACCACTATTCAACTGACATAGCCACCCTTCACTCCTCACCCAAATCAGTTTGGAATTGAAATAAATATTAATGGAAGCTCTTTACTTATTTACGGGTTGGTGGTAAGGATTTCATCTTGAGTAGTGCATAAAACTCCCAGGTTACTGGCATTTTTGGAAAGATACAAATTTGGGCTTGGAAAAGAATATCAAAGTTTTTGTTGTTGTTGTTGATGTGATTTAAAGTAACTATCATTGTTCAATGAGCATTCCTTTGTCTTCACTCATTATGTTAAGTCGACGGGTTTTGGTCAGCGTGGACTGCCTGGTCAAACTGCAGCGTCCCGTGTGGCGAAGGAATCCAGGTGACCAGGAGGGAGTGCGATGACCCTTCACCCCAACATGGAGGAGACTCCTGTCTCGGAGAGAGGAAGAGACAGTTGTACTGCACTATTGAAGAGACATGCCGAGGTATGCCCTGGCCTGTTACTCTATGTAGTTTGTCATTACAGTTCCAGAAAAAGCTGGATAGCTAACAAGATCTCTTGTAGGGACCCCATGGGCCTCGTAATAGTTTTCAGAGCAACAAATTTAAAATAGGCCTCAAAACTTAACAACATGAGAAATATCACTTTCTTATTTGGGTGCAGGGAAGGCCAGGAAAGGTTTAAAAAAAAATACTCTATGCCAAAAGGGAATTTGCAGGGACTTCATACTCTGGACCCATAATGGTTCTCAACCCCTGTACTCCCCAGGGCCTTTATGCCAACTGAAAACTGGACCCCAGCAATGTGCACAACACAGTCATGTTGAGGGCATAGCCCGCACCTTCAACACCATTGAACATCGGTCTGACTCCTGAACTTGAATCTCAAATCGTGTGTCCTGGGCCATGTGCTTTATTTACTTTCAATCAAAATGTTCCAAAATAATATATGGTTCCAGAAACTTTCAATCCATTATGAGCTCTGTCATATGTTCTGTAACAGCTTTGTTTTCATTGCACACCTAACAGGGTTTATTTTCTGTTTGCTTCTTCAGAAGAGATTCCAGTTCCTGTTAACATCACTGGATCGGTCCACGTTAACGAGCAGACACTCACATTTATTCTGGGATGGACCGTCAGTCCTGATTCATGGCAAGAAGTGGACCATTTCGTTCTGCAGGTCAGTATCAGATTTCTATACTGGAATAGATATGTGAAACGAATATGGCCAACAGAGTTTTGTGTGTGTTTTTTTGTATAGAACTGATGATTTGATTAATGCAAGCACTGGTTCCCTGGAGATCATCTGGTCAGTGGTCACCTTGCTTCATCTTACTCTCTCATGGACATGAATGCCTATTTTTGTGGTCGTTATGAAAAAGTCTCCCGAGGGAAGGCAAAGAGAAATTTGGAAAGTGTTTTGCCTGTGATGACAATTTTACACAAAAAAAATTAATCCATCTGGCTTTTCTTTTATGTTTTAGCGGGAGGGGAAAAATTGTTCTTTATTAGTGTTTTTTGAGACTAATTATGCTGCTGTTTGGGTATATGACTCCTTTAAGGTAAAGATTGTTATGCCACCTGGTAGCAGCAGAAGGAACAACTCCAATGAATGGCAACCCTACGCCTACTTACCCCAAGCGGCTCGAAGTATACCAATTCGGGATTCGGATAACTCTGGTCTGTTTGCAGCAACTTTCGGTGTGCGGATCATCGTGAAGACTGAATTCGGTGAACGGACCTCTCGGGAGCAATTATTTAACGGTAAGATTATCAGTTTTAGATTACATTTTTTCAACGTCAAATAGCAACACTTGAAGGTTGTCAGTGTTATCTATGATTGTGTGCATAATTATTTTTGGGGCTGGGGGTGGGAATCCTAAAAAAAAATACATTTAGTGTCTGGGTTTCAAGGAAACATTTTCAACAGTCTAGGGGTAACAATATTTAACCTGCATTTTATCTATCCAAATACAATAACCAACCATAACCTGGTTCTGATAGGGATTGAATGGTGCAGGATTTAGAGTATATCTCACAGGATGATTAACACAGCTGTTCTATAATATATTCCTTGAAATTAAGATCCAGTCTTCTCCTGATTCTGTTATCTTTAGTCGCTGAATATCTCGCAGGATTGAGAGACAACTCTGGTCCACGTATAGCCACAGTTCGTATTCAACTGTTAGTTCTCTTCAGTGTTACCGTACTATACCTGATGAGAATATCCTGAGCCACCCCCCTCCCCGGGGAAAACTCATCGCTGAAGTCTTGTTTGGCTCCATAACATCAATTGAGCAACTGTTACGAGAAGTAGGTACGCACCTTTTTGCACCTGACAAATTGTCAATAAGTTTGTAATGTTCATATTGCTTTTTTTCATCACATTTGTTTTATATTGCACAAACAACATTTTAAGGTAACTTACATTTAATGTCGTTAACAAATCATTCCATGAACCTGCAGAGCTTTCAGTTATGCACTTAACTTGTTTTCTCATCATCTTCATCATTTGCTTTGAAACTGCTCCTGATTCCATTCTCCATGTTGGGGAGGGGAGTAAGAAAGAGGGGGAAGGGGAAATTTGAAAGAAAAGATTAACTTTTCATGAAACAAGAATTCATAAAATAAGATCTGAGAGATGTTTACGTATTTTTTCTTTATTTTTTTTAGTTCTTGTGTGTGTGTGTGGCTATATATATCTTTAAAGTTTATTAGTTTAAAAATCAACTTCATCTTGACAAAATTGAAACAACAAACGATTCCAATACAGAACACATGGACGAAAGAGTAAATAGTTGTGTAATAAATTTATAATTCAATGACTTATTCTCGTCATCCTTCAGGGAAATATGTGATGAATTTGCATTGTGAGATCCAGAGAGATGCAACTATGCAACAGTCAGTCTATCTCTGACAAAAATTCTTAGGTATCGCTTGTGGACAGGGATTATCCCTAGCTTAGAGATAGTAATCTCAGATATTTGACCTTGGGAGACCCATTTTAGCCCCAAAAATGTATTTTCAATCCGAGTTACTTTTTCTTTATGATAATTAGGTTCATTTTATTGATCTTTAAAATTTCAACTATCAGATTTTTGTGAACACTGCAGATTTGACATTTTCACATTGTCTTTCCCCCCTATTTTTTAATGTAATATGTTACTATGTATGGAAGTGGCAGTATTACTTGTCAAACAAGTTTTTTTAAAGCTCAGAACTACTGACTAAGTAAGTA